>NC_141017.1:7924626-8486829 GCF_052327205.1 Somniosus microcephalus | reverse complement strand
GTTTATAGCGTGTAGGAGATCACACATGCGTCAGTGATGTACCGTGACTGAATGGGGTCAAATTCCATTTTTATTACATGCTATTCAAAGATTTCCCCTGGTGCTTCGGAATGATTTATACAAACCTGTCAATTATTCAGTGAAAACGGGGCAAGGACTGGCCTTGATTGTATATCTCGATCTAGGTTCCTTCACTCATTTCTGTTTCATTTTTATCTCGTACCATCAATAAAGCCGATGTACAGCAAGATGGAACACAAGAGGCAGCAGCTGGAGGTAAGGCCCTGGGACAGCAGCACTGGGGACTGGGAGGGGACGGGGAGTGGGAGTTAGAGGAGGAGTGGAATGGGTCTGGGATGTGGAGGGGGAGTGGGACAGGAGGGGGATGGGAAGTAGGAGGGGAGGAGGGGTGGAGTGGGACAGGAGGTGGAGGGTGAGGTGGGACAGGGAGGGGAGGGGGAGTGTGATGGGATGGAGACTGAGAGAGGGAAGGCAAAGGAGAGGGGACAGGAAGGAGAGGGGAGGGGAGGGGACAGGGAGGGGAGTGGATGGGGGAGGGGAGGGGACAGGGAGGGGAGTGGACGGGGGAGGGGAGGGGACAGGGAGGGGAGTGGACGGGGGAGGGGAGGGGACAGGGAGAGAAGGGGAGGGGAAGTTGGACTGGGAGGGGAGGGCGAGTGGGGACAGGGAGGAGACAGGGAGGGGAGGGGAGGAGACAGGGAGGGGAGGGGAGTAGACAGTGAGGAGAGGGGAGGGGTGGGGAACAGGGAGGGGGAGGGGAGTTGACAGGGAGGGGAGGGGAGTGGTGGGAACAGGGAGGGGAGGGGAGGAGAGGGGAGGGGACAGGGAGGGGGAGTGGGAGGGAGAGGGGGAGTGGGAGGGGGAGTGGGAGGGAGAGGGGGAGTGGAATGGGTCTGGGAGAGGAGGAGGAAGGGGAGGGGGAGTGGGAGGGAGAGGTGGAGTGGAATGGGTCTGGGAGGGAAGGGGGAAGTGGAGGGGGGAGTGGGAGGGAGAGGGTGAGGTGGAGGGCGAGTGGGACAGGGAGGGGAGGGGGAGGGTGATGGGATGGAGACTGAGAGAGGGAAGGCAAGGGGGAGGGGAGGGGACAGGGAGGGGGTTTAACTGCACTGTGGATGATTTGGTTTTGATATCACTGATGAACCTGGAGTTTGGAAGGCCTTCGATGGGGTTATGGTATTGGGTTGGCTGCATTCATGTCGAACCAGTCAAGGACACAGGAGGCCGCTGCCAAAAAGGTAAGTTTGTTGAAAAATATTGGCCTGAATGTGAAGCTGGGATGTAAAGTGGTTCCCCATCCCACTGCAGTGCCACAGACCATTGCTGCCCGCACTCAGCCCCCTCCCAATCCCAGCCCTCCCCTCTCCTGGTCACCTCCTCCCATCCAATTGCTTTCTCCCTCTTCACGTTGCCCCCGCTCCTTCTCGAACACCCCCCCACCCCCCCCCGCCCACCTCCCACCCCCCCCACCGCCCACCTCCCACCTCCCACCTCCCAGGAGCTACCTGAGGGCCGTTGCCTTGAGCGACATAATATTGAAATCCTCTTTGCCGGTGAGCTGCCTGGAGACCCTACCCGTTCCAGCACAGGGATCATTCCCTGCTCCCAATTCATGCCAGTCTCTGGGTCTCTATCTCTGTCTCTCTCTGTGTCTAGTCTCAATCTCTCTCAGTCTCAGTCTGAATCTCTCTCTGTTTCTGTTCCTGTCTCTGTCTCTGCCTCCATCTCTTTCTTTGCACCTCTCTCTCTGTAACACTGCCATCACTGATTAGAATGTTGCTATTTTCTAGCAATAAAAAATAGGTAAGGGTAATCAGAGCCCCTCCCCCTTTCTCTTTGCCTGAGAAGTTTCTGAAGTTCAAATAATTTTTTTTTTAATTTCCAAGTAAAAAGAGAACTCAACTAAGGATGAGGACAGGTACCCTGTTGGTCTCTCATTCTCCCTCTCAGCTTAATACTCTTTCTGAAGTAAAAACTGCATAACTTTTCTTTAAAAGTTTTGTTGGATATCTGCCCAAATTCATCATGCAATTTGAATTTAAATCATATTTTATATACACAAACTGAAATATTGTTATAGACAGATGCAAAAAAATAAATAATATCAGGTTTATAATTCAAAACACAAACAAAAACCACAACAGATGTTAAATCTATAGCCTTTCATAATCATTTTTGTTTCTCCCACAAAAACCAGCCTCTCTGTTTTACAAACATTTAAGATAACCTTTCATTGAATAAAGCTTTTTAAAGTTGTCCTTGTTACAAATAATTTTGATAAAACAAACCATTTTTGTTAGAGGTGAAAGGAAAGCATTGTTTCAGCTGGGCTGACCAAATGCTAATGATGGAAGCTTATCAAATCCAAACCCAGGCTTCTGAGAGAAGCCGGGGCCTTCAAGTAAGGCCTTATGAAAGGGATTTAAAGTCGTAAAAGATAATTCAATTTAATCATAAAAATTGTGTAATTATTTCTATATTCTGAAATGTGTCATTTCTATTGACTTATTAAAACTTTATTTTGGGCATCAGAAATTTTAGTTACAGAGAAAAAATTTCGGAAGAAAAATTTCTCAAAAATCACTTACAGTGATTTGATTTGTTCACTTTTTCCTTTTAGCATTTTCTGATCATTTAATTGGTGAATCTCCTGACGGGTTGTCTCGACGAGTCATTAACAATTTTCCCTTTAATTTTTTGAGTGCGTGTGGCCCCTTTAACGGGCTGCGTGGCCCCTATAACGGGCTGCGCGGCCCACTCACATTTCCGCGCAGGCGCGGTTTCTCTATTCAAAAGCCAGTGACCGGTTTGCGCGGGACATCCAGACCGTTGCACAGTCGAACCTTAACGGGAACATTGGCCATTCATAACTCCTCATTGGTGGTTTTCTAGCCACTTTCCTCATTTCTGATTGGCACATTTCCCGTCTCTTCATAGAAACATAGAAACATAGAAGATAGGAGCAGGAGTAGGCCATTCGGCCCCTCGAGCCTGCTCCGCCATTCAATGAGATCATGGCTGATCATCCAAATTCAGTACCCTGTCCCTGCCTTCTCCCCATATCCCTTGATCCCTTTAGCCTTAAGAAATATATCTAACTCCTTCTTCAATATATTTAATGAATTGGCCTCAACTGCCTTCTGTGGTAGAGAATTCCACAGGCTCACCACTCTCTGGGTGAAGAAATTACTCCTCATCTCAGCCCTAAATGGCTTACCCCTTATCCATAGACTGTGACCCCTGGTTCTGGACTCCCCAGCCATCGGGAACATCCTTCCTGCATCTAGTCTGTCTAGTCCTGTTAGAATTTTATACGTTTCAGTGAGATCCCCTCTCATTCTTCTAAAGTCTAGTGAATATAAGCCTAATCGACCCAATCTCTCTTCATACGTCATTCCTGCCATCCCAGGTATCAGACTGGTGAATCTTCGCTGCACTCCCTCCATGGCAAGAACATCCTTCCTCAGATAAGGCAACCAAAACTGCACACAATACTCAAGGTGTGGTCTCACCAAGGCGCTGTACAACTGCAGCAAGACATCCTTGCTCCTGTACTCGAATCCTCTCACTATGAAGGCCAACATACCATTTGCCTTCTTAACCGCCTGCTGCACCTGCATGCTTACCTTCAGCGACTGGTGCACAAGGACACCCAGGTCTCGTTGCACTTCCCCTTTTCCCAATCTATTGCCGTTCAGATAATAATCTGTCTTCCTGTTTTTGCCACCAAAGTGGATAACCTCGCGTTTATCCACATTATACTGCATCTGCCATGCATCTGCCCAATCACCCAACCTGTCCAAATCATACTGGAGTTTCTCTGCATCCTCCTCACAGCACATACGCCCACCCAGCTTTGTGTCGACTGCAAACTTGGAGTTATTACATCTAGTTCCCTCGTCTAGATCATTCATATATATTGTGAATAGCTGGGGTCCTAGCACCGATCCCTGCGGTACCCCACTAGTCACTGCCTGCCACTCGGAAAAAGACCTGTTTATTCCAACTCTTTGCTTCCTGTCTGCCAACCAGTTCTCTATCCAAGTCAGTACCTTACCCCAGTTTTGATAGGTTGCTGGTTTATTTAGCTCAATCCGGAAGTTATTAGAGCAGAAATATTACAGTGAAAGTGTGGCAAGAGGAAGTGAGCGTGCACTAGGCATAACTCTTTTTATATATCATAGGGAGGTAGATGCCAGATAACAAGCTCATTTGTTTTTAATCTAGCCCTTTCTATTGGGACATTTTCCATAGGCTATTCAACTGTGACAGTGCCTCAAAGAAGATCTCAAATAAATATAAGAGCAAGAAAAGACCATTCGGCCCATCAAGCCTGCCCCATTCCATGGAGAGTGTAACCTGCGCACTGCCCCCTCTCCCCCTACCCTCCACCCTTCACAAAGATGTCCTTCTTTAGAAAGGCAGAAAAGCCAATTCAGGAAAAAAATTGGGAAATTCCTCTTTGACTTCCTAAGGCAGTCAAGCAGAGCTCCGGCAAGGCACAGATGCCTTGGACTCTTCACTATCTAAACTAACTAGCGACTGGACAAATCCTCTTTTCCCTTTAAAAGGACGGTAGCGATGCCGTACTCCCCACAAGCCCCAGCAGTTTGTTCCTGAACATGATGACTCACTGCAAAAAGAGAATCCTCCCGGCATCTGATCCAACTCTCAGCCTTTGGATTTTATTGGTGTTGGACTTTGTTTCATTAGTCCATCTCAAACAACCTGTGTCACCAGGCTGCATCCAATCCCGTCATTGTTTTATAAACCTTAGTCATAACTCTGTGTTTCTTCAAGGCTAATAACCCCACCTCTCCGAGCCTGTCCTTATAACTGAGAGCCCTGAGATTTGATCCCATTCTCGATGTTTCCCTCTGCACCATCTCCCGAACCGCACACCGTGAAGCCAGGCAGAACGCTCCAGGGTCTGACACCGCTCAAGGTCCTTAGAATTTCCACCAAAATATTCCCAGATTGTCTGAGTTGGTGGATCATTGAAAAAAAAATTCCTTCCCGATTTCTGAGCTGCAGCAGGATGAATTGTCCCCATTCTTCCTCTGCCTCGGGATGCGTGAACATCACATTAGTGATATCATCTCGCACGATGCAGGGTGATGTGCATTCAACCTGCACACTGATGGCACCAACACAACACACGTGCATCCCGGGACATGACCGTCACGCCAGGTGTGAATCCCCCACTTCCTTCACCCCACCATTGGCGGCCGGGCCTTCAGCCATCTGGGCCCTAAGCTCTGGAATTCCCTCCCTAAACCTCTCTGCCTCTCCGCCTCTCTCTCCTCCTTTAGGACCCTGCTTAAAACCTACCTCTTTGACCAAGCTTTTGGTCAGCTACCCCAATATCTCCTTCTTTGGCTCAGTGTCAATTTTTGTTTGATAATCGCTCCCGTGAAGCACATTGGAACACTTTACAACACTGAAGGCGCTATGTAACAACAACAACAACTTGTATTTATATAACGCTTTTAACATAGTAAACCGTCTCGCGGTGCTGCACAGGAGTATTTTAAGACAAAAAATTTGATACCGGCAGGTGACCAAAAGCTTGGTCAAAGAGGTAGGTTTTAAGGAGCGTCTTAAAGGAGGAAAGAGAGGTAGCGAGGCAGAGAGGTTCAGGCAGGGAATTCCAGAGTTTAGGCCGTAGGCAACAGAAGGCACGGCCACCAATTGATTATAATCAGGGATGCTCAAGAGGGCAGAATTAGAGGAGCACAGATATCTCCGGGGGGGGGGGGGCGGCGGGGGGGGGTGGGGGGTTAGTGGGGCTGAAGGAGATTACAGAGATGGGAAGGGGCGAGGCCATGGAGAGATTTGAAAACAAGGATGAGAATTTTGAAATCGAGGTGCTGCTTAGCCGGGAGCCAATGTAGGCCAGCGAGCACAGGGGTGATGGGCGAATGGGACTTGGTGCAAGTTAGGACACGGGCAGCTGAGTTTTGGACGACCTCAAGTTTATGTAGGGTGGAATGTGGGAGACAAGCCAGGAGTGCGTTGGAATCGTCAAGTCTAGAGGTAACAAAGGCATGGATGAGGGTTTCAGCAGCGGATGAGCTGAGGCAAGGGCAGAGACGGGCAATGTTATGGAGTTGGAAATAGGCGGTCTTAGTTATGCTGCGGATATGTGGTCGGAAACTCCTTTCAGGGTCAAATATGACACCAAGGTTGTGAACAGTGTGGTTCAGCCTCAGACAGATGTTCGGGAGAGGGATGGAGTCAGTGGCTAGGGAACGGAGTTTGTGGCGGGGACTGAAAACAATGGCTTCGGCCTTCCCAATATTTAATTGGAGAAAATTTCTGTTCATCTAGAACTGTATGTCGGACAAGCAGTCTGACGATTTAGAGACCGTGGAGGGGTCGAGAGAAGTGATAGTGAGGTAGAGCTGTATAAGTTGCTGTTATTGTTGATTCTTGCAGGTAAATAATTTGGAGTAAGTATGAAGTTATTTAGCATGCGTGCATTTTGCAGCGAGAAATGAGGAGAGGAGATATAAATGAAATGATATAATTTTAAGGGGGTACAGGAAGGGAGAGATCTGGGGGTTCACATGCACGGATCTTTGAAGGTAGCAGGACAGGTTGAGAAGGCTGTTAAAAAAGCATACGGGATCCTTGACTTTAAAGATAGAGGTGTAGAGTACAAAAGCAAGGAAGTTATGCTAAACCTTTATAACATACTGGCAAGGCCCCAGTTGTAGTATTGTGTCCAATTCTGGGCACCACACTTTAGGAAGGATGTCAAGGCCTTGGAGTGGCAGATTTACCAGAATGGTTCCAGGGACTGGAGAAGCTGGGGTTGTTCTCCTTAGAGCAGAAAAGGTTAAGGGGAGATTTAATAGAAGTGTTCAAAATCATGAGGGGTGTTGATAGTGCAGAGAGGGAGAAACGGTTTCCACTGACAGGAGGGTCGGTAACCAGAGGACACAGATTTAAGATCATTGGCAAAACAATCCAGCAGGGAAATTAGGAGAATTATTTTAACGCAGCGAGTTGTTATGATCTGGAATGCACTGCCTGAAAGGGCGGTGGAAGAAAATTCAATAATAGCTTTCAAAATGGAATTGAATAAATACGTGGAAAGGAGAAATTTGCAGGTCTGTGGGGAAAGAGCGGGGGAGTGGGACTAATTGGAGAGCTCTTTCAAAGAGCCAGCACAGGCGCGATGGGCCGAATTCCCTCCAGCTGTTGTGTGTGATTCGAAGCACTTAGAAGAAATATTTTGAAATGTGTGAAAATACATTTTTTTCAACTAAAGGCAATGAGCTATTCTTTATCAGGTGTCCAGGGTTCCCATGAAGTAATTACTTACAACAGTTAACAGCGACTTTAAAAGAGGCGGAAGTTCCCAATAGCGCGCCAGGTTCCGCTGTATAACCCCGTATAAAGCTTGCTGACCACAAGGGTTCGCTCCAGGGGAAAGCCGGATCGCCAACTGTGTGTGACATAATCCTGGCGGTTTCATCACATGACCTCCGCCTCCAATCGCCACCCCCCCCCCACCGGTTGAACAGCCTTTTTATGGCCGTCTCCAATATTTTAATAACTAGTATACAAAAGTCTTCAAAGAAAATGGACAAAACACACAGGGGGAGAAATTCAGTGGCGGCCCCCCTTGGGGTGCTAGCTTGGCCGAGGCGCTACCAATAGCTTCCAGTAGCGCCCCAAGCCCCAAGCTCCTGGAAGCGCTGCCCCTCCTTCCTGGGGCGCTACCATTGAATATCGCGGCGCTTCGTGCAACAGCGCCACACGTGTCGGCACGTAGCGCCGCGGTATCGCAGGCCTCCAACCCCCGATTAAAAGGGAGGGGCCTAGCACTGCGCGCACCGGGGCCCTGCCGGACCACCGGGGAGCAGGGCGCTGGCACCCCGCATAAAAAAGCGGAAGGGGGCAGGTGCTGGCAGGTGGCTAGAAAAAAAAATGGCCGGCCGGTTTACCTGCCCTTTAATTTGCGCTGCTGCGGCCGCCACAAAAACACCCCCCTGACCCCGTCGGACATATTGTCCGGCGGTAGGTCAGGGGGCGCCACCGAAGTTTGCGGCTGGGGCGCTGCGCACGGCGATGACATCATCACCAGAGGCGCAGCGCCGCGGGGCTCTACCGGGGGCACTAACAAGAGGCGCAAAGCAACTCAATTTTTCCCCCACAATTTTTTAACTAACCCTATAGTTGCTCCCAGCAGTGTCTAGGAGATTAATCTTTAGTTCTGGGTGACTCCCGGACAATCCTGGAGGGCTGACAACCCCTTTGGCGCAAACAATCACATTGACATCACATTGATGTAAGCGAGTACGGACTCAACAAGCCCCGTGTATGAAATGGAATGTAAGCTCTTCCAGCCTGCGTCCTCTATAAGGAAACAGCAAGCCCTAAATAGGGATGGACTCCAGGGATGGAATCTCAGGCCTGCCTGGCTGGCTGACCGCCAAAATATTTTTCTCTATGCTTCTGTTTTGGAAGAACAAGAATTTTTTTTAGTTAACACAAAGCCACAAAGTCAGCGGCAAAAAATGAAGCAAGAAATCGCTGGCGTCCTCTGCTCCCTTCTCCGATGCTGGAGGCCGCGATGTGATCGAGGCTTGTAAGGGTCACATTCCAAATCAGGCCCTATCTAGAGGTCATCACATATGTTATTCTACCGATCCGCACAAGAAAGAAAGAAAGAAAGAGAAACAGAGAGAAAGAAAGAACAGGAGAGAAAGAAAAAGAGAAAGAAAGAGAGAGAGAGAGAGAAAAAGAGAGAGAGATAGAAAGAGAAAGAAAGAGGGAGAGAAAGAAAGATAGAAAGAAAGAAAGGATAGAATTCTTCTAGATAATTCAGTGGAGAACAACGCTGAATACAGAACGTGCAGAAGAGAACTGAAAAAGGAAATAAGAGGCAAAGAGCGAGCATGAGGGCATGGCCGAGGTACTAAATGAATACTTTGCATCTGTCTTCACTAGAGAAGAGGATGCTGCTATGGGCACAGTAAAGGAGGAGATACAGGTAGACTACCCTTTATCCGAACTTCCGAAAACCGAAACCCTCTAAAAACCGAAGGTTTTTTCGGTCAGCGTAAGTCGTGCGCACGACATGACCAGAGTGGCGCATGACTTACAGGCCTAGCCGGATAAGGGATAGTGTAGCATTTTTCCGCACTTCTGAAAACCGAAATCGCTCAGCGTAAGTGTACCAGCCTTTATCCGCACATCCGAAACCAGAAAACCTCTGAAAGCCGAAAGTGGCGCAAAGCATGACTTCTGAAAACCGAAATCGCTCAGCGTAAGTCGTGCGCACGACCCCGACCCCCGCCGACCCCCCGCCGACCCCCCTGCCGAACCCGACCCCCGCTGACCCCGACCCCCACCGACCCCCGACCCCCCCGCCAACCCCGACCCCCCGCCGACCCCCACCCTTTCGGACAAGGGATAGTGTATCCTTTATCCGCACTCCCGCAAACCGAATTACTCTGAAAACCGAAGTGTTTTCGCTCACCTTCCGAAATCCGAAATTTCCCGAAAACCGAAACACGGCTGGTCCCGAGGTTTTCGGATAAAGGATAGTCTACCTGTAGTAGAAATATTGTACAGGATAAAAATAGATAAAGAGGAGGTACTTAAAATGTTGGCAGTGCTCAAAGTAGAGCAGTCTCGTGGTCTGGATGGGATGCATCCTAGGTTGCTGAGGGAAGTAAGGGTGGAAATTGCAGAGGCTCTGACCACAATCTTCCAAACCTCCTTCGATATGGGAGTGGTGCCAGAGGACTGGAGGATTGCAAATGTTACACCCCTGTTGCAAAAAGGGGAAAGGGATAAACCCAGCAGCTACAGGCCAGTCAACCTAATGTCGATGGTGGGGAAACTGTTAGAGACAATAATCTGGGGCAAAATTACATAGCACTTGGAAAAATATGGGTTAATAAATGACAGGCCGCAAGGATTTGTTCAAAGCAAATCGTGTTTGACTAACCTGATCGAGTTCTTTGATGAAGTAGCTGAGAGGGTTGATGAAGGTAATGCGGTTGATGTTGTGTATATGGACTTTCAAAAGGAGTTTGATAAAGTGCCACATAATAGATTTGTTACCAACATTAAAGCCCATGGGATTAAAGGGACAGTGGCTGTGTGGATGTGACATTGGCTAAGGGACGGAAAGCAGAGAGTGAGTGGTGAACGGTTGTTTCTCAGACTGGAAGGAAGTATACAGAGGTGTTCCCCAGGGGTCGGTATTAGAACCACTGCTCTTTTAGATATATATTAATGACCTGGGCTTGAGTATACAGGACATAATTTCAAAGTTCACAGATGACACAAAACTTGGAAACGTAGTAAACAGTGAGGAGGATAGTAACAGACTCCAGGAGGGCTTAGACAGACTGGTAAATGGGCAGACACATGGCGGATTAAATTTAATGCAGAGAAGTGTGAAGTGATTCATTTTGGTAGGAAGAGTGAGGAGAGGCAATTTAAACTGAATGGTGTGCAGGAACAGAGAGACCAGGGGGTTCACATACACTAGTCTTTGAAGATCGCAGGACAAGTTGAGAAGGCTGTTATGGGATCCTTGTCTTTATAAATGAAGGAAGTTAGGCTTTACCTCGATAAAACACTGGTTAGGCCTCAGCTGGAGTATTGTGGCTGATTCTGGGCACCGCACTTTGGGAAAGATGTCAGGGCCTTGGAGAGGGTGCAGAGGAGATTGACTAGAATGGTACCAGGGATGAGGGACTTTAGTTATGTGGAGAGACTGGAGATACTGGGGTTGATCTCCTCGGAGTAGAGAGGGTTGAGGGGAGATTTGATAGAGGTTTTCAACATCTTGAGTAAATAAGGAGAAACTGTTTCCAGTGGCAGGAAGGTCGGTAACCAGAGGACTCAGACTTAAGGTAATTGGCAAAAGAACCAGGGGCAATATGAGGGAAAATGTTTTTACACAGCGAGTTGTTGTGATCTGCAATGCGCTGACTGAAAGGATGGTGGAAGCAAATTTCATAGTAACTTTCAAAAAGAGAATTGGATAAATACTTAAAAAGGAAAAGTTTGCAGGGCACGATGGGCTGAATGGCCTCCTTCTGTGCTGCATCACTCAATGATTCTATGATTCTAGAGAAAGAAAGAACGACTTGCATTTATCTAGCACCTTTCACAACCTCAGGACATCCCAAAGTGCTTTACAGCCAATGAAGTACTTTTGGAGTGTAGTCACTGTTGTAATGTAGGAAACGCAGCAGCCAATTTGCACACAGCAAGCTCCCACACACATGTGATAATGACCAGCTAATCTGTTTTAGTGATGTTGATTGAGGAATAAATATTAGCCCCAGGACACCGGGGAGAACTCTCCTGTTCTTCTCCGAAATAGGGCCATGGGATCTTTAACGTCCACCTGAGAGAGCAGACGGGGCCTCGGTTTAACGTCTCATCCGAAGGACGGCACTTCCGACAGTGCAGCACTCCCTCAGCACTGCCACTGGGAGTGTTGGCCTGGATTTTCGTGCTCGAGTCTCTGGAGTGGGAATTGAATCCATGACCTTCTGACTCAGAAGCGAAAGTGCTAAGGCTGAAACCTAAATTTGAAGAATTGAAGAGCTGTTGCCTTTTCTTGCCCTGATTGGTTGCTTCAGATTCTCAGATATCGGTGCCCCGCCCGGCTCCACTGACTTATAAGAACATAAGAAATAGGAGCAGGAGTCGGCCATTTGGCCCCTCGAGCCTGCTCCGCCATCCAATAAGATCATGGCTGATCTTCTAGCTCATCTACACTATCCCCATATCCCTTGATTCCCTTAATAATATCCATAAATCTATCGATTTCAGTCTTGAATATACTCAACGATTGAGCCTCCACAGCCCTCTGCGGTAGAGAATTCCAAAGATTCACCGCCCTCTGAGTGAAGAAATTTCTCCTCCTCTCAGTCCTAAATGGCCGACCCCTTATTCTGAGACTGTGACCCCTGGTTCTAGACTCCCCAGCCAGGGGAAACATCCTCCCTGCATCTACCCTGTCAAGCCCTGTAAGAATGTTGTATGTTTCAATGAGATCACCTCTCATTCTTCTAAACTCTAGAGAATATAGGCCTAGTCTACTCAATCTCTCTTCATAGGGCAATCCCCCCATCCCAGGAATCAGTCTGGTGAACCTTCGTTGCACTCCCTCTATGGCAAGTAAATCCTTCCTTAGGTAAGGAGACCAAAACTGTGCACAATACTCCAGGTGTGGTCTCACCAGGGCCCTATATAATCTTTATTCATTCTCAAATCCTCTTGTAATAAAGGCCAACATACCAGTTGCTTTCCTAATTACTTGCTGTACCTGCATGTTAACTTTCAGTGATTCGTGTACAAGGACACCCAGGTCCCTCTGAACGCCAACATTTCCCAATCTCTCACCATTTAAAAAATACTCTGCTTTTCTATTTTTCCTACAAAGGCAAAAAAGCTCCAGATTTGGCCATATCATCCCCGTCTCCTCCTCCTCACCCCCGTCTCCTCCTCCTCACCCCAGACTCCTCCCTGGTCACTCCCGCACTGTTACCCCTGGAGCCCCCCAAGGATCTACCCTTGGCCCTTTCTTATTTTTCATCTGCACGCTGCCCCTCGGTGACATCGTCTGAAAACACAATGCCAGGTTCCACATGTACGCTGAGGACATCCAGCTCTACCTCACCACCACTTCACTCGACCCCTCCACTGCCTCTTTACACATGGGAAGCTATCAGTTAAACACAAAGCTGTGGGGATTTAGAGTAAATTCTGGGAATTTAATAGAACTGGTTGAGGGGGTGAAAGCAACAAATACTCGTTGGAGGAGTTGCATTGGGTGGGAGATTGCACTGAGTGGGATACTCAGACATGTGCTTACATTTGCAGATGATACTGAACTGGGAAGGGCAGTGGAATCAGAAGAGACAGCTCAGAAATTACAGTGAGGTGGATAAAATAAGTACATAGGCAGATAAACAACACATCTTCTACATATATAAACCGGTTGGTCCGTCTGTCTTTCTGTCTGTTTGTCTGTCTGTCTCTCTGTCTGTCCGGCTATACAATCAAAAGTTATAGAGCGTACCTACACACATGTTATATCAAAAGAAAGCTTATCATTAGGGGAGTCTAATAGGCATATTTACTTTTTGGTCAGACAAAAATTGTTCAGACAGTATACAAAAAAGGTTCAAAAAATGGCAACATTCCGCTCATTAGCGTTGAGTGACGTGATGGTTGACCAATCGTACAGGGGATTAACCTGATGGTTGACCAATCGGTGCGTCACAGGGGGCATTTCATTGCATGTGTGGGCGGGCCTAATCCTTCTGAGCTGAGGTGAGTGGCCGCCATCTTGATTCCTAACTATTCATTTATTTTTCCCACTTTCTGTGTGTTTATTTTCAAATATAGATTTCCAGCAAAAAAAAAGTTGCTTTTAAAACACAATTAAATTGTTTTTTAAAAAAGTTAATTAATTTGTAAATATTTTCTCTAACCTCATTAATTTTCCTACCTTTCACCCTTTTTTTTCCCACTTGACTCGTTACCTCCGCCGGGCACCGCAACCTTCCAGGGTTACCCCGCCTGCAGGCCTCGAAGCCTCGGCCTCTCCTCCCCAGCCACGCCCGAGCTAGGCACCTCCCGTCCCGCTCAACAAGCGGCCCGCGATCGCCGCCATCTTTGTAAAGGCTGGCGGGGCGGGCCTGAGCCGAGCGTAGCCACCACCGCTGTTGTGTATGTACCTTTAAGAGAGAACTGCTTTTATGCTTTAGTACCAGCAGTGACCACACCTGTATATAAAGCAGTGGCAGGCTTCTGTACTTTCAGTTCCAGCATACTCTCTGTGCAGTAAACATCTCTTATTAACGTTCTCCTGCAGTCCGTGTGTTATTAATGCGCGGACACTACAGCCGCCATCTTTGTAAAGGCTGGCGGGGCGGTATGGAGCTCCATGCAGCCATCGCTGGTGCTGGGCTCGGGTGCTTTGTGGCCTGCGGCCGAACGGCGGCTGCGGAGCGCACCCCCTTCCCACCCCCCTTCCCCCCCCACACCCCCTTCCTACCCCCCCTTTCCCCCCCACACACCCCCTTCTCCCCCAACCCCCCCTTCCCCCCCACACCCCCTTCCCACCCCCCTCCCTTACACCCCCTTCCCCCCTTCCCTCCCCCCTTCCCCCTTCCCTCCCCCCTTCCCCCCCCCTAGCCCCCTTCCCTTCCCCCCTTCCCTCCCCCCTCTCCCCCCTTCCCCCCTTTCCCTTCCCACCTCCCCCCTTCCCCCTTTCCCCCACCCCTTTCCCCCCTTCCCCCACCCCTTTCCCCCCTTCCCCCCACCCCTTTCCCCCCCTTCCCCCCACCCCTTTCCCCCACCACTTTCCCCCACCCCTTTCCCCTTTCTCTCCTTCCCTCTCTCTCTCCTTCCCTCTCTGTCTCCTTCCCTCTCTGTCTCTCTCTCTCCTTCCCTCTGCCTCTGTCTCTCTCTCCCTCTCTCTCTCTGTCTCTCTCTCCCTCTCTCTCTGTCTCTCTCTCATTCCCTCTCTCTCTCCTTCGCTCTCTGTCTCTCTCTCCTTCCCACTCTCTCTCCTTTCCTCTCTCTCTCTCTCCTTCCCTCTCTCTCTCCTTCCCTCTCTCTCTCTCTTTCTCTCTCTCCTTCCCCCCTCTCTCTCTCCTTCCCCCCCTCTCTCTCTCCTTCCCCCCCTCTCTCTGTCTGGCACAGGGTTCTTGAGTTCCCTCGGCACCGCCGGGCACACCAGCTAGTAGAACATAAAGCAAAGCACTGCACAAGGAATGAACAAATTGGTAACACATGAAGTCCACAAGTAGTGTTGAAATAACTGAGGATGAAACTGAAAGAGACTTTGGAATTTGAATAGATTTCACACCAAACATGTCCAACCAATGGAGAGCAGGAATCAAAGCATGTTGAGCTGCATGTCCAAAAGAGTTGAAAAGGGGTCAGAGAAAGTCACGCACAAACTGTACCGGGCTCTGGTCAGACCGCACACTGAGCACCGTGTCCAGTACTGGTCAGACCGCACTCTGAGCACTGTGTCCATACTGGTCAGACCACACTCTGAGCACTGTGTCCATACTGGTCAGACCACACTCTGAGCACTGTGTCCAGTACTGGTCAGACCGCACTCTGAGCACTGTGTCCAGTACTGGTCAGACCGCACACTGAGAACCGTGTCCAGTACTGGTCAGACCGCACTCTGAGCACTGTGTCCATACTGGTCAGACCGCACTCTGAGCACTGTGTCCAGTACTGGTCAGACCGCACTCTGAGCATCGTGTCCAGTACTGGTCAGACCGCACTCTGAGCACTGTGTCCATACTGGTCAGACCGCACTCTGAGCACTGTGTCCATACTGGTCAGACCACACTCTGAGCACTGTGTCCAGTACTGGTCAGACCGCACTCTGAGCACTGTGTCCAGTACTGGTCAGACTGCACACTGAGAACCGTGTCCAGTACTGGTCAGACTGCACTCTGAGCACTGTGTCCATACTGGTCAGACCGCACTCTGAGCACCGTGTCCAGTACTGGTCAGACCGCACTCTGAGCACTGTGGCCAGTACTGGTCAGACCGCACTCTGAGCATCATGTCCAGTACTGGTCAGACCGAACTCTGAGCACCGTGTCCAGTACTGGTCAGACCGCACTCTGAGCACCATGCCCAGTACTGGTCAGATCGCACTCTGAGCACCGTGGCCAGTACTGGTCAGAGTGCACTCTGAGCACTGTGTCCAGTACTGGTCAGACCGCACTCTGAGTACTGTGTCCAGTACTGGTCAGACCGCACTCTGAGCACTGTGTCCAGTACTGGTCAGACTGCACTCTGAGCACTGTGTCCAGTACTGGTCAGACTGCACTCTGAGTACTGTGTCCAGTACTGGTCAGACCGCACTCTGAGCACTGTGTCCAGCACTGGTCAGACCGCACTCTGAGCACCGTGTCCAGTACTGGTCAGACCGCACTCTGAGCACTGTGTCCATACTGGTCAGACCACACTCTGAGCACTGTGTCCAGTACTGGTCAGACCGCACTCTGAGCACTTTGTCCAGTACTGGTCAGACCGCACACTGAGAACCGTGTCCAGTACTGGTCAGACCGCACTCTGAGCACTGTGTCCAGTACTGGTCAGACCGCACTCTGAGCACTGTGTCCAGTACTGGTCAGACCGCACTCTGAGCACTGTGTCCAGTACTGGTCAGACCGCACTCTGAGCACTGTGTCCAGTACTGGTCAGACCGCACTCTGAGCACTGTGTCCAGTACTGGTCAGACCGCACTCTGAGCACTGTGTCCAGTACTGGTCAGACCGCACTCTGAGCACTGTGTCCAGTACTGGTCAGACCGCACTCTGAGCAGTATGTCCAGTTGTGGTCAGACCGCACTCTGAGCACTGTGTCCAGTACATTCGAGCGCTAGAGGCAGAGCAGAGAAGTGACACAGGCTGATCCCCAGGGTCAGGGGTCAGGGGTATGGGGAAAGGCTGGAGAGAGCTTGGCTTTTCAGCCTGGCAGGGAGGTGTTTGGGTGGTCATCTTATCGAGGTGTGTAAGACTGTTAAGGGAACGGGAAAGGCTAATCTAGAATATTACTTTAAATTAAATTGTGGGAAGAGGACAAGGGGACACATGTTCGAATTAGTAAAAGATAACTTTAGGACTGACCTCAGGAGGTTCTCGTCGATACACAGGGTGATCAACGCTTGGAATTGTTTCCAGGCCGACTGGTGGAGGTGAAAACCCTGGAATAATTTAAGAAGCAGCGAGACACGGCACTGGGTGTCTGGAGGCTGCTACTGGATGGGTTAACATATCGATGGCCTTCCTTGATTGTATTGACCCTGTGATCGTGTGAAGAGGTTTGAGCAATAGGGTGCAGTAAAGTTCAGACCAAACAAAAGGGAGCAAACGGGAATTGGTGCAATGTCATGAAACCAAAAATGAAGACTAACCCCTTCAAATGTTCAGCTGGGCCAGTGTGAGAACGACTCCTGGTTATTGTCCCTGTCGGAGTCTGCTTTTCTCCAGGATTCACAGGTTCTCAGCGCTGGCCCGGGTGTATTAGAATTCACTGGGACAATGCCCCGACACGAATACAGCAATGAGGCAGCTCCACCGAGTAATGTAAACCTGACGCTCGCCTCGGAATACCCGGGAAGTACAGAACTGGCACGTGGATTCTGATGTCAGTTTGTGTGCCCAACCATGTGCCCATCGGCAGGAAACAGGAGCAGAATTTCAGCCCCTTCCTCATCTACAAACTAGCAATCGGTTTTTCTGTAAACAAGGTCACCACGTATTCTTCATCTCCATTTTTCCTTTCAGGGCACGGAAAAGGGACAGCGGGAGCAGCACAGGGCAAATATCCCAATCTCATGTCCTACATTCTCCTGGGACTCTTCGTTCTGCTGACTATAATATTCGTGGTCGGGATGCTGAAATGTAAGTTATTGAAAATGTGTGACACCTGGATGATGTTGGGGACCTGAGGGAAGGCAGGCACACCTGGGGCATTAGGAAAACGGTAGAGAAGGAATTGGTTCCGAAAAGATCAGCAGAACTCAAGGTGGATGAGTCACTGGGCACTGTTGACATCAGCCGAGGCTGTTGAAGGAAGTGAGAGAGGAGATCAGAGAGGCTCTGGCCACATTTGTCAATGCTCCTTTAATATGAAGACTATGCCATGAGACCATGAGTAGCTTATGTACCTGATGAAGAAGGGAGAGAAGGGAAACAGTGTAACAGTAGATCAGTTAGTCTAACATCCGTTGTGGGCACTTTATTCATCCCCTTCATAATTCTGAAAACTTCCAAATCTCCTCCTTTCCCTCACCAGAGGCAGAAAGGCCAATGGAACTGATAAGGAATTGGAGCTCTGGGGAAGAGGGTGAAGAGCCTGGGATTGTTTACGTTGAAGAAGAGAATGCTCGGGGAAGAGATTATTCAATGATTCAACGTCCTTCAGGGAATCGATCAATTGATTCCCGATAATATGTTGGAGATTGGCACAAACTCTCGAACCAGGGGACGGGCTCAAACCGACAAGAGGGAAGGAGCAGACAGTTTGGATTGAACTATTTTACACAGAGCAGCGCGATTGTGTGGGATGGACTGGGCAGGGGGGGGAGTGGAGGCAAATAGTGTGAGAAAACTTAACAGAGAATTGGAGAGATATGTGAGGCAGTGGGCGATTGAGGGCTGTTTGTTTCTGGGACTGGCCAGATGGACGGCAGGGTATTTTCCAGGCCTGGTGCTTCCTGTGTCCCGACCAGAACACATCCTACTTCCTCAATCTTTCCTCAGAACTCAGGTTTCACCAGCTGCTATAGGGGAATGGAATCAGGGTGGGGCCGTGACAGGATCTTATATCATCCTCACTGTTCCCTTTTACATCAACACCCCTAATCAATCCTCGTCCCTCCCGCATGTAGCCAGGTAAAGTCATCGTAGACAGGGACTAAAAGGGTTAAATTATAAGGCTAGTTTGGATAGACTTGGCTTGTATTCCCTCCAGTATAGAAGATTAAGAGGTGATCTATTTGAGATGTTTAATGTGATTAAAGGAATTGATAGGATAGATAGAGAGAAACAGGCTGAGGGCAGGCCCGGAACAAGGGGCCATGACCTCAGAATTAGAGCCAGGCCGTTCAGGGGTGATGTCAGGAAGCACTTCTTCACACAAAGGGTGGTGGAAATCGAGAGCTCTCTCCCCCAAAGAGCTGTTGAGGCTGAGGGTCAATTGAAAACTTCAAGACTGATATCGATAGATTTTTGTTGGGTAAAGGTATCAAGAGGTATGGAGTTAATATACAGATCAGCCATGAACAACTGAATGCCACTGAATCGAGGGGCTGAATGGCCTGTTCCTGTTCCTATGTTCCTAAAGTAGTAATACTGAAAGCTCCCTTTCAGAACATCGAGTTCACTGTGTGGCAAGTTCAATTTCTAACATCAACTCCAATGACCGACATTTGGAGAAAATTCTGTTGCTTGAGATAGCTGGAGGTGGGAACCCATTGATGCTGATAATAATGGTTTCATTTTCAGTTAAACAGATGTCCAGTGAAATTAAAGATTTGAAGGATGATGTCACGAAGCAACTTGCAAAAATGAAGCATGGTAAGTACTTGTTAACATGTCCAAGCATGTCCATGTTCCGTATGGACCTATCAGTTCCCTCTCTGTGGGACCCTCAGCATTCGAGATGTTCACGGTGACTCTATAGTGCCCCCGATGGCCCGGTGGCTAAATGCAATGTGTGCTATGAGATTGAGACATTGAGACCAGAATGCCTCCGGCTCAGTCCCTGGGTTGTGCTGAGGTAGATGATCAGCTGGGGCCGCAGTAGTGGCTCTGCATGTGTCCTCATGTGACCGCAATGTCCCTAGGCTGGGGAGGGAATCATCCTAACCTGTGAACCCTCCTGGAAAAAATATGTGTGCGTGTGGCTATATAATATAGCCCAAAACTGAACTCAGTACTCCAACTGTGGTGTCCCTGAGGTTTAATATAGATTCACTGTTATATGTTGTAACGTCCTGCGATACAGTATAACTAGACTTCCAAAAGTCTGCAACAAAGTTCCATATTACAGGTTGCAGCACAAGCTTAGGCCACGGGTATTTGATGTTAAATTAAGAATAAAGAAAGGAATTGATTGACAGAGGTGTTGCATTAGGTTTTAGACGGGAGACTGATGTTAGGTAGAGGAGAGTTCCAGGGATCAGCGCTGGGGAGATGTACTGAGTGGAGTGTCCCAGGGATCGGTGCTGGGGAGATGTACTGAGTGGAGTGTCCCAGGGATCGGTGCTGGGGAGATGGACTGAATGGAGTGTCCCAGGGATCAGTGCTGTTTGATGTACTGAATGGAGTGTCCCAGGGATCGGTGCTGGGTGATGTACTGAATGGAGTGTCCCAGGGATCAGTGCTGTTTGATGTACTGAATGGAGTGTCCCAGGGATCGATGCTGTTTGATGTACTGAGTGGAGTGTCCCAGGGATGGGTGCTGGGTGATGTACTGAGTGGAGTGTCCCAGGGATCGGTGCTGGGTGATGTACTGAGTGGAGTGTCCCAGGGATCGGTGCTGGGTGATGTACTGAGTGGATTGTCCCAGGGATCGGTGCTGGGTGATGTACTGAGTGGAGTGTCCCAGGGATCGGTGCTGGGAGATGTACTGAGTGGAGTGTCCCAGGGATCGGTGCTGGGTGATGTGCTGAGTGGAGTGTCCCAGGGATCGGTGCTGGGTGATGTACTGAGTGGAGTGTCCCAGGGATCGGTGCTGGGTGATGTACTGAGTGGAGTGTCCCAGGGATCGGTGCTGGGAGATGTACTGAGTGGAGTGTCCCAGGGATCGGTGCTGGGTGATGTACTGAGTGGAGTGTCCCAGGGATCGGTGCTGGGTGATGTACTGAGTGGAGTGTCCCAGGGATCGGTGCTGGGAGATGTACTGAGTGGAGTGACCCAGGGATCGGTGCTGGGTGATGTACTGAGTGGAGTGTCCCAGGGATCGGTGCTGGGTGATGTACTGAGTGGAGTGTCCCAGGGATCGGTGCTGGGTGATGTACTGAGTGGAGTGTCCCAGGGATCGGTGCTGGGTGATGTACTGAGTGGAGTGTCCCAGCTATCGGCGCTGGGTGATGTACTGAGTGGGGTGTCCCGGGGATCGGTGCTGGGTGATGTGCTGAGTGGAGTGTCCCAGGGATCGGTGCTGGGTGTTGAACTGAGTGGGGTGTCCCAGGGATCGGTGCTGGGTGATGTACTGAGTGGAGTGTCCCAGGGATCGGTGCTGGGTGATGTACTGAGTGGAGTGTCCCAGGGATCGGTGCTGGGAGATGTACTGGGTGGGGTGTCTCAGGGATCGGTGCTGGGTGATGTACTGAGTGGAGTGTCCCAGGGACTGCTGCTGGGAGATGTACTGAGTGGAGTGTCCCAGGGATCGGTGCTGGGTGATGTACTGAATGGGGTGTCCTAGTGATCGGTGCTGGGTGATGTACTGAGCGGAGTGTCCCAGGGATCGGTGCTGGGTGATGTATTGAGTGGGGTGTCCCAGGGATCGGTGCTGGGTGATGTACTGAGTGGAGTGTCCCAGGGATCGGTGCTGGGTGATGTACTGAGTGGAGTGTCCCAGGGATCGGTGCTGGGTGATGTACTGAGTGGAGTGTCCCAGGGATCGGTGCTGGGTGATGTACTGCGTGGAGTGTCCCAGGGATCGGTGCTGGGTGATGTACTGAGTGGAGTGTCCCAGGGATCGGTGCTGGGTGATGTACTGAGTGGAGTGTCCCGGGGATCGGTGCTGGGTGATGTACTGAGTGGAGTGTCCCAGGGATCGGTGCTGGGTGATGTACTGAGTGGAGTGTCCCAGGGATCGGTGCTGGGAGATGTACTGAGTGGAGTGTCCCAGGGATCAGTGCTGGGAGATGTACTGAGTGGAGTGTCCCAGGGATCGGTGCTGGGTGATGTACTGAGTGGGGTGTCCCAGGAATCGGTGCTGGGTGATGTACTGTGTGGAGTGTCCCAGGGATCGGTGCTGGGAGATGTACTGAGTGGGGTGTCCCAGGGATCAGTGCTGGGAGATGTACTGAGTGGAGTGTCCCAGGGATCGGTGCTGGGAGATGTACTGAGTGGGGTGTCCCAGGGATCGGTGCTGGGAGATGTACTGAGTGGGGTGTCCCAGGGATCAGTGCTGGGAGATGTACTGAGTGGAGTGTCCCAGGGATCAGTGCTGGGTGATGTACTGAGTGGAGTGTCCCAAGGATCAGTGCTGGGTGATGTACTGAGTGGGGTGTCCCAGGGATCGGTGCTGGGTGATGTACTGAGTGGATTGTCCCAGGGATCAGTGCTGGGAGATGTACTGAGTGGAGTGTCCCAGGGATCAGTGCTGGGAGATGTACTGAGTGGAGTGTCCCAGGGATCGGTGCTGGGTGATGTATTGAATGGGGTGTCCTAGTGATCGGTGCTGGGAGATGTACTGAGTGGAGTGTCCCAGGGATTGGAGCTGGGAGATGTACTGAGTGGAGTGTCCCAGGGATCGGTGCTGGGTGATGTACTGAGTGGAGTGTCCCAGGGATTGGTGCTGGGAGATGTACTGAGTGGAGTGTCCCAGGGATCGGTGCTGGGTGATGTACTGAGTGGAGTGTCCCAGGGCTCGGTGCTGGGTGATTTACTCAGTGGAGTGTCCCAGGGACCGGTGCTGGGAGATGCACTGAGTGGAGTGTCCCAGGGATCGGTGCTGGGTGATGTATTGAATGGGGTGTCCTAGTGATCGGTGCTGGGAGATGTACTGAGTGGAGTGTCCCAGGGATTGGTGCTGGGAGATGTACTGAGTGGAGTGTCCCAGGGATCGGTGCTGGGTGATGTACTGAGTGGAGTGTCCCGGGGATCGGTGCTGGGCGATGTACTGAGTGGAGTGTCCCAGGGATCGGTGCTGGGTAATGTACTGAGTGGAGTGTCCCAGGGATCGGTGCTGGGTGATGTACAGAGTGGAGTGTCCCGGGGATCGGTGCTGGGTGATGTACTGAGTGGAGTGTCCCAGGGATCGGTGCTGGGTGATGTACTGAGTGGAGTGTCCCAGGGATCGGTGCTGGGTGATGTACTGAGTGGAGTGTCCCGGGGATCGGTGCTGGGTGATGTACTGAGTGGAGTGTCCCAGGGATCGGTGCTGGGTGATGTACTGGGTGGAGTGTCCCAGGGATCAGTGCTGGGTGATGTACTGAGTGGAGTGTCCCAGGGATCGGTGCTGGGTGATATACTGAGTGGAGTGTCCCAGGGATCGGTGCTGGGAGATGTACTGAGTGGAGTGTCCCAGGGATCGGTGCTGGGTGATGTACTGAGTGGAGTGTCCCAGGGATCGGTGCTGGGTGATGTACTGAGTGGAGTGTCCCAGGGATCGGTGCTGGGTGATGTACTGAGTGGAGTGTCCCAGGGATCGGTGCTGCGTGATGTACTGAGTGGAGTGTCCCAGGGATCGGTGCTGGGTGATGTACTGTGTGGAGTGTCCCAGGGATCGGTGCTGGGTGATGTACTGAGTGGAGTGTCCCAGGGATCGGTGCTGGGTGATGTACTGAGTGGAGTGTCCCAGGGATCGGTGCTGGGAGATGTACTGAGTGAAGTGTCCCAGGGATCGGTGCTGGGTGATGTACTGAGTGGAGTGTCCCAGGGATCGGTGCTGGGTGATGTACTGAGTGGGGTGTCCCAGGGATCGGTGCTGGGTGATGTACTGAGTGGAGTGTCCCAGGGATCGGTGCTGGGTGATGTACTGAGTGGAGTGTCCCAGGGATCGGTGCTGGTAGATGTACTGAGTGGAATGTCCCAGGGATCGGTGCTGGGTGATGTACTGAGTGGAGTGTCCCAGGGATCGGTGCTGGGAGATGTACTGAGTGGAGTGTCCCAGGGATCGGTGCTGGGTGATGTACTGAGTGGAGTGTCCCAGGGATCGGTGCTGGGTGATGTACTGAGTGGAGTGTCCCAGGGATCGGTGCTGGGTGATGTACTGAGTGGAGTGTCCCGGGGATCGGTGCTGGGTGATGTACTGAGTGGAGTGTCCCAGGGATCAGTGCTGGGTGATGTACTGAGTGGAGTGTCCCAGGGATCGGTGCTGGTAGATGTACTGAGTGGAGTGTCCCAGGGATCGGTGCTGGGCGATGTACTGAGTGGAGTGTCCGGGGGATCGGTGCTGGGTGATGTACTGAGTGGAGTGTCCCAGGGATCGGTGCTGGGTGATGTACTGAGTGGAGTGTCCCAGGGATCGGTGCTGGGTGATGTACTGAGTGGAGTGTCCCAGGGATCGGTGCTGGGAGATGTACTGAGTGGAGTGTCCCAGGGATCGGTGCTGGGAGATGTACTGAGTGGAGTGTCCCAGGGATCGGTGCTGGGTGATGTACTGAGTGGTGTCCCAGTGATCGGTGCTGGGTGATGTACTGAGTGGAGTGTCCCAGGGATCGGTGCTGGGTGATGTACTGAGTGGAGTGTCCCAGGGATCGGTGCTGGGTGATGTACTGAGTGGAGTGTCCCGGGGATCGGTGCTGGGTGATGTACTGAGTGGAGTGTCCCAGGGATCGGTGCTGGGTGATGTACTGAGTGGAGTGTCCCAGGGATCGGTGCTGGGTGATGTACTGAGTGGAGTGTCCCAGGGATCGGTGCTGGGTGATGTACTGAGTGGAGTGTCCCAGGGATCGGTGCTGGGTGATGTACTGAGTGGAGTGTCCCAGGGATCGGTGCTAGGAGATGTACTGAGTGGAGTGTCCCAGGGATCGGTGCTGGGTGATGTACTGAGTGGAGTGTCCCAGGGATCGGTGCTGGGTGATGTACTGAGTGGAGTGTCCCAGGGATCGGTGCTAGGAGATGTACTGAGTGGAGTGTCCCAGGGATCGGTGCTGGGTGATGTACTGAGTGGGGTGTCCCAGGGATCGGTGCTGGGAGATGTACTGAGTGGAGTGTCCCAGGGATCGGTGCTGGGTGATGTACTGAGTGGAGTGTCCCAGGGATCGGTGCTAGGAGATGTACTGAGTGGAGTGTCCCAGGGATCGGTGCTGGGTGATGTACTGAGTGGGGTGTCCCAGGGATCGGTGCTGGGTGATGTACTGAGTGGAGTGTCCCAGGGATCGGTGCTGGGTGATGTACTGAGTGGAGTGTCCCAGGGATCGGTGCTGGGTGATGTACTGAGTGGAGTGTCCCAGGGATCGGTGCTGGGTGATGTACTGAGTGGAGTGTCCCATGGATCGGTGCTGGGTGATGTACTGAGTGGAGTGTCCCAGGGATCGGTGCTGGGTGATGTACTGAGTGGAGTGTCCCAGGGATCGGTGCTGGGTGATGTACTGAGTGGAGTGTCCCAGGGATCGGTGCTGGGTGATGTACTGAGTGGAGTGTCCCAGGGATCGGTGCTGGGAGATGTACTGAGTGGAGTGTCCCAGGGATCGGTGCTGGGTGATGTACTGAGTGGAATGTCCCAGGGATCGGTGCTGGGTGATGTACTGAGTGGAGTGTCCCAGGGATCGGTGCTGGGAGATGTACTGAGTGGAGTGTCCCAGGGATCGGTGCTGGGTGATGTACTGAGTGGAGTGTCCCAGGGATCGGTGCTGGGTGATGTACTGAGTGGAATGTCCCAGGGATCGGTGCTGGGTGATGTACTGAGTGGAGTGTCCCAGGGATCGGTGCTGGGAGATGTACTGAGTGGAGTGTCCCAGGGATCGGTGCTGGGTGATGTACTGAGTGGAGTGTCCCAGGGATTGGTGCTGGGAGATGTACTGAGTGGAGTGTCCCAGGGATCGGTGCTGGGTGATGTACTGAGTGGGGTGTCCCAGGGATCAGTGCTGGGTGATGTACTGAGTGGAGTGTCCCAGGGATTGGTGCTGGGAGATGTACTGAGTGGAGTGTCCCAGGGATCGGTGCTGGGTGATGTACTGAGTGGAGTGTCCCAGGGATCGATGCTGGGAGATGTACTGAGTGGAGTGTCCCAGGGATCGGTGCTGGGTGATGTACTGAGTGGAGTGTCCCAGGGATCGGTGCTGGGTGATGTACTGAGTGGAGTGTCCCAGGGATCGGTGCTGGGTGATGTACTGAGTGGAGTGTCCCGGGGATCGGTGCTGGGTGATGTACTGAGTGGAGTGTCCCAGGGATCGGTGCTGGGTGATGTACTGAGTGGAGTGTCCCAGGGATCGGTGCTGGGTGATGTACTGAGTGGAGTGTCCCAGGGATCGGTGCTGGGTGATGTACTGAGTGGAGTGTCCCAGGGATCGGTGCTGGGTGATGTACTGAGTGGAGTGTCCCAGGGATCGGTGCTGGGTGATGTACTGAGTGGAGTGTCCCAGGGATCGGTGCTGGGTGATGTACTGAGTGGAGTGTCCCAGGGATCGGTGCTGGGTGATGTACTGAGTGGAATGTCCCAGGGATCGGTGCTGGGTGATGTACTGAGTGGAGTGTCCCAGGGATCGGTGCTGGGTGATGTACTGAGTGGGGTGTCCCAGGGATCGGTGCTGGGTGATGTACTGAGTGGAGTGTCCCAGGGATCGGTGCTGGGAGATGTACTGAGTGGAGTGTCCCAGGGATCGGTGCCGGGTGATGTACTGAGTGGAGTGTCCCAGGGATCGGTGCTGGGTGATGTACTGAGTGGAGCGTCCCATGGATCGGTGCTGGGTGATGTACTGAGTGGAGTGTCCCAGGGATCGGTGCTGGGAGATGTACTGAGTGGAGTGTCCCAGGGATCGGTGCTGGGTGATGTACTGAGTGGAGTGTCCCAGGGATCGGTGCTGGGAGATGTACTGAGTGGAGTGTCCCAGGGATCGGTGCTGGGTGATGTACTGAGTGGAGTGTCCCAGGGATCGGTGCTGGGTGATGTACTGAGTGGAGTGTCCCAGGGATCGGTGCTGGGTGATGTACTGAGTGGAGTGTCCCAGGGATCAGTGCTGGGCGATGTACTGAGTGGAGTGTCCCAGGGATCGGTGCTGGGTGATGTACTGAGTGGAGTGTCCCAGGGATCGGTGCTGGGAGATGTACTGAGTGGAGTGTCCCGGGGATCGGTGCTGGGTGATGTACTGATTGGAGTGTCCCAGGGATCGGTGCTGGGAGATGTACTGAGTGGAGTGTCCCAGGGATCGGTGCTGGGTGATGTACTGAGTGGAGTGTCCCAGGGATCGGTGCTGGGTGATGTACTGAGTGGAGTGTCCCAGGGATCGGTGCTGGGTGATGTACTGAGTGGAGTGTCCCATGGATCGGTGCTGGGAGATGTACTGAGTGGAGTGTCCCGGGGATCGGTGCTGGGTGATGTACTGATTGGAGTGTCCCAGGGATCGGTGCTGGGAGATGTACTGAGTGGAGTGTCCCAGGGATCGGTGCTGGGTGATGTACTGATTGGAGTGTCCCAGGGATCGGTGCTGGGAGATGTACTGAGTGGAGTGTCCCGGGGATCGGTGCTGGGTGATGTACTGATTGGAGTGTCCCAGGGATCGGTGCTGGGAGATGTACTGAGTGGAGTGTCCCGGGGATCGGTGCTGGGTGATGTACTGAGTGGAGTGTCCCAGGGATCGGTGCTGGGTGATGTACTGATTGGAGTGTCCCAGGGATCGGTGCTGGGTGATGTACTGAGTGGAGTGTCCCAGGGATCGGTGCTGGGTGATGTACTGAGTGGAGTGTCCCAGGGATCGGTGCTGGGTGATGTACTGAGTGGAGTGTCCCAGGGATCGGTGCTGGGTGATGTACTGAGTGGAGCGTCCCATGGATCGGTGCTGGGTGATGTACTGAGTGGAGTGTCCCAGGGATCGGTGCTGGGAGATGTACTGAGTGGAGCGTCCCATGGATCGGTGCTGGGAGATGTAATGAGTGGAGTGTCCCAGGGATCGGTGCTGGGAGATGTACTGAGTGGGGTGTCCCAGGGATCGGTGCTGGGTGATGTACTGAGTGGAGTGTCCCAGGGATCGGTGCTGGGTGATGTACTGAGTGGAGTGTCCCAGGGATCGGTGCTGGGAGATGTACTGAGTGGAGTGTCCCAGGGATCGGTGCTGGGTGATGTACTGAGTGGAGTGTCCCAGGGATCGGTGCTGGGTGATGTACTGAGTGGAGTGTCCCAGGGATCGGTGCTGGGAGATGTACTGAGTGGAGTGTCCAGGGGATCGGTGCTGGGTGATGTACTGAGTGGAGTGTCCCAGGGATCGGTGCTGGGTGATGTACTGAGTGGAGTGTCCCGGGGATCGGTGCTGGGAGATGTACTGAGTGGAGTGTCCCAGGGATCGGTGCTGGGTGATGTATTGAGTGGAGTGTCCCAGGGATCGGTGCTGGGTGATGTACTGAGTGGAGTGTCCCAGGGATCGGTGCTGGGGGATGTACTGAGTGGAGTGTCCCAGGGATCGGTGCTGGGAGATGTACTGAGTGGAGTGTCCCAGGGATCGGTGCTGGGAGATGTACTGAGTGGAGTGTCCCAGGGATCGGTGCTGGGTGATGTACTGAGTGGAGTGTCCCAGGGATCGGTGCTGGGTGATGTACTGAGTGGAGTGTCCCAGGGATCGGTGCTGGGTGATGTACTGAGTGGAGTGTCCAGGGGATCGGTGCTGGGTGATGTACTGAGTGGAGTGTCCCAGGGATCGGTGCTGGGTGATGTACTGAGTGGAGTGTCCCAGGGATTGGTGCTGGGAGATGTACTGAGTGGAGTGTCCCAGGGATCGGTGCTGGGTGATGTACTGAGTGGAGTGTCCCAGGGATCGGTGCTGGGTGATGTACTGAGTGCAGTGTCCCAGGGATCAGTGCTGGGTGATGTACTGAGTGGAGTGTCCCAGGGATCGGTGCTGGGTGATGTACTGAGTGGAGTGTCCCAGGGATCGGTGCTGGGTGATGTACTGAGTGCAGTGTCCCAGGGATCAGTGCTGGGTGATGTACTGAGTGGAGTGTCCCAGGGATCGGTGCTGGGTGATGTACTGAGTGGAGTGTCCCAGGGATCGGTGCTGGGTGATGTACTGAGTGGAGTGTCCCAGGGATCGGTGCTGGGAGATGTACTGAGTGGAGTGTCCCAGGGATTGGTGCTGGGTGATGTACTGAGTGGGGTGTCCCAGGGATCGGTGCTGGGTGATGTACTGAGTGGAGTGTCCCAGGGATCGGTGCTGGGTGATGTACTGAGTGGGGTGTCCCAGGGATTGGTGCTGGGTGATGTACTGAGTGGAGTGTCCCAGGGATCGGTGCTGGGTGATGTACTGAGTGGGGTGTCCCAGGGATCGGCGCTGGGTGATGTACTGAGTGGAGCGTCCCATTGATCGGTGCTGGGAGATGTAATGAGTGGAGTGTCCCAGGGATCGGTGCTGGGAGATGTACTGAGTGGGGTGTCCCAGGGATCGGTGCTGGGAGATGTAATGAGTGGAGTGTCCCAGGGATCGGTGCTGGGAGATGTAATGAGTGGAGTGTCCCAGGGATCGGTGCTGGGAGATGTACTGAGTGGAGCGTCCCATGGATCGGTGCTGGGAGATGTAATGAGTGGAGTGTCCCAGGGATCGGTGCTGGGAGATGTACTGAGTGGAGTGTCCCAGGGATCGGTGCTGGGTGATGTACTGAGTGGAGTGTCCCAGGGATTGGTGCTGGGAGATGTACTGAGTGGAGTGTCCCAGGGATTGGTGCTGGGTGATGTACTGAGTGGAGTGTCCCAGGGATCGGTGCTGGGTGATGTACTGAGTGGAGTGTCCCAGGGATCGGTGCTGGGTGATGTACTGAGTGGAGTGTCCCAGGGATCGGTGCTGGGTGATGTACTGAGTGGAGTGTCCCAGGGATCGGTGCTGGGTGATGTACTGAGTGGAGTGTCCCAGGGATCGGTGCTGGGTGATGTACTGAGTGGAGTGTCCCAGGGATCGGTGCTGGGTGATGTACTGAGTGGAGTGTCCCAGGGATCGGTGCTGGGAGATGTAATGAGTGGAGTGTCCCAGGGATCGGTGCTGGGAGATGTACTGAGTGGGGTGTCCCAGGGATCGGTGCTGGGTGATGTACTGAGTGGAGTGTCCCAGGGATCGGTGCTGGGTGATGTACTGAGTGGAGTGTCCCAGGGATCGGTGCTGGGTGATGTACTGAGTGGAGTGTCCCAGGGATCGGTGCTGGGTGATGTACTGAGTGGAGTGTCCCAGGGATCGGTGCTGGGAGATGTAATGAGTGGAGTGTCCCAGGGATCGGTGCTGGGTGATGTACTGAGTGGAGTGTCCCAGGGATCGGTGCTGGGAGATGTAATGAGTGGAGTGTCCCCGGGATCGGTGCTGGGAGATGTACTGAGTGGGGTGTCCCAGGGATCGGTGCTGGGTGATGTACTGAGTGGAGTGTCCCAGGGATCGGTGCTGGGTGATGTACTGAGTGGAGTGTCCCAGGGATCGGTGCTGGGTGATGTACTGAGTGGAGTGTCCCAGGGATAGGTGCTGGGTGATGTACTGAGTGGAGTGTCCCAGGGATCAGTGCTGGGTGATGTACTGAGTGGAATGTCCCAGGGATCAGTGCTGGGAGATGTACTGAGTGGAGTGTCCCAGGGATCGGTGCTGGGTGATGTACTGAGTGGAGTGTCCCAGGGATCGGTGCTGGGTGATGTACTGAGTGGAGTGTCCCAGGGATCGGTGCTGGGTGATGTACTGAGTGGAGTGTCCCAGGGATCGGTGTTGGGAGATGTACTGAGTGGAGTGTCCCGGGGATCGGTGCTGGGTGATGTACTGAGTGGAGTGTCCCGGGGATCGGTGCTGGGTGATGTACTGAGTGGAGTGTCCCAGGGATCGGTGCTGGGTGATGTACTGAGTGGAGTGTCCCAGGGATCGGTGCTGGGTGATGTACTGAGTGGAGTGTCCCAGGGATCGGTGCTGGGTGATGTACTGAGTGGAGTGTCCCGGGGATCGGTGCTGGGTGATGTACTGAGTGGAGTGTCCCAGGGATCGGTGCTGGGTGATGTACTGAGTGGAGTGTCCCGGGGATCGGTGCTGGGTGATGTACTGAGTGGAGTGTCCCGGGGATCGGTGCTGGGTGATGTACTGAGTGGGGTGTCCCAGGGATCGGTGCTGGGTGATGTACTGAGTGGAGTGTCCCAGGGATCGGCGCTGGGTGATGTACTGAGTGGAATGTCCCAGGGATCGGTGCTGGGTGATGTACTGAGTGGAGTGTCCCAGGGATCGGTGCTGGGAGATGTACTGAGTGGAGTGTCCCGGGGATCGGTGCTGGGTGATGTACTGAGTGGAGTGTCCCAGGGATCGGCGCTGGGTGATGTACTGAGTGGAGTGTCCCAGGGATCGGTGCTGGGCGATGTACTGAGTGGAGTGTCCCAGGGATCGGTGCTGGGTGATGTACTGAGTGGAGTGTCCCAGGGACCGGTGCTGGGTGATGTACTGAGTGGAGTGTCCCAGGGATCAGTGCTGGGAGATGTACTGAGTGGAGTGTCCCAGGGATCGGTGCTGGGAGATGTACTGAGTGGGGTGTCCCAGGGATCGGTGCTGGGTGATGTACTGAGTGGGGTGTCCCAGGGATCGGTGCTGGGTGATGTACTGAGTGGAGTGTCCCAGGGATCGGTGCTGGGTGATGTACTGAGTGGAGTGTCCCAGGGATCGGTGCTGGGTGATGTACTGAGTGGAGTGTCCCAGGGATCGGTGCTGGGGAGAAGAAATACTGAACAAATTGTTGGAACTCAAAAATGGAAAAGGCATCGGGCGATGATGGTTTGTGTCTTAGAATACTGAGGGAAAGCAGAGAGGAATTAGCAATGCCCTGTACACAATCTTTTAAACACCCTTGGATATGGTAAATGTGCCAGAGAACTGGATGGATGAATGTAACACCTCTGGTCAAGAATGGTGAAAGCGATAAATTAGGTAACGATAGACCAGTCAGCCTAACATGGTGGTTGGTAAGACCTAGAAAGAAAGAAAGAACTTGCATTTATATTGCACCTTTCATGACCTAAGGTGTTCCAAAGCGCTTTACAGTCAATTAAGCAACTTTGCACACAGCAAGATCCCACATTCAGCAAGGTGATCATAGAATCATAAGCCCAGGAATTGGGCTACTTACCCCATGAGTTACCGCCGCAATCCTGGAAAAAAATGGCGGCCGCCACTCTAACACCCTTCTCTGGCATAGCCGCCATTTTGATGAGGCCCTTAGCGCTGCCGATAGCAGCGTTGTACCTGGAGAGCGTGTCTTCAGTTGGCGTTCTACGGCGACCTAAGGTCACGCTCTGCGAATTTGGACCACAGCGCAGAGTTCCGCGCTGGGTCCTAAACTTCCTCTGAAAAGCGAGCGTGAAGCAGACTGACCGAGACGCTGTCAGCACTTCTTAAAGGGACACACACATCTTTCAGGTAAGTTTGCATTTCAGCTTTTGGACTGGATTTCTAATATTTTATTGAAGTTGTGGCTTGGTGCAAAAAATGTTTAAAGTTTTTTTAAGTGTGCAGGGAGTGCAGGGAGCGCTGCTGGACACTTGCAAGGCCTCGGATGGTAAAGGAATGCCTCTGAGAATACATAAAGTGCCAGAAATACTCAGAAGGCCAGGCAGCATCCATGGAGAGAGAAACAGAGTTCACATCTCCGACTGAGATGCTGCCTGACCTGCTGAGTATTTCCAACATTTTATGCTTTTATCTCAGATTTACAACATCCACTCACAGAGGGAAGTGGAGGAAGCAAAAGGAAGGATGCAACACAGACAGCCCCTTTCTGGCCGGGATATCCGGGATGGAATCATCTGCCAATGATACCAGTGACAACAACCTCAATTCCCCCTTCAACATTTGTCCCACACTTGACCTTCCCTCTGTTACTGACCATCACAGCATCTTCTTGGCCACAATGCAAAAATAAAAGCCACCACAAAGCAAACTTTCCAATCCAACTTTCTGCTTCTATCCATCCAATATGACATCAAGAAATCAACTAATCATCTTTATGCATTCCCTTAGTGACTGTCTTGTGTGTGCCTTTGCCTATCCTACTGATGTCAAGCAGTGCTACCCCAGTGGCCACAGCATGGCTGGTGGAAGGTTGCTGAGTTTCAGTGGGGGACACTGTAAATGGACTTGCTGGTCGACCTTGAGGAGTTGGTGACTCGAAGTATGAAATCGAGTGATGGTGTTTCTTTGTCTTCTTCTTCTTCACTCTCCTCTCCCTCTTCTTGGTCAACCACTGGCTGGGCAGGCTGCATTTCGTGGGTGTGTGAAATGAGGAAGGTACAAGGGTAGCGTTGTGGTGAGGGGAGGGCGGGAAAGCAAGAGGTGCATGTGAAAAGGAGGTTAACGTATGTGAATACCAGCATCTTGTATCCTTTCAGCCCCGCCGCTGGCCAAGGGCTCAATTATGCTGCTGCCAAGCATGGCCAACACCGTCTCTTCCAAGGGGATGAGCTGAAGCTAGGACTGGGAGATGTGCCTCGTATTTGGTAGAGATTGTTGGTAGGTGAGTGATTGGGGGGTGGGGGTTGTGCATTGAGCAGTGTGTGAGGCTAGTGATGCAGTTGGTAGGAGACGGCTTTTGCAGATGCATTTACTGACATTGACCACTGGTCTGAGGTCATGAAGCTTCTTGGGCACTGGAGCCAGGTGGTGGGGGCGACACTGCTGACAGTGACGGCCTCGGTGTTCTGGTCCAACATCATTCTTTCTGGAGGGCCTCCTGGCCCCTGTGGGTAGAGGACCTCTCTTGGAGTGTTGACCCCCTGCTCAAAGCTGAAGTGCTGCATGCGAGACCCTGGGTGCCCCTTCCCCGGCTTGCTGAGACATTTGTGTTAGTGCTGAAGCACTTTTAGCATTTTTTAGATGCGGAAGGCAATTCAGCTTTAAGAGCTGAAGACTCCCAGTTGAGAATTATTTTTAATGTTAATGTTCTGTTTTTCAAAAGGCAGTTGAGCTTTAAGGGCTAAAAACTGCTTATTTTTAAATGATTTTTTTTTTTCATTTCAGAAGGCAGTTCCCCTTCAAGGGACTGACACTGCTTTCTGAAATGACAGCCTTGCTTTAAGAGAAGGCTGTTCTTGCTGCAATGATGCTACGGCCACGCTATATTGGGGCCTCCTACTGGGACTAACACCACGGAAACGGCCTTGCACGGTGAGTTTAGCGCTGGGCTAATGTTAATGAGCCACCAGCACCAATTTACCGGTCCTACCAGCGCCATCAATTTCGACAGCTGTCAACTCCGACCCACGCTGCCACCAGCAGCTTATTAGCAATCTCATATTTCTCAGCCATAGAAAGATGCCACACAGCAGGAGGCCATTCGGCCCCTCATGTCTGTGCCGGCTCTTTGAAAGAGCTCTCCAATATGTCCCACTCCCCCGCTCTTTCCCCATAGCCCTGTACATTATACCTTTTCAAGTATTTACCCAATTCCCTATTGAAAGTTACTATTGAATCTGCTTCCACCGCCCTTTCAGGCAGCATGTTCCAGATCGCAACAACTCGCTGTGTAAAAATATTTTTCCTCATGTCGCCTCTGGTTCTTTTGCCAATTACCTTAAATCTGTGCCCTCTGGTTACCGGCCCTTCTACCATTGGAAACAGTTTCTCCTTATTTATTCCATTAAAACCGCTCATTATTTTGAACACCTCTATCAAATCTCCTCTTAACCTTCTCTGCTCTAAGGAGAATAACCCCAGCTTCTCCAATCTCTCATCTTCATCCCTGGCACCATTCTAGTAAATCTCCTCTTCACCCTCTCGAACGCATCCTTCCGAAAGTGTGGCCACAATACTCCAGCTGGGGCCTACCCAGTGTTTTATAAAGGGTTAGCATAATTCCCTTGCTCTTGTACTCCATGCCTCTAGTTATAAAGCCATGGAACCTGTGTGTCTTTTAACAGCCTTCTCAACGTATCCTGCCACCTTCAAAGACTTCAAATACAGACATCCTCAGGTCTCTCATTTCTACACCCCCTTTAACATTGTATCATTTAGTTTATATTGCCTCTCCTCATTCTTCCTACCATATTGAATCACTTCGCACTTCTCTGTGTTAAATTTCAGCTGCCGTGTGTCTGCCCATTTCACCAGCATGGCTACGTTCTCCTGAAGTCTGTTACTATCCTCCTCACATTTCGTGTCATCCGCAAAGTTTGAAATTATGCCCTGTATACCCAAGTGCAGCTCATTAATATATATCAAAAAAGAGCCCTCGTCCTAACACCGACCCCTGGGAGCACCACTGTACACTTCCCCCAGTCTGAAAAACAACCGTTCACCACTACTCTCTGCTTTCTGTCTCTTAGCCAATTCCGTATCCACACAACCACCGTCCCTTTAATCTCATAGCCTTCAATTTTGCTAACAAATCTATTATGTGGTAGATTGTGGCCAGATCCTCTGCAATTTTCACCTTACTTCATCTCAGCAACTTAGGATGCATCCCATCTTTTCTACTCTGAGCACTGCCAACCTTTTAAGCACCTCCTCTTTATCTATTTTTTATCCTATCCAATTTCTCTTCTGCCTTCTCCTTTACTGTGACATTGGCAGCATCCTCTTCTTCACTCAGTTCCTCAGCCTCTACAAGAAGATCTCCTTTCGGTCCCTAATCGGCCCCACCCTTCCCTTCCCTTTTCTTCATTCATAGGATGGGCATCGCTGGCAAGGCCAGCATTTATTGCCCACCCCAAAAAGCCCTTCAGAAGATGGTGAGCCACCTTCTTGAACTTGAGGAACAGTCAATCACATATAGGCCAGACTGGGTAAAGACAGCAGATTTCCTTCCCAAAAGGACATTAGTGGGTTTTTACAACAATCCAATAGTTTTATAATGCTAACTTTTAATTCCAGATTTATTAAATTGAACTTAAATTCCCTAGCTGCCGTGGTGAGATTTGAATTCATATTTCCAGATTGTTAGATTCAGGCCTTTGGATTTACCAGCCCAGTGACATAACCAATACGCTACCATACCATTGACTACTTTTCTACTCTTTATAAAAGGCTTTTGAGTTTCCTTTTATGTTACCCAATAATGACCAGATAATCAGTAGTGATGTAGTTTGAGGGATACATATTGGCCAGGACACCAGGGATAACTCCCCTGCTCTTCTTCAAAATAGTTGCCATGGCATCTTTTACGTCCACCTGAGAGAGCAGACGGGGCCTCGGTTTAACGTCTCATCCAAAAGGCGGCACCTCTGACAGTGCAGCGCTCCCTCAGTACTGCACCGAAGTGTCAACCTAGATCACATACTCACATTTCTGGAGTGGGACTTGAAGCCACAGCCTTCTGAGTTAGAAAGCACGAGTGACACTGCAGTGATGAGGAGGGACTACAATAATTAGGACTCTTTCCATTAGAACAAAGTCGGTTAAGAGGAGATCTGATAGAGGTGCTCAAGTTATGAGGGGGTTTAATCAAGCTAAACTGTTCGGTGAGTAGGTAACTAGAGGGGGGTAATGTTAAGATTATCGACAAAGGAACGAAGGGAGAGTTTAGGAGAAATATTTTACACCCCAGGTTATTAGAAAGTGGAATACTGGACCAGAAACGGTGGTGGGAGGAGAAGCCACAATATCAAAAGGGAAGAGGGTAAATATTTCAAAAACAAACATTTTAAAGGTTATGAGTAAAGGGCGGGGAAATAGGACTAAGTGAACCGTTCTTTGAGAGAGCTAGCACAGGGGCGATGGGCTGAATGGCCTCCTTCTGTGCAGTGAAATCCTGTGATTCCCTGAGTCCTGGCATCTCAGTCGCAATATTGTTGTAATATATGAGAATATTCTTCAGTGCGTGTGTTGGAATGATAAAACGCCGACACATTTGAGGGGAGCCATGAGGGAGCAGGGAATGGAGGGATGTGGGGCAGGGTTGGTGGAGGCAATTAGAGTGTGGGGGAGGGAGGCTCGTGTGGAATACAGCACTTGGGTCGAGGGGCCTGTTTGTGAGCTGGTAGGCTGTGTAATGGCCAGCAGGAAATAATTACTCCCTGGTGTTAACAGCAGTTCTTAGAAATAAACATTAGTTCTGGGCTGGAGTTGAAACCAGTGAAGCAGACGAAAGGGACAGTTACAGATCACTGCCAAACTGTCTGCAGCTGCCAAGTCCGCTGTGAATCTTAAAAAAACAGCTTTTACCAACACTCCAGGTCCATTTCTGGCCGGTTTTGTTGCTTCTTTCCTGCCTTAGTTTGTCAGCAGCTTTATTCTGGATGATGTTGTTCCTCTCTGCAATGGATGCCACTGTACTCAATTCACTGCCACTTCAATTCCTGCCTTCCCCTTCCTGATACCTGCAGCCCATCCCATTGGATGTCACTGAGTTGCACCAACAAAGATTAAATCCCCCGTCACACAATGCGCTTTCGCCTCTCGCCAGGCTTCTCATCCCCTCCTCTCCACTGACTCCCTCGCTGGGCCTTGGCCCCACAGGTGCAGTCACCTCAGCACCTTCTCCAAGGGGCCATTGTTCATCTGTAAGTCTTGGCACTGAATGGTCGCAGGCTGTCCAACTGTAGTGTGCATCGAGGCGGAGCCTGTTCCTGGCCACACTCACAGTGTGCGCGCACCCACACTTCCCGGAGGCAGTCAGTGTACAGTGAGCAAGACCAGTAACCTTGGCTAATGGTTCTCAGCGGCTTTCTCTCATATCCTGCACCATCTCCTTAAACGAGCTCTGCCTTGCCACAAACTGGAATGTGCCTTTATACGCCCAATATCTGGTAATGCAGCGCGCTCAGCGGTCAAGCAGAAGCCCTTGTATTGAGTTCCGTGATTACACGTTGAATCTTCTCACAATCTCCTTCGGGAATTTTTTTTAAAAACAGGGCTACAACAACAACAGCTTGCATTTATATAGTGCCGTTAACGTAGTAAAACGTCCCAAGGTGCTTCACAAGAGCGTTATCAGACAAAATTTGACTCCGAGCCACATAAGGCGATATTAGGACAGATGACTAAGGCTTGGTCAAAGAGGTATGGGAAAGAGCAGGGGACTGGGACTAATTGGGTAATTATACAACAGGCCTGATAGGCCGAATGGCCTCCTTCTGCGCTGTATGATTCTAGTGGGGGGGGGGGGAATTTGTTATCACCCATTTTGGAGCGCTAATATCGGCCTGGTGCAAAGTTTAGCGCCCAGCGCTAATTATCGTCTCCGACTGCAAAATTCGCCTCTATCACCCCTGGAGGTGATTGGAGCACTAAATCAGGTGCTACACACCCCTCGCAAGGCGCAAATGCCAGGGAGCGAGGCGCTACCTCAGAATGCTACCGAAGCTCAGGCGATGCCCGTTGCCATGGCAGCCAGACAGACTGGTGCCGTCCAGTTCTTAAAGGGGAGGGGCCATCTTGCTGGCCAGCCACACCCTGCTCATTGCAGCCTTGAATCTCGGCCTGGAGAGACCTCGAAAGCAATTGTGTTGGAAGCACTAATGGATAGGCCCAGGGAAAGAGCTCGGCGCGTAGGAACCTCAAAAGTGGTGCTGAGGGCCAAAACTCCTTAGGACAAATTTTGCCGACAAGAAAAGGCAGGAAGCACCCGCCTTTAAATAGCACTCCCCCAACCCCTTCCCGACTTGAAAACGTTCCCCTCTACCTGTCGTTCCTAGCGGCAGGCGCTAAGGCAGGAGGCACGACTCAATATCCCGTCCAGGGCGCTACCGGGGCATTGCACGCTTGACTAACGTCATGATCTGCGGGTGCCGGAGAGCGTGGCAGTAGTGTTTAGCGCCGCCGCAGAACGACTGGTCAATTTCGCGAGCAGCGCTAAAATCGCCGCGCTCGGACGCTAAGTTCCTAGCGCCCCGTTAGTGCTCCCCCCGGAGGCGCTAACCAACTGAATTTTTCCCCCAAAGATTCTAGGACAGCAGTGAACACTCCATCAGTCTGTGGCTCAGGAAACCAACTATAAAACAGGGTTATCAACAGAAAAGCACAGACAAGACAGCAGATTACAGCCGTTTACAGAACTCATCAGTTCCTCGTTGAACACAGAAAATAATAAACAGATGCAACCCTTTGCTAATATCCATAGCAGTCCTGTGTTTGGGATAACGGCCAAGAAATTCAATATCGGAAAAAAACCTGCTGGTACCACCATGGGCCGGTGTTACTGGCTGCCGAAATTTATGGCGCTGGCAGGGCTGGTAAATTGGCGCTGGTGGCAAATTAACTTTAGCCCAGCGCTAAACTCACCATGCAATGCCGTTCTGGTGGCGTTTGTCCCAGCAGGAGGACCTAATGTAGCATGGCCGTAATGTCATTGCATCAAGAACAGCCTTCTCTTAAAGCAAGGCTGTCATTTCAGAAAGCAATGCGGACTCTTAAAGGGGAACTGCCTTCTGAGAAAAAGAAAATTAACATTAAAAATAATTCTCAAATGGCAGTCTTCAGCTCTTAAAGCTGAATTGCCTTCCGCACCTAAAAAAAATGGACAAAGTGCTTCAGCACTAACACAAATGGCTCAGCAAGCCAGGGAAGGAGCACCCAGGGTCTCGCATGCAGCACTCCAGCTTTGTGCAGGGGGTCAGCACTGCAAGAGAGATCCTCTACCCACAGGGGCCAGGAGGCCCTCCAGAAAGAATGATGTAGGACCACATCACCGAGGCCATCACTGCCAGCAGTGTTGTCCCCACCACCTGGCTCCAGTGCCCAAAGAAGCTTCATGACCTCAGACCACTGGTCAAGGTCAGTGAATGCATCTTCAAAAGCCGTCTCCTACCAACTGCACCACTAGCCTCACACGCTGCTCAATGCACGACTGCTCTCCACACCTCAATTACTCACCTATCAACCAGCTGCACCAAACACGAGGCACACCTCCCATTCCTAGCTTCACCTCACCCCCTTGGAGGAGACGGTGCTCTCCATTCCTGACAGGGGCATGGCTGAGCCCTTGGTCAGTGGGGCTGAAAGGATACAAGATGCTGGTGTCCACATACGTTGCCCTTCTTCTGGCTTGCACCTCTTGCTTTCCCGCCCTCCCGTCACCACAACTCCACCCTTCCGCCTTCCACATTTCACACACTCAAGAAATGCAGCCTGCCCAGCCAGTGGTTGACCAAGAAGAAGGAGAGGAGAGTGAAGAAGCAGAACAGGAAGAAACACTTCAAGCCACCAGCTCCTCAAGGTCATCCAACAGTGTCCCCCACTGAAAGTCAACAGTCTTCCACCAGCCATGCGGCAGCCACTGGGGTAGCACTGTGTGACATCAGTATGATAGGCAAAGGCACACACAAGCCAGTCACTAAGGGAATGCATAAGGGTGATGAGTTGATTTCTTGATATCATATTGGATGGATAGATATATAAAGTTGGATTGGAAGGTTTGCTTTGTGGTGGCTTTTATTTCAACAGCAACAACTATAGCGCCTTTAATGTAGTAAAACATCCCAAGGTGCTTCACAGGAGTATTGTAAGACAAAAAAATTGACACCGAACCACATAAGAAGAAATTAGGGCAGGTGACCAAAAGCTTTGTCAAAGAGGTAGGTTTTAAGGAGTGTCTTAAAAGAGGAAAGAGAGGTAGTGAGGCGGAGAGGTTTAGGCAGGGAATTCCAGAGCTCGGGGCCGAGGCAACAGAAGGCACGGCCACCAATGGTGGAGCGATTATAATCAGGGATGCTCAAGAGGTCAGAATCAGAGGAGCGCAGATATCTCGGGGGTTGTGGGGCTGAAGAAGATTACAGAGATAGGGAGGGGCGAGGCCATGGAGGGATTTGAAAACAAGGATGAGAATTTTGAAATCGAGGTGTTGCCCAGCCAGAGGAGATGGGCGAACGGGACTTGGTGCAAGTTAGGACACGGGCAGCCGAGTTTTGGATGACCTCAAGTTTACAGAGGGTAGAATGTGGGAGTCCAGCCAGGAGTGCGTTGGAATAGTCAAGTCTAGAGGTAACAAAGGCATGGATGAAGCTTTCGGAAGTGGATGAGCTGAGGCAAGGGCGGAGACGGGCGATGTTACGGAGGTGGAAATAGGCGGTCTTTGTTATGCTGTGGATATGTGGTCAGAAGCTCATTTCAGGGTCAAATATGACATCAAGGTTGCGAACAGTGTGGTTCAGCCTCAGACAGATGTTAGGGAGAGGGATGGAGTCAGTGGCTCGGGAACGGAGTTTGTGGCGGGGACCGAAACAATGGCTTCGGTCTTCCCAATACTTAATTGGAGAAAATTTCTGCTCATCCATAACTGGATGTCGGACAAGCAATCTGACAATTTACAGACCGTGGAGGGGTCGAGAGAAGTGGTGGTGAGGTAGAGCTGGGTGTCGTCAGCGTACATGTGGAAACTGACGCTGTGTTTTCGAATGATGTCGCCAAGGGGCAGCATGTAGATGAGAAATAGGAGGGGGCCAGGGATAGATCCTTGTGGGACACCAGAGGGAACGATGCAGGAGCAGGAAGAGAAGCCATTGCAGGTGATTCTCTGGCTACGATTAGCTAGATAAGAATGGAACCAGGCGAGTGCAGTCTCACCCAGCTGGACGACGGTGGAGAGGCGTTTGAGAAGAATGGAGTGGTCAACCATGTCAAAGGCTGCAGACAAGTCGAGAAGGACGAGGAGGGATAACCTTTGTCACTGTCATAAATTTCAGCATTGTGGCAAAGAGTATACTGTGATGGTCAGAAACAGAGGGAAAGTAAGGTGTGCGACAAATTTGGAAAGGGGAGATGTTTCCCTCTGTATGTTTTCCGAGCTAATAAAGAATTGTGAAAATGTTCTTCTTCAGTCTGTTTGGATCGCACTGTGCACAGTGTGTTTGGATCGCACTGTGCTCAGTGTGTTTGGATCGCACTGTGCAAAGTGTGTTTGGATCGCACTGTGCACAGTGTGTTTGGATCGCACTGTGCAGAGTGTGTTTGGATCGCACTGTGCAGAGTGTGTTTGGATCGCACTGTGCACAGTCTGTTTGGATCGCACTGTGCTCAGTGTGTTTGGCTCGCACTGTGCAAAGTGTGTTTGGATCGCACTGTGCTCAGTGTGTTTGGATCGCACTGTGCACAGTGTGTGTGGATCGCACTGTGCAGAGTGTGTTTGGATCGCACTGTGCACAGTGTGTTTGGATCGCACTGTGCACAGTGTGTTTGGATCGCACTGTGCACAGTGTGTTTGGATCGCACTGTGCTCAGTGTGTTTGGATTGCACTGTGCACAGTGTGTTTGGATCGCACTGTGCAGAGTGTGTTTGGATCGCACTGTGCTCAGTGTGTTTGGATCGCACTGTGCAGAGTGTGTTTGGATCGCACTGTGCAGAGTGTGTTTGGATCGCACTGTGCTCAGTGTGTTTGGATCGCACTGTGCTCAGTGTGTTTGGATCGCACTGTGCAGAGTGTGTTTGGATCGCACTGTGCACAGTGTGTTTGGATCGCACTGTGCTCAGTGTGTTTGGATCGCACTGTGTTCAGTGTGTTTAGATCGCACTGTGCTCAGTGTGTTTGGATCGCACTGTGCTCAGTGTGTTTGGATCGCACTGTGCTCAGTGTGTTTGGATCGCACTGTGCACAGTGTGTTTGGATCGCACTGTGCAGAGTATGTTTGGATCGAACTGTGCTCAGTGTGTTTGGATCGCTATGTGCTCAGTGTGTTTGGATCACACTGTGCAGAGTGTGTTTGGATCGCACTGTGCAGAGTGTGTTTGGATCGCACTGTGCACAGTGTGTTTGGATCGCACTGTGCTCAGTGTGTTTGGATCGCACTGTGCTCAGTCTGTTTGGATCGCACTGTGCTCAGTCTGTTTGGATCGCACTGTGCACGGTGTGTTTGGATCGCACTGTGCAGAGTGTATTTGGATCGCACTGTGCTCACTGTGTTTGGATCGCACTGTGCAGAGTGTGTTTGGATCGCACTGTGCTTAGCGTGTTTGGATTGCACTGTGCTCAGTGTGTTTGGATCGCACTGTGCTCACTGTGTTTGGATCGCACTGTGCTCACTGTGTTTGGATCGCACTGTGCAAAGTGTGTTTGGATCGCACTGTGCTCAGTGTGTTTGGATCACACTGTGCAGAGTGTGTTTGGATCGCACTGTGCTCAGTGTGTTTGGATCGCACTGTGCAGAGTGTGTTTGGATCGCACTGGGCAGAGTGTGTTTGGACCGCACTGTGCAGAGTGTGTTTGGATCGCACTGTGCTCAGTGTGTTTGGATCGCACTGTGCTCACTGTGTTTGGATCGCACTGTGCAGAGTGTGTTTGGATCGCACTGTGCAGAGTGTGTTTGGATCGCACTGTGCTCAGTGTGTTTGGATCGCACTGTGCAGAGTGTGTTTGGATCGCATTGTGCTCAGTGTGTTTGGATCGCACTGTGCTCAGTGTGTTTAGATCGCACTGTGCAGAGTGTGTTTGGATCGCACTGTGCTCAGTGTGTTTGGATCGCACTGTGCAGAGTGTGTTTGGATCGCACTGTGCACAGTGTGTTTGGATCGCACTGTACAGAGTGTGTTTGGATCGCACTGTGCTCAGTGTGTTTGGATCGCACTGTGCAGAGTGTGTTTGGATCGCACTGTGCTCAGTGTGTTTGGATCGCACTGTGCAGAGTGTGTTTGGATCGCACTGTGCTCAGTGTTTGGATCGCACTGTGCAGAGTGTGTTTGGATCGCACTGTGCTCTGTTTGGATCGCACTGTGCTCACTGTGTTTGGATCGCACTGTGCTCAGTGTGCTTGAATCGCACTGTGCTCTGTGTGTTTGGATTGCACTGTGCCGAGTGTGTTTGGATCGCACTGTGCTCAGTGTGTTTGGATCGCACTGTGCAGAGTGTGTTTGGATCGCACTGTGCTCTGTTTGGATCGCACTGTGCTCACTGTGTTTGGATCGCACTGTGCTCAGTGTGTTTGAATCGCACTGTGCTCAGTGTGTTTGGATCGCACTGTGCTCACTGTGTTTGGATCGCACTGTGCTCACTGTGTTTGGATCGCACTGTGCTCAGTGAGTTTGGATCGCACTGTGCTCAGTGTGTTTGGATCGCACTGTGCAGAGTGTGTTTGGATCGCACTGTGCACACTGTGTTTGGATCGCATTGTGCTCACTGTGTTTGGATCGCACTGTGCTCACTGTGTTTGGATCGCACTGTGCTCACTGTGTTTGGATCGCACTGTGCTGAGATCACTGTTGTCAGAAGTTCTCAAACAATGTTTGACTTTCATTACAGATCTGAGCACTGAGATCAGGAACGGACACACCCAGTTACTGGAGGGACAGACACAGATAGACAAACGCAGTAAGTAAATAATGAGCACCGTCCACATAGCCCAGGCTGCCCTCTGTATCACTGAAGAGGGAATGAGCATTAAAGCTCCCAACGCGCAACTCATCAGACAACTGTCGTGGGAGAAACCAGCCCGGAACATTCCACACCTGGTGCCCCCTTGGGTAATGGCCCGTGCCATGGCTGGACCAAGTATGGAGGTGTCAGGCGAGTTGCCATTATGTCAGGTCCAGTGTTGGCAGTGACAGAGACCTTGAACCCATGGAGGAATGCTAATGGTTGGCAGCACATCTGCATCTGACCAACTTTAACCAATCTCGATGCTTGTGCTGCAATATATACAGGTGGTAGGGACATAACAACAGGAGCAGGCCATTCAGCCCCTCGAGCCTGTTCCGTCATTCAATTAGATCATGATCTGTATCTTAACTCCATCTACTCGCTTTAGTTCCGTATCCCTTAATACCCTTACCTAACAAAAATCCATCAATCTCAAATTTTCAATTGGCCCCCAGCCTCAACAGCTTTTTGGGGGCGAGAGTTCCAGATTTCCACTACCCTTGTGTGAAGAAGTGTTTCCTGACATCACCCCTGAACGGCCTGGCTCTAGTTTTAAGGTCCTTGTTCTGGACTCCACCACCCCCCCCCACCACCAGAGGAAGTAGTTTCTTTCTATCTATCCTATCAACTCCTTTAATCATCTTAAACACCTCAGTTAGATGTCGGCCCTCTGGATCACTTGCTATTTGTTTTATACTGGAGCCTGATCCCGTTTAGAATGATCTGTAACTGACCGATTCAGGACTGGCGTCTTTAAACTGACTGCTGTAGTCTGGGCCTCGATTCCCTGGGCACCGCACTGCAATGTTTAAAGTTGGAGACCAAGGGGCTGATTTTCCTCCCCCACCCCTCCCAACTCAGGTCCAGTGTTAGTCGGGTTGTGCTCTGCGTTACTCTGCCCGACTCAAGTGAGGGTGAAGCTGGACAAATTTTGGGGTTCAGCTCATTACTGGCCTTCCCCAGGGTGCAGGACTGCCCCAGCAGATGGGGGGTGCATGCAGATTAGGGAGGAACCCTGAGAGTTTCTCAGTCCAGCAGCTAATGCCTCCTCTCCAGAAGCAGCATCCAGTTGGTCTCCAGACCTCCTGATCCCGAGAGAACCTTCCGAGTATGGATGTGGGAGGAGGTTTCCTGGCCCTTCTCACATCCTCCAATCGGAGGGCCTGTGTGCCGTCCACGAGGTTCACACTCTGGCCCCCGGTAAGGACCCAGGAAATGACACAGGGGGCCTTCTGACATCACTTCCGGGTCACATACAATTGTTTCAGGCACGAGCTCTCGGACTGGGATATTATTTTTTTAATTAATTTTTCTCGGGATGTGGGCATCGCTGGCAAGGCTGGCATTTATTGCCCATCCCAAGTCACCCTTACGGAGGAGGTGGGGTGGGCCTTCTTCTTGAACAGCGATGATGAAAGAACAGCAATATATTTCCAACTCTGGATGGTGTGTGACTTGGAGGGGAACTTGGAGGTGATGGTGTTCCCATGCACCTGCTGCCCTTGTCCTTCTAGGTGGAAGATGTGGTGTATGTAACCTGTTCCACCTTAAGAGAACTTAAGCCTGTTCCACCTTAAGAGATGTACTACTTTCTCTGGCTGCTGTATACGTAATACCGGTGGTGACCACACCGGTATATAAGCACTGTGTAGTAATATTGTATTCAGTATAGTCCGACCTCCAACCAGTAAAGACCTGTTGAATTTACTCTTGTAGTCTGTGTAGTAATTATCACTATAACACACAGACTTAACAGTGGCGACGAGTCCGATTCTTACCCTGTGGCAGTTATTTCCACGGCGGCTTCGTCCACAGACAGGACGTCGAAGAGAGGTTTCCACCCTCATCACCCTACTGGAAGACACGTCGAGCGGCAGGCATCGAGAAACCGGAGTGCAGAAGACATCCTGACCTCGAAGCCTCCATCAGCGACTGTCAGCTTTCTTCTTTCTACCTCGGTGGCGGGTAAGCCGGGCAGCGACGCGACAGAAAGTCAACCGCGTTGGCTGTACAGACGGGGCTGGGAAGACGGAGGAATAAGCGCGGTGAGATCGATCGCGACCGGAGATAAGGGCCGGGCCGCTTTCGAGCGAGAGGCGCAGCGCTGGGACATCGATCGCGACCGGAGATAAGGGCCGCATTCGGGCTAAAAGGCGCAGCGTCTGGGGAAACTGAAGGCGCGAGAGCCGCGGTGAAGCGGAGACAGCGTCGGGGGACGGTTGAAGACCGCCAAGCATGGGAAAACCGCCATTTTGTGGGCAGAAGACGACGACAAGAGCGGGAAGCCGCCATCTTGGATAATATAATAATACAATAAATTGCAACAATGCCTAAACATGGGAACATTAATATCTTTGATAGTGACATCGAAGATTGGGCCATGTATGTAGAACGCATACAAAATTATTGTAAGGCAAATAAAATTCCTGATGCAGATAAAGCACTAACATTATTAAATTTAATGGGTGCGAAGACATACGGGCAATTGAAACACCTGTTATCACCAGATGAACCGGCGGATAAGACGTTCGATGAGATTGTTACTGTCCTGAAAAATCATCTAAACCCCACGCCGCTGATGCTAGCGGAATGATTTAAATTTTACGACAGAAGGCAGCTGCAGAATGAAAGCAATGCTGAATATTTGATGGAATTACGTAAGCTAGCAAAATATTGTCAGTTTGGAACGGGACTGACAGAGGCACTACGAGATAAATTTGTGTGTGGTTTATTTAAACAGGATACACAAAAGCGACTGCTCGAGGAGAATGAGCTGACGCTTGAGAAGGCGGTCACTATGGCAGCAGCACATGAAGCCGCAGCGAGAGGCATGGCAGTAATGCAGCTACGGTCACCGGAACTCGGTACAAACAAATTGGGTTTGAGTTCTGTCAAATGTTATCGTTGTGGAAAGACAACGCACGATCAGAACCAGTGTTGGTTTAAAAACCAAGAATGCAGAACGTGTGGCAGGCTTGGCCACATAGCTAAAGTATGCCGGTCAGGAAAGAAGACCAGCAACAAAAAGTCACCGCAAGGAAAATACGCAAAGGTACACAAGGTGACAAAGAACAGTTTGACCGAACAGAAGTCAGATTCAGACGCTAGCAGTAATGAACTGGATAGCTTAAGAGTACACAACGTTGGTAAGGATGCAGATCTCCAGACAATTTGGGTCACTCTTCAGATAGCAGGAGTCCAAGTAAAAATGGAATTGGACACTGGATCGGCATTGACGGTCATGAATAAGAAAGATTACAGATGGTTATTCCAACATATTCCCCTACAGGATACGGAGATTATATTGAAAACATACACGGGGCAAAGAGTGTACCCCATCGGAAAAATAGAGGTAGAAGTGGTCCACAAGGGCGAAGAAAGCCAAGTAATGGACTTATATGTGCTACCCGAAGGAGGTCCACCACTACTAGGACGGGAGTGGATTAGGAAAATGAATATGGACTGGCACTCCTTGAAGGCACTAACGGTAGATTCCGGGGAAACAGATGTCAAACCTAAACGATTGTCCAGAATATTGGATGATGCTAAAGAGGTGTTCCAGCAGGGACTGAGAACACTGAGAGGAATTACGGCAAACATCAAGATTGATGAACATGCACAACCAAAATTTTTTAAAGCCAGACCGGTACCCTATGCAATACGACCTACTGTTGAAGCGGAACTGGAAGCACTAGAACGTTCAGGTGTACTGTCTAAGGTAGATTGGAGTGAGTGGGCTACGCCCATTGTTCCCGTTATGAAACGCCCTGCGAGCAACAAGCCAGGAGATCCAGGGAAGATTCGCATCTGTGGAGATTTCAAAATCACCGTTAATCCGGTGCTTCACACGGTGCAGTATCCGCTTCCACGGATTGAGGATATTTTCGCTTCATTGACTGGCGGGAAACACTTCACCAAGATAGACCTGGCGCAGGCGTACTTGCAGATGGAGGTTGAGGAAGAGTCACGCCAATACCTCACGATCAACACGCATCGAGGGTTGTACCGGTACAATAGGCTGGTTTTTGGAGTGGCATCGGCTCCAGCACTTTGGCAGAGGGCCATGGAGCAGGTATTACAGGGAATTCCAGGCACACAATGTTACCTGGACGATATTCTGATCACAGGTGATGGTGATGAACAACATCTCGTAAACTTGGAACTGGTGCTCAACAGACTGAAAGAGTATGGACTTAGAGTAAATCGGCAGAAATGTGAGTTCTTCCAGAAGCGGATCTCGTACTGTGGCCATGTCATTGACCGGGAGGGGCTTCATAAGTCTCCTGACAAGATTGAGGCAGTTGTAAAGGCTCCCGCTCCGGAGAATGTCTCTCAGTTGAGGTCATTTCTAGGATTAATTAACTATTACCATAAATTTCTGCCAAATCTATCCACGGTACTGCACCCATTAAACGCTCTTTTACAGAAAGGGGTACCATGGGAATGGGGCAAAAACTGTAAGAAGGCATTTCGCAAAAGCAAAGAATTGATCACCTCAGAGGAAGTGTTGGCTCACTTCAACCCGACACTGCCTATTCGGTTGGCTTGTGATGCTTCTCCATATGGTATTGGGGCAGTACTCTCACACAAGTTGCCAAATGGCACGGAAAGGCCAGTCGCGTTTGCATCCAGATCATTGACCTCCGCTGAGCGCAACTATGCGCAGATCGATAGGGAGGCTCTTAGCCTTGTATGGGGAGTGAAGAAGTTTAATCATTACCTGCAGGGCCAAAAATTCACACTTCTGACAGACCATCAACCGTTGGTATCCATTTTTAACCCTAAGAAGGGTGTTTCGGTGATGACAGCGCAGCGTCTCCAGAGATGGTCTCTTTTCCTAGGGGCACATCAATATCAACTAGAATTCAAAGGTACGAAACAGCATGGCAATGCTGATGGGCTGTCGCGCCTGCCACTACCTGAAGAAGAAGACACGACGAAAGTTGACCCTGTTGAGTTATTTCATTCGACCATCATCGAGTGTTTACCAGTCACCAATGCAAGGATTGAAAGAGAAACCAGGAACGACCCGACACTGTCCAGAGTCTACGAGGTGACAGTGAAAGGATGGCCAACACGGGGTGATCCTCTGTTACCGGCATTTTCGGCAAGGCGAGACCAGCTGTCCGTCTGCCATGGTACCTTGATGTACGGGACAAGAGTGATTATTCCTCCCAAGTTAAGGGAAAGAGTTTTAAACGAACTGCATGAAGGTCATCTGGGGGGAGTTAAAATGAAAAGTCTTGCTAGGGCTTACGTATGGTGGCCGGGTATTGACCAACAGATTGAGGAGTTAATGAAAAGCTGCGCTGGGTGCCAAAAAGTGCAAAATGCACCTCCGATAACACCGCTACACCCATGGGAATGGCCTTCAGCCCCATGGCAACGCGTACACATTGACTTTGCTGGTCCATTCATGGACTCCATGTTCCTAATCGCGGTGGACGCACATTCCAAATGGCCAGAAGTCATCAAGATGAATACCACTACTTCAGAAAAGACAATTGCGGTGTTAAGAACAATATTCGCAAGGAACGGATTACCAGAACAGATCTGTTCGGACAACGGACCACAGTTGTATCGGAAGAATTCCGACAATTCTTAAAGAAGAATGGAGTAAAACATTATACCTCTGCCCCATATCATCCGGCGACAAACGGGTTGGCTGAAAGATTTGTCCAGACATTCAAAAAGGCAATTAAGGCCATGAACGATGATCAGATTCCGCTGCAACACAAGGTCGACAAGTTCCTGATGTCATATCGAAACGCCGATCATGCAGTGACTAACCAAAGTCCTGCCATGATGTTTTATAACAGGAGGTTGCGGTCCAAGTTGGACTTGTTAAAACCAAATGTGCGGAGGGAAGTGGAAAACAAACAGTTTCGGCATATTAACAACAAGACCACTCGAACTTTCGACGTAGGACAACCAGTGTTGGCAAGGGGCTATGGAAACGAAAAATGGCAGTCCGGAACAATTCGGGCCAGACAAGGACCTCTGATGTACACAGTAGATATTGGTCATAATGTGATAAGGCGTCATGCGGATCAACTGGCGGAGTCGAGAGCAAAGGTCAAACCCATGGTTGTGACAGAGACAACTGTGGAAGACGTTAATGAACCTGAAGCATCTACCTCGGCAGGGAATGTACTTGATGATGATGACACCCAATATATTGGAAACCAAATAGAGGAGGCACCTCAACAACAAGAATCAGAGACTACTGAGAGGCATTATCCAAGCCGCATCAGAAAGCCTCCTGAGAGACTGAACCTTTGAACTGTTATACCTGAAGTTATATATGTATATATGTTATTATGTTATGTTAAATGGGGATATGGCTGTTAAGCTAAAAAGGGAGGATTGTGGTGTATGTAACCTGTTCCACCTTAAGAGAACTTAAGCCTGTTCCACCTTAAGAGATGTACTACTTTCTCTGGCTGCTGTATACGTAATACCGGTGGTGACCACACCGGTATATAAGCACTGTGTAGTAATATTGTATTCAGTATAGTCCGACCTCCAACCAGTAAAGACCTGTTCAATTTACTCTTGTAGTCTGTGTAGTAATTATCACTATAACACACAGACTTAACAGAAGAGGTCGCGGGTTTGGGAGGTGCTGCCGAAGAAGCCTTGGCGAGTTGCTGCAGTGCATCTTGTAGATGGTATGCACTGCAGCCACGGTGCGCCGGTGGTGGAGGGAGTGAATGTTTAAGGTGGTGGATGGAGTGCCAATCAAACGGGCTGCTTTGTCCTGGAAGGTGTCGAGCTTCTTGAGTGTTGTTGGAGCTGCACTCATCCAGACAAGTGGAGAGTATTCCATCACACTCCTGACTTCACCTGGGAATATAGATGAAGCACACAGGGGCAGAGGCCAGCGTAATGTGTCTCCACCCCTTTTCACTCCACTTTACTCTGGGAGATAGGTGTATGGTGGAGGAAAATCACTTCTCCCCGTGTGTCCATGAAGTAAATGTTTCAATAATCTCACACTACAAACAGCTGACCCTGCATTAAGATGTGGTTTTATTTGCAGTTACCACGTTGTCTGGAGATGTGGGAAAGGCACACACGGAACTGAGCAGGGGTCAGGCACAGGTGAAGAATGATGGTAAGTTATAAATAACTGACAAAGATCTCTTTCCGTTTCTTTCACAAGCATTTCTCTGTTTTATTCAGTCTGCACATCCTCCGAATTGTGGAGGTAAGATAAACTGTTAAATCTTACGTCTGTGTGCTCCTCCCAACAATTTTACCTGTTGTAAGTTCCCATGTCCGTATTTATAATGGGAATTGTCCCTTTAAACTTGTCTCAATGTAACGACACCCTGTAGAGGTGCTGCAGTGCCGCCACTGGCAGGAGGTTGTAATTGCAGCGTGACAAGTTTACTTAGGTAATTTACATTAGGAATTTATATTGAATATATAAAAATAAGAACTGAATGCGTGATTTTAAAATGTGGACTAAATTATGTCTCTAACTCCATTCCACTTCACCCAGAAACTCCACTTGTTCTGGACTTCCTGTGTGTGATGCCAGGGGAGATTGACCAGTACAATAAATATGAGCAACAGAGGGGTTTTAGTTCAATGTTATGGTTTTCTCAGGATATATTGTAATTCAGGGTGGTAAATGTACACACCTGTACAGCCCACGCATACATAAAGCTTGCTCATTATAGGAGTATATACACCACTGGTCAGTGCACTGGAACTCATTCATATAGGGATTCAGCAATACACAGCAAAGTAATGCATCCATTTATAAGTAAAACATCATACAGTCATTGCCCAGTACAATAGCATACACCATAGACAAGTACAGTGATGTATACCCAATGGCAATTAGGGTACAAACTAGCATTTATGCAGCGCCTTTCACGACCTCAGGACGTCCCAAAGCGCTTTACAACCAATGAAGTACTTCTGAAGTGTAGTCATTGTCGTAATGTAGGAAACGTGGCAGCCAATGTGCGCACAGCAAGGTCGCACAAATAGCAGTGTGATAAAAACCAGATCATCTGTTTTTAGTGCTGTTGGTTGAAGGATTAATATTGGCCCCAGGACACCAGGGATAACTCCCCTGCTCTTCTTCGAAATAGTGCCATGGGATCTTTTACATCCACCTGAGGGGGCAGACGGGGTCTCGGTTTAACATCTCATCTGAAAGACGGCCCCTCCGACAGTGCAGCACTCCCTCAGCACTGCACTGGAGTGTCAGCCTGGATTATGTGCTCAAGTCTCTGGAGTGGGGCTTGAACCCACAACCTTCTGACTCAGAAGCGAGAGTGCTGTCCACTGGGCCACAGATGACATCAGGGTAATATACACTGGTGATCGGTGCAGTAATACGATGTCCATAGGTCTGTCCTCGCCCCCTTTTACCCCCCTCCTGTGCTGCAGGTGCGAAATCAGGCTGGGTACGGTTTCATGGGCTGCCCCCCAGCCATGAGGCACCTCAACCATTCTTGGCCATTCTTCACATATGATCCTAGACACTGGGGCCGGCAGACTGTTCGACAATGGGCAGCATCACAGCTGAGCCGGTGCTGTCTTCACATGATCTGCACACAAGGGCACCCTCCAACAGGAGTCAGTGACCAGCCACAGCTGCTTTGAACTTCCTCTTGCCCTTGGATTGCAAGGCCAGTTGTTCCACCTCTGTTGACACCCAACTGACAGACTTTGACCTGGTCTGGAAGCCTGTGCTGCACATGGAGAAGTGGGATTCCCAACAGCCGTTGGTGCTTTGCTCCATTTTTAAGCGATGCCTCTCCCACATATTTCCAACAGTAACCAGGGCTGTCGGGCGATACCTGGTGTTAGAAGGTGGCACTAGTTTCCTTGTTATCTCTGGGCCTGTGTTGTTTCAGTATGGGCCAGCCTCAGACTATTGTAACAAAGAGACTGATGTTAACAGAGTCTGCAAAGTTAAACCTGAAAGTGTGATTAAAATGTCCTCACGCTACAATCCACACTAACGCTGCGTTTCATTTTTAGTCGCAAGGTTAGCTGATCAAACACGTAAATCACACAATGACTTCTGGACTGCGCTGGCAGAGGTGAAGGAGAACTGTGAGTGTTAATGACTGTGGAAGCTTTCGTTAGATCTCCTGCAGTATTTTCATACACTTTGTGAGTTAGTAAGTGAAGTGCATTACGCAATTCAGACACAATATTTTGCCGTGCGTGTCCCACAAAGCCCAGCCTCTGTCGTGGGTACCAAGGAGGTCCGCCTGGGAAGGGCTTCACATGGAGGCTGTGACACAGGCCTGTCCTCTCCTCACCTGCAGACTTGATCAACCCCCTGCAGGTGGGCATCAGTCACCCCGAGCCGCCACCTTTAGGCCATCACCTTCCTTTCAGCCTGGCACTCGAGATCTCTGCAGTACCAGCTGGCTTGTGAGGAGATCACAGACTCATTGAGCAAACTCAATGATTTCATCGCCTTAACCACTAACCGGGAGCACGTTAAGCCAACACAACTCTACAGGTCTGCCCAGCGGGCATTCCTGGAGCCCAAGAGCATTGATTCGACCCAGGATGCCAGCTGGGCATTGCTCACAATAGGGATGCCCACTCTGATTGGACATATTCCTGTCGGTTTCATCCCATGGCCTCCTGCCTCCAACCGCCCGCCCCGCCCAGTCCAGGAGGGTTGGTAACCCTAGCCCTCCATGAACCGTAAGGGATTTTAATCGATCAGTGTTCAGCTGCTGTGCAGCCCACCAGAGCGAGTGGATGCCAGTTTCCCCAAAGCGTTGTTTTAAACAATCGTCTGAGCCTCCGTTAAGGGACGGGAAAGGAAGAGTGAAAGGGAAAGCTCCAGGGAGATCAAAGCTACCCTCTGCAGCCCTGGCTCAGGACGTCCGAGGATAGGAGGAGAGCACAGGTACAACAAAGCTCATTAGGCAAGGCACTGTGATCTTATGGCACCATTTCAACCTTACAGTGCAGAATCCCACCAATAACTGCCGGCCCCGCACATGCTCCACAGCCTCTCACTTGTGAAGTCAGTTCTTGCAGTGATACATGTGAAACGCTCAAGTTATTGCTTCCCTCAGACACTAGAGGGTGGATTTTCCTGGGCACCAATGGTCCAGGCCCTGTCCCCGGCCATTAACTAGGGCTGCGGAAGGGGACACATGCAGTGAAGACTTGCCCGTCGGGCCTCACACCATCGGCAGGGGCAGGAGGCATGCGGACCCTGCTAGATAGGGGGAGGGATCTACAAAAAATAAAACCAGCCTAAATATAAACAAAACAGGAAAGGAGAGCATAGGAAAGAATAAAGTAAGGGAGGACATAGTTGGCCAGGGAATAAATAGAGTTAGGGAACAGGAGTGTAAAAAGATGTTTAAAAATAAAGTGAAAAGAACTGTTATTAAAATTGAGTTAAACTGTCTGTACAGCAATGCACACAGTGTCTAATAAAACAGGGGAGCTGGAGGCAATCATACATTGTGAGGAACCAGATATAGTAGGGATTACTGAGACATGGCTACAGAAAAATCAGGACTGGGAATTAAACATTGCAGGGTATAACATATTTAGAAAAGATAGAGTAGGAAAAAGGGGAGTTGGAGTAGCTGTACTTATTAGGGATAACATAATGGCAGTAAAAAAAAGTGATGCAGCAAGACAGAAATAGAATCCATATGGATAGAGATAAAAGATAATAAGGATCAATCTCACTAGTAGGTGTAGTCTACAGACCGCCTAATAGTGGAAAGGAGGTGGAGGAAGAAATTTGCAAACAAATTAGGGTAATGAGTAAAAAACATAGAATAATTGGGGATTTCAACTACCCCGATATTAATTGGACAGAAGAGGTAGGTAAAGGGGATACGGGAATGGAGTTCCTACACTGTGTACAGGACTCCTTTCTAACCAAATATGTAAAAAGCCCAACAAGGGAGGATTCGCTATTGGATCTAGTAATGGGGAATGAACCAGAGCAGATAAGAGAAGTAGAACATCTAGGCAATAGTGACCATAACATAATACACTTTAAGATAATAATTGAGAAGGACATAAGTATGATGAAGACCAGGTTAATAGATTGGAGAAAAGCTGATTTTGAGGAGCTGAGAATAGAACTTGGGAAAATAAAATGGATAACAATATTGGCAAACAACAATGTAGAACAGCAATGGGAAACATTTAAAATGGTGTTCAACAGAGTCCAGGAAAAATATATTCCACCAATAAAAAGAACAAACTAAACACTAATGAGACTCCATGGATGAATAAGGCCATAAGGGAAAAAGTTGAGGGTAAGGAAAGAGGCATACATTAAGTACTTGGAGAGCAGGGGAGAACATGATAAGGGAGAATATGAAGAGATTAGAAGAGAAGTCAAAACAATTAGGAAGGCAAAGAGGAACTATGAAATTAAATTATCAAGGAACATAAAACAAAATAGTAAAGTATTTTACAGGCACATCAATAAGTAAAGGAAGGTCAGGATGGGAATAGGGTCACTAAGGGATGGACAGGATAATACCACAGGCAGCGATAGAGAGATGGCAGAAATATTAAATAATTACTTTGCTTCAGTATTTACCAGGGAGATAAAACAGATGGACATGACATTGGATCATGAGATTAGTAATGAGATAAGTGCATTTAAAATAAAAAGAGGAGATATATTAAATAAACTAATCAAACTCAGAGGGAAAAACCCTTGGTCCAGATGGATTATATCCGTGCATTTTAAAATAATCTAGGGAAGAGATAGCAGAGGCATTACTACACATATTTAATAATTCATTAGAAAAAGGTGTAGTGCCAGAGGACTGGTGGATAGCTAACATAATAATATCTATATTTAAGAAGGGAGATAGAACATGTCCAGGGAACTATAGACCAGTCAGCTTAACATTGGTGGTGGGAAGAATAATGGAATCCCTATTAAAGGAGAAATAGACGAACATCTAGAAACCAAAAATATAATAATGAATAGTCAGCATGGATTTCAAAAGGGAAAGTCTTGCTTGACCAACCTTAATTAATTTTTCAAAGAGGTAACAGAGAGAGTAGACAAGGGTAATGCAGTAGATGTAATTTATCTAGATTTTCAAAAGACCTTCGATAAGGTACCACATAATAGACTAATGAAGGTCAGAGAATGTGGAGTCAGGTCAAGTAGCAGAATGGATAGCTAGTTGGCTTCAAGACAGAAAGCAGAGAATAGGGGTAAAGGGTAGCTACTCACAGTGGCAGAAGGTGGGTAGTGGTGTTCCACAAGGATCAGTGCTGGGACCACTGTTGTTCACAATTTATATTAACGATTTGGACTTTGGAATCAAAAACACAATTTCTAAATTTGCAGATGATACCAAATTGGGGGATAGTCAATACTGAGGAGGACTGCAACAAATCACAGGAGGACATTAATAAACTTGCAGAATGGGCATATAATTGGCAAATGAAGTTCAACACAGAGAAATGTGAGGTATTACATGTTGGTAGGAAGAATAGGGAGGTCTCTTATTACTTGGTGGGCGTGAGTCCAGGTGGGGTTGAGGAGCAAAGGGATCTCGGAGTACAAATACACAAATCACTAAAAGTAGCGACACAGGTTAACAAGGCCATAAAAAAGCAAACCAGGCACCAGGGTTTATTTCTAGAGGGATTGAATTGAAAAGTAGTGAAGTTATGCTAAACTTGTATCGAACCTTGGGTAGACCACACTTTGGAGTACTGTGTACAATTCTGGTTGCCATATTATAAAAAGGATATAGAGGCACTGGAGAGGGTGCAGAGAGGATTTACAACGATGATACCAGAAATACGAGAGTATACCTATCAGGAAAGGATAAACAGGCTGGGTCTCTTTTCTCTTGAAATATGAAGACTGAGGGGTGGCCTAATAGAGGTCTTTAAAATTATGAAAGGTTTTGATAGAGTGGATATAGAGAGAATGGCCCAGAACTTGGTGTCGGGGGCTTGCCGCGCGTGCAAGCCCCCGATCTGCACTCACCCTGCGCGCTGACATCTGAAGCCCGGGCCTGCTTGCATTTCCTGTCACAGGCCCGGTTCCGATGTCAGCGCGCAGTGCTTACCTGATCCAGCGGCGTAGTTAGTGCGATGTGCCGGCTGGGATCAGGTGAGCACTGTGCAACCAATCAGGGGAGGGGAAGGTTCATTCATGAGTTTGAGAGTAAGAACTGTCAAACTCATGAAAACTACGGGGGCCCAAAACACTATTTAAACTTTAAATAAAAATTTAAAAAACATCCCAATCATTAAATTAAGTATAAATAAGTTTTTAAAAAAATTTAAACAATAATTTTTTTTTTTGAAAAAAATAAATTTTTAATAAAAAGGGTCTAAAACTAAACTTACCTTATTGTAGATTCTTCAAAATAATAAACCTGTGGGAAAAAAAATTCTAAACTGCAATAAAACACCACTTACCTGTAAAAATAAATACTTACGTGTGCTTTTTACAAGCGTAAAGACCAGAGGCCTTTACACATGCGCAAATCCCCCAAAACAGAGGAAATCCAAGACGCACGCGCTGCCCCCTACTGCGCACGTGCTAGCCTCTTCACCTCTTGGGTTAGAGGAGAGGAAATGCCGGTTTTCAGCGCATGCGCTGTGCATGCTGAAAACCGGCATTTCCTCCGGCCAGACGCGTGAGTACCCCTTCCGTACTCACACGTTTGGGGAGGAATTACTGCCCCATTGTTTCCACTTGTGGGGAAGAGCATAACTAGAGTCCATCAATATAAGATAGTCACCAAGAAATCCAATAGGGAATTCAGAAGAAACTTCTTTACCCAGAGAGTGGTGAGAATGTGGAACTCGCTACCACAGGGAGTGGTTGAAGTGAATACTATAGATGCATTTAAGGGGAGGTTAGATAAGCATATGAGGGAGAAGGGAATAGAGGGTTATGCTGATAGATTTAGATGAGGAAAGGCGGGAGGAGACTCGAGTGAAGCATAAATGCCGGCATGGACTGGTTGGGCCGAATGGCCTGTTTCTCTGCCGTATATCCAATGTAATCCTATGTAAAACAGTAGGCAGCAGGACAGGCCGACAGTGCAGATGTCTCTGGTGCTAGCCTAGAAAGAGCCTGGTGAGACCGTGCCTACATGCTGATGGAGAAAGCCTCGGCTGCCTGAATACATCCTGGGGTGGGAGCGAAAGCAAAATTTAGCACCAGCTGGTGGGAGTCCAGGAGCAGGCCATAGAGCATCATGTTTCACTGGGCACACCTACACTGGGGCAATGGAGCCCCAAAATAATGAGGGAGGAGACCAGGGGGGAGAAATTGGGTGGAGCCACAAACGGGGCGCCAAGCTCGCCTGGGCGCCGGATTTAGCGCAGCGTTCGGAGCAGCTGCGACCACTGGAAATTCAGCTTGAACGCCCCAAGAGGGACACGGGGCAAGGCTCGAGGCGCTCCGCGTCCCTCTTAGGGCGTTGAAACTGAATATCGCAGCGCAACGTGCCGCAGCGAAGGCGCGCTGTGGTACTGCAGGCCTTCCTCCCATTCTTAAGGGGGAGGGGCCTGCTGCAGCGCGATCGGAGATTGCGAGTGCCGGCAAAAGAGCCCGGCACCGAGGAGAAGTGCCGGGCTCTCGGAAAACAGCCGGCATTGCCGCGGGGGGAGAGCAGGAGGCCGGGGACGGAGGTGCTGGCAGGCGGCCGCCGAAAAAAACGGCCGCCCCGCACCTCCACCTTAATTTGCGCCACTGCCACCACAGGTAGGCCCCGTGAACCGGGCGCCATTTGCGAACGGCGCTACAGAGGCAGTCGCTGCCAAATATCGAGATCGGGGCGGTAGCGGGGTGCTGCGCACACCGATGACGTCATCGGAGCCGGCGCAGCGCAACAGGTTAACGCCGCCATTAGCGCCCCACCTAAATATCGCGGAAGGCGTGGCCAGTGGCGCTAAAGCCACTGAGTGCCCTCTTTAGGCGCTAACTGGTGACGCAGTCCACCGAATTTCTAGGCCCAGGCCATATCACTATAGCAATGGTCCTACAGCTGATGTAGGGGTAGGTAGGCCCAGATCCAGCTCTTCGGAGAAGCCCCAGAATGATGGGGTAACGTAAATGGTGCACAGACCCAGTGAAAGCCCTTTTCCGTGACCTTTGCACCTGGAAGAAATGGGTGCACCCCAGGGGCGAGGGTCTGTGTGCAATCAACAGCTCGAGTGGCTTCTTTCTGATGTGCTTTGGGCAGGGCTGGGAGTAACACGGTCCTTCTTCACTCATTAAAATTCTTGGCCTCACTCTCTGCTCTGCTGTCAACTGAAATTCCCAGCTCAGTTCTGTTGCCAAAGCTTCCATGCCAGGCACGTCATTCCCCCTCAACAGCTTTGCCTTGAATCCCAGTTTGTTCAAGACTTGAATAGGATGTGGATATCTCAGGAGGCTGATGGACCAGATCCCTCACAGTCCCTGACATCGGGAGAGAAATTCCACTCAGGGCCGTCTATACGTGCCTGAAGAACGCGGAATCAGGAGTTGGAAACCGCGGTGGGGACTCCTCGGCTGTCCCCTGGATGCCCAAGTCCCGCCTGATGCCATATTCAGACAGGCTTGTAAATCATAGAATGATACAACACAGAAGGAGGCCATTCGGCCCATTGTGCATGTGTCAGCTCTTTGAAAGAGCTCTCCAATTAGTCCCACTCTCCTGCTCTTTCCCCTTCAAGTATTTCTCCAATTCGCTTTTGAAAGTTACGATAGAATCTGCTTCCAACGCCCTTTCATGCAGTGTAATCCAGATCACAACTCGTAGCGTAAAAAAAGTTCTCCGCATCTCCCCCCTGGTTCTTTTACCAATTATCTTAAATCTGTGTCCTCTGGTTACCGACTTGCCTGTCACTGGAAACAGTTTCTCCCTCTCTAATCTATCAAAACCCGTCATTATTTTGAACACCTCTATTTAACTCTCCCCTTAACCTTCTCTGCCCTAAGGAGAACAATCCCAGCTTCTCCAGTCTCTCCACGTAACTGAAGTCCCTCATCCCTGGTACCATTCTAGTAAATCTCCTCTGCACCCTCTCCAAGGCCTTGACATCCTTCCCAAAGTGTGGTGCCCAGAATTGGACACAATGCGCCAGTTGGGGCTGAACTAGTGTTTTATAAAGGTTCAGCATTAATAGGCAGGCTGCTTTACCAGGAAAACAGGGTTCCTCGCCAGTTCTAGAACCCCTCCTGGGCTCACCCCCCTGGGCCATTCCCCGTGCCCCCCAGGACCTATCTGTGGGCCGCTCCCTTCTTAGACTCACCCCCCCCCCCTTGGCCATTCCCCGTGCCCCCCAGGACCTATCTGTGGGCCAACCGCTTCCTTTTCACCATGGACGTACAATCCCTCTACACCTCCATCCCCCACCCGGATGGCCTGAGGGCGCTCCGCTTCTTCCTTGAACAGAGGCCCGACCAGTCCCCATCCACCACTACCCACCTCCGCCTGGCTGAACTTGTTCTCACATTGAACAACTTCTCCTTTAACTCCACTCATTTCCTCCAAATCAAAGGTGTTGCCATGGGTACCCGCATGGGTCCTAGCTATGCCTGCCTTTTCGTGGGCTATGTGGAACAATCTTTGTTCCAGTCCTACTCGGGTCCCCTCCCTCACCTCTTTTTCCGATACATTGATGACTGTATCGGTGCCGTTTCCTGCTCTCGCCCCGAACTTGACAATTTCATTCACTTTGCCTCCAATTTCCACCCTTCCCTCACCTTCACATGGTCCATCTCTGACTCTTCCCTTCCCTTCCTCGACTTCTCCATCTCCATCTCTGGGGATAGGTTATCGACCAATATTCACTACAAGCCCACTGACTCCCACAGCTACCTGGACTACACTTCCTCCCACCCCGCTTCCTGTAAGGACTCTATTCCATTCTCCCAGTTTCTCCGTCTCTGCCGTATCTGCTCCGACGATGCCACCTTCCACACCAGTGCTTCAGACATGTCTTCCTTTTTCCGCAACCGAGGATTCCCCTCTACCGTGGTTGACACTGCCCTCGACCGTGTCAGTTCTATCTCCCGCACTTCTGCCCTCACCCCTGCCCCTCCCTCCCGGAACCACGATAGGGTTCCCCTTGTCCTCACCTTTCACCCCACCAGCCTCCACATTCAACGGATCATCCTCCGGCATTTCCGCTACCTCCAAAGTGATCCCACCACCAAACGTATTTTCCCCTCCCCTCCACTTTCAGCATTCCGCAGGGACCGCTCCCTCCGAGACACCCTAGTCCACTCCTCTATCACCCCAAACAGCCCTTCCTCTTCGCCTGGCACCTTCCCGTGCAAGCGGAGGAGATGTAACACCTGCCCCTATACCTCCCCCCTTCCCACTGTCCAGGGCCCCAAACACCCCTTCCAGGTGAAACAGCGATTTACTTGTACTTCTCGCAATCTAGTATACTGTATTCGCTGCTCACGATGCGGTCTCCTCTACATTGGGGAGACCAAACGCAGATTGGGTGACCGCTTTGCGGAACACCTCCGTTCAGTCCGTAAGGGTGACCCCGAGCTTCCAGTCGCCTGTCATTTTAATTCACCGCTCCATTCCCACTCGGACCTCACCGTCCTTGGCCTCTTGTATTGTTCCACGGAAGCTCAACGTAAACTCGAGGAACAGCACCTCATCTTCCGATTAGGCACTCTGCAGCCTTCCGGACTCAATATCGAGTTCAACAATTTCAGATCATAACCTCGGCCCCTATTTCATTTTTTCTTGTAATTCTTCCACTCCTTTTCCCCCCCCGCCTTTCCTTTTGTTTCACTCTCACACCTGGCAGCTATCTCTTGCCCTGCCAGTACACTTTACACCTAATCTCAGCCTATTACCATCTCGTCTAGCTTCTAATCTCTTTTACTTCTTTTGGTTCTTTTATTCTTTTGTCCGATCGCAGCCCTGCCTTCGATCTAGTTTCTTTTCTTTACAGTTTTGAAGAAGGGTTCGACCCGAAACGTCAACTCAAATTTCTCTCCACGGATGTTGCCTGACCTGCTGAGTTTTTCCAGCATTTTCTGTTGTTATTCCTATCTGTGGGCCGCTCCCTTCCTGGGCTCACCCCCCTTTGGCCATTCCCCATGACCCCCCAGGACCTATCTGTGGGCCGCTCCCCTCCTGGGCTCACCTCCCCCCTCAGCTACACCCTCCCCCCGCAACCCCCCCCGCCCCCAAGATCTACCAGCGGCCAGAAATCGGCCTGACCAGCGACCAGCGATTGGCATCAGTACGCCTATTTGGTGCTCGCAGCCCGCTGCTTCGATTCAGACGCGGCCCAGTGCCACATTTCCCTCGGGGCCTTAGGCTGGCACTGGCCGGCACAAAGAACAATTGCCCTCCCAACTCACCACCAGAATCGGGCGCCAGTCACAGTCATCACCATCTTGTCATTGACTCTTACCTCCAGACTCGCTCCTTCTCACACAATCATTTTATATATTCCGAGCACCACAATGGTTACTGCTTCTCAGAACATTCCTCCCCAGTTCCCTTCCAATCTCCTTACACCTTCTCCCACTCCAATCCACTTGGTGCGATTTGGTCCAGCCTTAAATATTATAATGTTCCTCAATCTTCCAGTTCTACTTGATTTGTGTCATTATTCACCAATCCAGGTGCAATCTCAGATGGGTCTTGGGGTGACACCACCAGTAGGAGAGGGAAATTGCATGTAAGTCAAATTTAAAGGGAATGGAACTATTAAAGGGTAGTGTCACAGGGAGGGGAATAAAAATTTAGAAAGCTTTTGGAGAATGCTAAAGGGCCTCTCACCCATCAGCGATCTTTGCCAAGGCTGAAGGAGCAGATCACGAAGAAGTGGGAGGCCAGCATGAAGAGGATGGGACCACCCCCCACCCAACCCCGGTACAGGCATGAGTGTCTGGACAAGTGAGTGCACAGCTCAGCATCGCCCCTCCTCCTCAATGGCTGTTGAAGTTGAGGCGGTTCTACATCAGACAATCACAAGGAGCGTTCCCTCTGTGCCGGTCCCTTCATCATCCCAGGGGTCAGCCCTGCACCAATCCTGCAAGAAGGTGCGAGACCACAGTTGACCGTTACTGTCCCTGCACACGTGCAAGGTCCGAGCTGCACGTTAGCCATTGGTGTCCTGGCAGCAGGGGGCAGAGCTGGGCATCCACCTCTCTGCTGACCCATAGACCCATGAGTAGGCAGGTTACCACAGTCATTCCCATCTTGAGTTGCCAGGGCCCTCAGAAACAGTGGGTGACACCTTGGCAGGTGCAGCCAAACAGGCGATGGTGGCTTCTAGTCACCCTGCCGTGCCTTCTTATCTAGATCTAGGGGGCATAGTTTCAGGATAAGGGCTCGCCCATTTAAGACGGAGATGAGGAGGAATTTCTTCTCTCAGAGGGTCGTGAATCTTTGGCATTCTCTAGAGTGCTGTGGAGGCTGGGTCATTGAATATATTCAAGGTGGAGAAAGATATATATTTGAGCTATAGGGGAGTCAAAGGTTATGGGGAGCAGGCAGGAAAGGGGAGTTGAGGCCAAGATCAGTTCAGCCATGATCTTATTGAATGGCGGAGCAGGCTCAAGGGGCCGAATGGCCTACTCCTATTTCTTATATTCTTAAGAACATAAGAATTAGGAGCAGGAGTCGGCCATTCGGCCCTTCGAGCCTGCTCCGCCATTCAATGAGATCATGGCTGATCTTCTGCCTCAACTCCATTCACCGGCCCTATCGCCATATCCCTTGATGCCCTTACTAGTCAGAAATCTATTGACTTCTGTTTGGAATATACTCAATGACTGAGCCTCCACAGCCCTCTGGGATAGAGAATTCCAAGGATTCACCACCCTCTGTGTGAAGAAATGTCTTCTCATCTCAGTCCTGAATGGCCTACCCTTTATCCTGAGGCTGTGGCCCCTGGTTCTAGACTCCCCAGCCAAGGGAAACATTCTCCCAGCATCCATCCTATCAAGCCCTGTAATAATTTTGTATGCTTCAATGAGATCCCCTCTCATTCTTCTGAATTCAAGAGAACACAGGCCTAGTTTACTCAATCTCTTCTCATACGACAGTCCCGCCATCCCGGGAATCAATCTTGTGAACCTTCATTGCACTCCCTCTATGGCAGGTATATCCTTCCTTAGGTAAGGAGGTCAAAATTGCACTCGGGTGTGGTCTCACCAAGGCCCTATATAATTGGAGTAAGAATTCTTTACTCCTGTACTCAAATCCTCTTGTAATGAAGGCCAGTAGACCATTTGCCTTCCTAATGGCTTGCTACACCTGCACATTCACTTTCAGTGACTCATGTACAAGGACACCCAGGTCCCTTTGAGCATCTGCATTCCCAAACTTTCACCATTTAGGAAATACTCTGCCTTTCTGTTTTTTCTACCAAAGTAGAGCCTTATGTTCTTTCATCCAGTACCACGCAAAGTCTGATCAGGAGACTTCTCAAGGACCTTCCGGAATAAGGGCACCAGAGGCAGAAAGAAGGAAATTCTGTTGGGACCTGGGCCCTGCCCCGTCAGCCATCACTTGCTCCTGGTCAGTGGAGATGGTATCGGGAAGGGGTGGTCCTGGAGGAGCGGAGGAAAATCACGCCTCATTTTCCCGCTGGTTCCACGGCGATCCCACTCATCCCCCCCCCCCACCCCAAGTATGTGGCCCTCGAGGTTTCCCGAGGACTCCCCTGTATTCAGTGTTCTAGGCTGCAGGTAAAGAAGTCACCTGGGACTTGGTGTGGAACTTGTTGAGTTGTTTGTGTAACTTGTGGTCCGGTGCACATTGTTACTGTTCTGTCGGGGAGATTGGTGACTGATTGTTCTTCACAGGTCAACCCCGGTTCGAATGTCCCGACCAATGGGCATTATTCAGTCAGAAATGTTACTATTTTTCACCAAACACAGAAGATTGGTCATCATCCCAGAGGTTTTGCTCATCAAAGATGTCCAACCTCGTTGTGATTGACACTGTCGAGGAACAGGTAAAAGTTCTCCTGGGGCGAGGGTTTTTCAATACAACTTCAATACTGGGAAATCCCTCGGAGCCGCTCCCACTTCACCAGAAGTGCAGCCGAATCCCTACCTCCCCGTGTAATCGGGGTTACTGCTGCACTCCCGGTGAATGAATGCTGGGGGAGCGCAAACAGCTCTGAGGGATTGCCCAGGCAATGGGGGATGTTAAAATTCTTTAAATCTCAAACCCAAACCCAACCCACCCACTTCCAGTTTTAACGGAGGTGGGACGGTGGGCGGGGGGGGGGAGGGATGCTGGGAGGTGCTTCGGCAACCAACCCGCTGCCAGGTCGCAGGCTGGCTATTTAAATATTATAATGAGGCTGCGTGCCTCATATTTAACCTGTCTTCCTCGTTTAACCCTGGCCGACCGGGTTTCCCAGGCCTCGGGAAACCCGGCAGCTAAAGGGAGGTGAGGACTGCAGTGTGGAAGAGGTAAGTGCCTTTACAGCACTGCTAGTGGGCTAGGAGGAGCAGGAGTGCCTCCTCCCAGCCCACCGCAATCTAACCTGCTTCTCTGCTTGCCATCGGACCCCTCTCCCCGATCCAAAGACCCCCCTCGCAATCGGACCCCAACCGAAGGGTCAGGGATTGGACATCCCCCCCCCACAGATCAGTGACCATTGGCACCCACCCCCCCACCTCACCCCACCCCAGGGTTTGGCGACCACCACCCCTCCCCCCACCCACGCTACCACTAGTTCACCAGCAGGCACGCTAACCCGCTCCTGGGCTGTGGCCTCCTCCAGAGTGTTCCCACCCGGACAGGAGCCAATCAGGCTGGCTTCCGGGCAGGGAACCTGTTGGTTAAACAAGCCGCATGCTGTGAAGTTAAAACTCCTCTCCCTGCCTGCCCCCCCACCCCCTCCCCACCGTCCCTCCCGTTCGGAAAACCCGCCCTGGTCAAGATCGGGGCCAATGTTCCTGTTCATTGTTTTGTGATTCACTCAGGCTATAGATTCACATGAGCAATGACGGACAGGAGAAGACCTCGTGGTCCAGCCAGCCTGTCCCACACGACTGTGACGCCTCACGTATATCACAATAAAGAAGCCGGCGGGGTCCAAATCCACACATGCTAATCGGGGTCTGGTGACACCTCGTTTTAATTGAAATATACGGGGAGTAATTTTGTGAAGCCCTCCTCTCTGCTCAAAGCCTCATTAGTGATGAGAGTAGATTCGAAACGCGGGGCGATGATCTCCAGGGTTGTATTTACTACTAATGAGGTTTCAGGAGTGTGGTTATGCAGAAATTGTGCCCATTTTTCAAGCGCTACACGATCTCCCAAGTCCCCAAAATGTCGGACAGGCAGCGCACGCGCGCACTACCAGTCGGGCCTGCGCAAACCGCCATATTGGGTAAGGACAAACAAGAGGCGTCCTTGACCCTCACCTAAAGCAGGCATTGGGCCCTTTCCAGATCCAGGTAAGGGGCCTAGCACCTGGTTCATATCCCCGCTGCTACATTGGTTTTTCTCAAGGCAGCCAGCGCCATCGCACTCGGGGAAACGCAGCCTAGGGATCACCTGCAACAAAGAAGGGAAATAACTTACCTGAATGAGGAGCCAGGCGGGGCAGGAGTGCTCACACCAACCAACAGTAAAGGATCCTCCCGATCATCACCATCCCCGGCTCCCTGGCCGCTAGCCCCTGAGCTTCCTCCCCCACTGACCCATGACCCCTGATCTCCCTCCCCTGCCGACCTATGACCCCTGATCTGCCTACCCCACCGACCCCTGATTTCCCTCCCCCGCCGACCCTTGACCCCGATCTCCCTCCCCCGCCGATCCACGACCCCTGATCTCCCTCCCCCACCAACCTGATCTCCCTCCCCCCAACTCCTGACCTCGCGACCCCCGACCAGGCCCCGACCCCGCAGGCCGCTGCCACTATTCCACCCCACTGGCTACCGATCCCCACCACGAGTCCCCAAGGCCATCATTTACCTGCAGGTTTCTGCAGCACCAGCAGTGGGCCAATCACCACGCACTCTTCGCCCATGGGCTCCATCTTCAGTCTAACGAGGCCCAAGGTCCACAGCTTCTCAGACCTTTCCATTCCTGCACAGGGTAAGTATCCTGCGCGGGCTCGGTGGGGGGTGGGGGGAGATAAAATGGGCACTCCTGAATTTCTAGGCCGCAACGTTATATAACACCAGCAGAAGGTGCTGAAGCATTTTCAGATAGTTTTAGTAAACGACTCTGATGTCTCATACAGTTATACTTTTACTTACCCCAAGGAATATCTGAAAGAAGAGGCTAAGACAACACAACACTGGATTGGCCTCAATGAGTCAGACACTGATGGCAACTGGGTTTGGGTGGATGGTACGGATTACGCTTCCTCCCAGCAGTAAGTTATCTTTTTAATTGCACAATCTCTGCAGTATGATGGGCCGAATGGCCTCCTTCTGTGCTGTATCATTCTATCATTCTATGTTGTTGTACTTTAAACAGAAACACGGATGTGACTTTACTTTGGATGGTCTGTTCCGAACATTATCGGGTTTGAACGGAAGTGGAAGCTTTTTAAATCCCTCCATGGCCTCGCCCCTCCCTATCTCTGTCACCTCCTCCAGTCCTACAAGCCTCCGAGATCTCTGTGCTCCTCCAATTCTGGAATTGCTTTTGAAAAGATCAAATCCACCTTGAATGGAGCCAAGAGCATCAGAATTCCATTTGTGTAGGATCACCTAATTTCATGACAGCACAGTCCTTAAACGAGATTGGTTTATGAACAGTTTGGATTCTAAAATCACCTCCCAGCTTCTGACCTGGTGAAGCCCAGCTCCAACCATCTACAGATCTCAGGTACCACCTGGTTTGCAAATATTTCACTGGTCCTGTGAGACGTAGAACATTGACGCAGGGCTTCCAGTAGATTCACTAGCTCCTCTTCAGGCATACGATGTTCGGGAGACCATGCACCTTAATGGGCAGTGAGCCACTCGATAGAGCATGGAAACTTTAGCAAAAAAGGGCATCACTTCTGGGGACATCTTGCTAATCAAGCAGAGAAACAGAATGGAGGTAGCTATATTCCTGACACTCCCTTCATCAATGTTGTTGGGTGAGGAGCATTCATTCCTCGGGGTGTTTCAATCCTCTGAATCCTCTCATTAGGGTCCAACCAAAGGCCTCGATTGCAGATCTTGCTAAAGGCTTTGGAATTGTCAGCAGTTACTACACTGACTCCAAGAAAATCACAGAGTTTCTGGCCCACAGGATTGAGGGCATCACAGGTCGATTGATCTTCTATAGTTGGTGCCAAACCCAAAGAGCGGCCACTACACAGTCCTGGTGACAAGGTCTTCATTCCCCTTGCTTACTATGCTTATGGCTTTTTTAACATCAGTTTTTGTGGCACTTTGTACTGTGGGACACAATCATAGTACAGAAGGAGGCCATTCAGCCCATCGTGCCTGTGCCGGCTCTTTGAAAGAGCTCTCCAATTAGTCCCACTCCCCCGCTCTTTCCCCAAAGCCCTGCAAATGTTTCCTTTTCAAGTAAGGGTGAGGGTTGATGAGTCCAGTTGATGTTGTGTATATGCACTTTCAAAAGGATTTTGATGAAGTACCACATCATAGACTAGTTAGCAAAATTGAAGCCCATGGGATTGAAGGGGCAGTGACTGTGTGGATATGAAATTGGCCGAGAGACAGAAAGCAGAGAGTGGTGGTGAATGGTTGTTTTTAAGACGGAAGTGTGCAGTGGTGTTCCCCAGGGGTTGGTGTTGGGACCACTACTCTTTTTATATATTAATGTTCTGGACTTGGGTATAGGGGGCATAATGTCAAAGTTTGCAGATGACACGAAACTCAGAAATGTAGTAAACAGTGAGGAGAATAGTAGCAGACTTCAGGAGGACATAGACAGACTGGTGAAATGGGCAGACACATGGCGGATTAACTTTAACGCAGAGAAGTGTGAAGTGATTAATTTTGATAGGAAGAAAGCGGAGAGGCAATATAATCCAAATGATACAATTTTAAAGGTAAATGATACAACTTTAAAGGGGGCGCAGGAAAGAGAGACCGGGGGGTTCACATACACAAGTCTTTGAAGATCGCAGGACAAGTTGAGAAGGCTGTTACGGGATCCTTGTCTTTATAAAGGAAGGAAGTTAGGCTTTACCTTGATAAAACACTGGTTCAGCCCCAGCTGGAGTATTGTGGCTGATTCTGGGCACCGCACTTTGGGAAGGATGTCAGGGCCTTGGAGAGGGTGCAGAGGAGATTGACTAGTAAGGCACCAGGGATGAAAAACTTCAGTTATGTGGAGAGACTGGAGAAGCTGGGGTTGTTCTCCTTCGAGCAGAGAAGGTTAAGGGGAGATTTGATGGAGATATTCATGAAGGGTATTGATAGAGTAAATAAGGAGAAACTGTTTCCAGTGGTAGACGGGTCGGTAACCAGAGGACACAGATTTAAGATAATTGGCAAAAGAACCAGAGCTGACATTAAAAAAAAATTACGCAGCACCTTGTTGCAATCTGCAATTCTTTCAAAAGGGAATTGGAAAATACGTGAAGGGGAAAAATTTGCAGGGCTATAGGGAAAGAACAGGGGAGTGGAACTAATTGGAGAGATATTTCAAAGAGCCAGCACAGGCACGATGGGCCAAATGGCCTCCTTCTGTGCTGTATCATTTTATAATTCGCTAAGAATATATCCAATTCGCTTTTTAAAGTTACTATTGAATCTGCTTCCAACATCCTTTCAGGCAGCGCATTCCAGATCATAGCAACTCGCTACATTAAAAAAAAAAATCTCTTCATCACCTCTCAGATCTTTTGCCAATTATCTTAAATCTGTGACCTCTGGTTACCGGCCCTCCCGCCAATGGAAGCAGTTTCTCCTCACTTACTCTATCAAAACCCTTAATAATTTTGAACGCCTCTATTAAATCTCCCCTTAACCTTCCCTGCTATAAGGAGAAAAATCCCAACTTCTCCAGTCCCTCCACATAACTGAAGTTCCTCATCCCTGGTACCATTCTGGTAAATCTCCTCTGCACCCTCTCCAAGGCCTTGACATCCTTCCTAAAGTGTGGTGCAAAGCATTGGACACAATGCTCCAGCTGAGGCCTAATCGGTGATTTATAAAGGTTTACCATAACTTCCTTTGGTACTCTGTATTGTAGTGGTTAGCACTGTTGCCTCACAGCGCCAGGGACCCGGGTTCGAATCCGGCCTCGGGTGACTGTCTGTGTGGAGTTTGCACATTCTCCCCGTGTTTGCGTGGGTTTCCTCCGGGTGCTCCGGTTTCCTCCCACAGTCCAAAGATGTGCGGGTTAGGTTGATTGGCTATGATAAATTGACCCTTAGTGTTAGGGGGATTAAATATGTGGGGTTACGGGGATAGGGTGGGATATGTGCTGGTATAGGGGTTACGGGGATCGGGTGGGATATGTGTCAGTGCAGGCTCGATGGGCCGAAATGGCCTCTATCTGCACTGTGGGGTTTCTGTGATTTCTGTGATTTATAAAGGTTTACCATAACTTCCTTTGGTACTCTGTGCCTCTATTTATAAAGCCCAGGATCCCGTACACATCTGACAGAGTAGACATTCATTCCAAAAGTTTAGGCTGGATTTGATCCAAAGTCCCAAAGGTTGGGAGGCGATGGAGGGGCTGTGGCCTGCACTTGCCATCTATGATGTAACTGGTGCAGAAAATCCTGACCTCACATCTTGGGGCAGCTGTCCAGAGAATGGGCGTGAATTCCTATGGGGTTCTTCCGTAACTTCAGCAGAAAATCATTGAAAACCCTGGAAAAATGCCCATCAAGGCCCATTTCCAGCCATTTATGCCATTTCTCCAGGGTATCTGCTGATCTCCTGCCAGAGAACCCCCCGGGGAATTTCTGGGCACAAGCTTACCAGCAACAGTTTCCATGGATTGAACGTTGTGCCAAGGCCGAGATGACAAGAAAAGCTCATATAAAAAGCTCAATAAAAGCTATATTAGCAAAATAGTGGGAATCCGAAACAAAAGCAGAAACTGCTGGAAACACTCAGCAGGTCAGACAGCAACTGTGGAGAGAGAAAGAGAGTCAACGTTTCAGGTGGAAGGGAATTCTTACCATGAGCTGGATGCCCGGTAAGTGTTCTGTAAAGGTTACTACTGAACCAACAAGTACTGAGGTTTAAAATTACAACAGGAAAAGCTGGAAAAACTCAGCAGGCCAGGGCAGAATCCATGGAGAGAGAAACGGAGTTAACGTTTCAGGTCGAAGACCCTTCGTCAGAACTGGAAAAAAAGCAGGGAGAGGGATAGATTTTAAAGCAAGTGGGGGCTGGGAAAAGGGGGAGAGGGTGAAAGAACAAAAGGGAAGGTCAGAGATAGGATAGAAAGCAGGAGAGATTAAGAGACATTGAGAGATATTCAAGGAATAAAGGATGGCTCTAGATGAAGTGTGAATGGCGCTGGCAGAATGAAGGACAGCTGCCACGTGGGGGGGAAGAAAAAAGCCCAGACAAAAGTGTGGATTACAAAATAAAGTACTGAGGTTTTATCATTCGCATTTTCTACATCACAACAGTGACTACACTTCAAAAGTACTTCATTGGCTGTGAAGCGCTTTGGGACATCCTGAGGTTGTGAAAGATGCGGTAGAAATACAAGTTCTTTCTTACCCATGTTTTTATTATTTAGGTTTTGGCATGCTGATGAGCCCAAAGACCTTGGGACTTATGAAGAATGTGCAGGGACGAAGAGCGATGGGAAATGGGGCGTGTATTCATGTAGTCAAAAGCTGAACTTCGTCTGTGAACGGCCGGTGTCCTGTCACTTTAAGTAACTCTTCACCCGGCCGAAGCCGAAGAGCTGAAGCTTGTTCTGTTTCGAAATCTATTTTCGGATCGCCCAATACCAGCTGCCATTCAACCACTCGGCCTAACCCCCAGGCACAACTGCTCTCTTGACATTATTTCGCTCAAACGCACCAAAAGCCGACATTTCTAACCCGTTTAGGGCACATGGGGAAAATATTTGACGGAATTTAATTCTGCACATTTTGTAGCTAGAAAGCTTTTTTTTTTAAACCAGAGGGTATTTTACATTTTTGTTTTATTCTTCTTATTGCATAATGGCTCTGATGACTTCAACCAGGATTGTGGCCGTCGCTTTCTGTGTCTGATTCTCTTCAGTGAGAACTTAGCATTTTCTGCCATTTTGTGTCAGCTGTGGCTCAGTGGGCAGCACCCTCGCTCTGAGTCAGAAGGTCGTGGGTTCAAGTCCCACTTCAGAGACTTGAGCACAAAAATACAGGCTGACACTCCCAGTGGCAGTGCTGAGGGAGTGCTGCACTGTCGGAGGTGCTGTCTTTCAGATGAGATGTTAAACCGAGGCCCCGTCTGCTCTCCCAGGTGGACGTAAAAGATCCCATGGCACTATTTTGAAGAAGAGCAGGGGAGTTCTCCCCGGTGTCCTGGCCAATATTTATCCCTCAACCAACATCACTAAAACAGATTATCTGGTCATTATCACATTGCTGTTTATGGGAGCTTGCTGTGCGCAAATTGGTTGCCACTTTTCCCACATTACAACAGTGACTCCACTTCAAAAATACTTCATTGGCTGTAAAGCGCTTTGAGATGTCTGGTGGTCGTGAAAGCTGCTATATAAATGCAAGACTTTCTTTCTTTCTTTCTGTCTTTAGTGTCCGTTTTACTGGTGGATGGGCAATCTGCCAGAGACGGGTTAATGCGACAAATGATGAGCTCTATCCTCTGCGCAGCACCTTGCACCTTTATGGTGGCACTCACCTTCCCCGCGCTGTTTTTTTCCAAGTTCCTGAATAGTTCATTGTGTGGAATGCAGATAATAGTGGCAATCAAGCAACGCAGACTCACTGCCGACAACACGACCGTCATTCTGAGCGGTAGGAAGCTTTCCTTTGGATGGATCAGTTGTGTATTCCCCTGGATCATTCCAGGTGTGCCCAGGCTGTGAACGGCTGGCTCGCTGATAGCCTCAGCAGGCAGAAAAGCAAATCCTCCCCGACATCTCCGTCTATTTACCTTTAGTTTCGAATACAGCTTCATCATTCTGCGATTAATTGCCGGCGATGTGTGAAAGAATTTAACTGTTGCCTTTTTTTTGGAATGTTTACACTGTGGATCAGACCACTTCAATAAAATACAATACAATAAAATACAATAAAATATAATAAAATACAATACAATACAATAAAATACAATACAATTGTTTCATTTCTGTTGTTGTGCACCTCATTTCCTCAAGGACTTGGCTATAATTAATCGTTAAAGATTGAATATGAGCAAAAGGGGCAGCACGGTGGCATAGTGGTTAGCACTGTTGCCTCACAGCGCCAGGGACCCGGGTTCGAATCCGGCCTCGGGTGACTGTCTGTGTGGAGTTTGCACATTCTCCCCGTGTTTGCGTGGGTTTTCTCCGGGTGCTCCGGTTTCCTCCCACAGTCCAAAGATGTGCGGGTTAGGTTGATTGGCCATGATAAATTGACCCTTAGTGTTAGGGGGATTAAATACATGGGGTTACGGGGATAGGGTGGGATATGTGTTGGTGTAGGGGTTACGGGGATCGGGTGGGATATGTGTCGGTGCAGGCTCGATGGGCTGAAATGGCCTCTATCTGCACTGTGGGGTTTTTTGTGTTGTTTTGTGAAAAGGGAATTAATAAAAAATACTACAGATCGCAGATCGATCCCAAGGCACGGACTCGATGGGCTGAATGGCCTCCTTCCGTGCCGTTATGACTCTATGGCTAGAGAAAAAGCGAGTCATTTTGACTTGGCGCGATAGAGTAAAACAGGGGGATAGCGAGTCGGCAGCCCGTTTCACATCTCCCCCTTTTTTATTTCCATTGACTTCAATCGAGAACACAGGAGCAGGAGGAGGCCACTCAGCCCCTCCAGTCTGTCCCGCCATTCAATGAGATCATGGCTGATCTGCACCTCAACTCCATCCACCCGCCTTTGCTCTGTATCCATGGAGAGATGTAAAGCAGGCTGGCAATTCGTCATCATTTGTCTTTACACTATCACACTATGTCAGTATTGCCCCCAATAAGTGTTAATGTTTTCGGGGGATCTTTTATCCTTTTTTGCTTTCAATATTTTTGGCTTCAATGTTTGAGGTCTATCAGGAGTTGAGGTCGATGATCAACCGTGATCTTATTGAATGGCGGAGCAGGCTCGAGCGGCCGTATGGCCGACTCCTGCTCCTATTTCTTATGTTCTTATATCCAGATACAGTTTGTAGCATGTCTGGGTAATGAATGAAGGGTCTTTTCATCTGTCAAGCTTCACAAAACCCTCACCACCTTTAGAGGGTGGCAGAGGAACAGGACAGCATGCCATAATGTTGTGGGGATAGAGCGAGTGAACCGCAACAAATACAATAGTTACACTTAGCTAGTTCCTCATCACAGCAGAAAATAATAAATAATTCGCAACTTCTAAACTATGCTAGAAATATTTTTTATGCAGCAGATCTTTTCTAAGTAAACTATCTGACCCGATGAACTCTTCAAAGGTTCTAGACCGATCCTCTGATTGGAAAAAGGACAGGCCGATGAATACCTCCCGAACAGTGGCCGGGTCCCAGTCAATTTAAATAAGTAAAGCTTAAATAAAATAAAGCTTAAGTAAAATTTAAATAAGGAGGCGCCAATCAACAAAATGGGCCGTATATTCCGATGGCTATGGGTGGGTAAGCGCTGTGTACACACCCGTAGGGACCTCGGTCGGAAAGGCCGGTTTCAGGTATGCCCAGTGCATGCGCTGAAAAATGGTATTTCCGATCTGTCAAGAATGCTCTTGACAGATCAAACGCCTGCCCTGGATCAGGGCCTCACCTGCTTTTACCAGCATAAGAGTTGAAAAAAGTTTTAAAAAATAAAAAATGTCACTGCTTTATAATTTAATAAAAATTAAATCTGGATCCAGTGACCATGTGTGCAGTTTCTGGAACCAGTGATAGTGTGAGCAGTTTCTGGATCCATTCACCGTGTGTGCATTTATTTAATTTATTGTAATTTCAACTCATTTTAAAAATGTGATTTCCTTTTAAAATTTATTTAATGCATTTTTGGGGTGATCTCCATTCATATATTTGACAGGTCTATCTGTCAAGTGTATGAAGGGAGATTCCCTTCTCCTATTGGCTCCCCATGGCCCACGTGATCCCAGGTACGCTTGCGAACCGCCTGCGCCTCTGGGATGCGCAGGCCCTGCGCATTTCGAGTTTGGAGAGGCCCAGGAGCGGAAGTATATGCACCTCGGGAGCCTTCAGGTAAGTCCATCGATTTTTTCCAGATCGGAGTCCTCCGCACGCAGGAAGCCTCCGATCGGAAAATACGGCCCAATGTCTTTCAGAAATCACGCAGGAAGTTTAGACTTGAACTGAAAGGCGTGACGTCTCAAGCAGCTGCTCGGTGGCCACCTCATTGTTATGTATCAATTTCTGTCAGCAAAGCTGCTTCTTCACCCTTGTACCAGGACAGAACTGAAGAAGCCAATACCATACTAAATACTCCTCAATGATTGCAAATCGAGCTGAACACCATGTTCATCATCCTCTTTACCTGTGACCATGGCACTATCCTTGGAACATCAAACTCCTTCTCGCCATGTCAATATCTTGTCCGTAATTTGACTAAAAAGGGGTGGAATTCTCGCACCCCCACACACAGCCTTGTATATCAACAACAATTTGCATTTATATAGCACCTTTAATGTAGTATAAAGTCCCTAGGTGCTTCACAGGAGCGATTATCACACAAAATTTGACATCGAGCCACATAAGGAGATATTAGGGCAGATGACAAAAAGCTTGGTCAAAGAGGTAGGTTTTAAGAAGCGTCTTAAAGGAGGAGAGAGAGGTAGCGAGGTGGTGAAGTTTAGGGAGGGAATTCCAGAGCTTAGGGCCCAGGCAACAGAAGGCACGGCCACCAAAGGTTGAGCGATTATAATCAGGGGTGCTCAAGAGGACAGAATTAGAAGAGCGCAGAGATCTCTGGGGATGGTGGGGCTGAAGGAGAAGGATGAGAATTTTAAAATCGAGGCATTGCTTAACCGGGAGCCAATGTAGGTCAGCGAGCACAGGGGTGATGGTCGAACGGGACTTGGTGCAAGTTAGGACACGGGCAGCAGAGTTTTGGATGACCTCAACTTTGCGTAGGGTGGAATGTGGGAGGCCAGCCAGGAGTGCGTTGGAATAGTCGAGTCTGAAGGTACCAAAAGCATGGATGAGGGTTTCAGCAGCAGATGAGCTGAGGGAAGGGCGGAGACGGGCGATGTTACCGAAGTGGAAAAAGGCAGTCTTAGTGAAGGTCAGCACTGCTACAGGTAGGTGTTCACAGCCACGCACAAGCAGAAATTATTCTTTGCAGTAGGAAAGTATTAGTTTGCTTCGGCCAGTAGCGGACACAAACACACACGCACACACACATACACACACCCGCATACACCCGCGCTCACACCCGCACACACACATACACGGATGTAATATTTGTAACAATCAATTTTTCAACAACACGTCACTATAAGTCATCAACAACAGAAGAAAAAATCCCCTCGGTGATGCAACTGAGTCTCCGTGTGTGCATTTTCTAGATCCAGTGACCGTGCATGCAGTTTCTATCTCCAGTTACCATGTGCGCAGATTCTGGATCCAGTGATTGTGTATGCAGTTTCTGGATCCAGTGATCTTGCATTCAGTTTCTTGATCCAGTGATCATGTGTGTAGTTTCTGGATCCAGTGATCATGTATGCAGTTTCTGGATCCAGTGAACATTTGTGCAGTTTGTGGAACCAGTGATCGTGTGTGCAGATCCTGGATCCAGTGATCATGTGTGCAGTTTCTGGATCCAGTTACCATGTGTGCAGATTCTGGATCCAGTGATCGTGTATGCAGTTTCTGGATCCAGTGGTCGTGTGTGCAGTTTCTGGACCAGAGATCATGTGTGCAGTTTCTAGATCCAGTGATCATGCATGCAGTTTCTGGGTCCAGTGATCATGTGTGCAGTTGTGGAACCAGCAATAGTGCCTGCAGTTTCTGGATCCAGTCACCATGTGTGCAGTTTCTGGATCCAGTGATAGTGCATGCTGTTCCTTGATCCAATATCCGTGCCTGCTGTTACTTGATCCAGTGATCGTGTGTGCAGTTTCTTTATCCAGTCTCTGTGTCTGCAGTTTCTGGATCTTGTAATCATTTGTGCAGTTTCTGGATCCAGTCACCGTGTGTGCAGTTTCTGGATCCAGTGAGCATGTGTGCAGTTTCTTGGTCCAATGATCATATGTGCAGTTTCTCAATCCGGTGATCATGCATGCAGTTTCTAAATCCAATGATCATGTGTGCAGTTTCTGGATCCAGTGGTCATGTGTGCAGTTTCTGGATCCAGTGATCATGTGTGCAGTTTCTTGATCCAGTGATCATGTGTGTAGTTTCTGGATCCAGTGATCATGTGTGCACTTTCTTGATCCAATGATCATGTGTGCAGTTTCTGGATCCAGTGATCATGTATGCAGTTTCTTCATCCAATGATCATGTGTGCAATTTCTGTATCCAGTGATCATGTGTGCATTTTTTGATCCAATGACCATGTGTGCAGTTTCTGGATCCAGTGATGGTACGGGCAGTTTCTGGATCCAATGATCATGTGTGCAGTTTCTGGATCCAGTGATCGTGCATGCAGTTTCTTGATCCAATAGTCATGTGTGCAGTTTCTGGATCCAGTGATCGTGTGTGCAGTTTCTGGATCCAATGATTGTGCATGCAGTTTCTTCATCCAGCGACCATTTGTGCAGCTGGTGGAACCAGTGATTGTGTGCGCAGTTTCCAGATCCAGTGACTGTGTGTTGCAGCTTCTAGATCCAGTGATCATGCATGCGGTTTCTGGATCCAGTGATTGTCTGTGCAATTTCTAGATCCAGTGATCGTGCATGCAGTTTCTGTATCCCGTTACTGTGTGCGCAGATTCTGGATCCAGTGATCGTGAATGCAGTTTCTTTATCCAGTGATCATGCTTGCAGTTTCTGGATTTGGTAATTTTGTGTACAGTTTCTGGATCCAGTGATCATGCATTCAGTGTCTTGATCGAGTGATCATGTGTGCAGTTTCTTGATCCAGTGATCATGTGTGTAGTTTCTCATATCAGTCACAGTGTGTGCAGTATCTGGATCCAGTTACCGTGTGTCCAATTTATGGATCCAGTGATTGTGTGTGCAGTTTCTGGATCCAGTGATCGTGTGTGCATTTTCTGGATCCAGAGATCGTGTGTGCAGTTTCTGGATCCAGTGATCATGCATGCAGTTTCTTGATCCAATGATCATGTGTGCAGTTTCTGGATCCAGTCACCATGTGTTCAGTTTCTTGATCCAGTGATCATTTGTGCAGTTTTTGGAACCAGTGATAATGTGTGCAATTTCTGGATCCAGCGATCGTGCATGCAGTTTCTTGATCCAATGAACATTTGTGCAGTTTCTGGATCCAGTGATCGTGTATGCAGTTTCTGGATCCAATGAACATTTGTGCAGTTTGTGGAACCAGTGATCATGTGTGCAGTTTCTAGATCCAGTGATCATGCCTGCAGTTCCTTGATCCAATATCCGTGCCTGCTGTTACTTGATCCAGTGATCATGTGTGCTATTTCTTTATCCAGTCTCTGTGTCTGCAGTTTCTGGATCCAGTGATCATGTGTGCAGTTTCTGGATCCAGTGATTGTGCGTGCAGTTTCTAGATCCAGTGATCGTGTATGCAGTTTCTGGATCCAGTGATTGTCTATGCAATTTCTAGATCCAGTGATCGTGCATGCAGTTTCAGTATCCCATTACTGTGTGCGCAGATTCTGGATCCAGTGATCGTGAATGCAGTTTCTTTATCCAGTGATCATGTTTGCAGTTTCTGAATTTGGTAATTTTGTGTACAGTTTCTGGATCCAGTGATCATGCATTCAGTGTCTTGATCGAGTGATCATGTGTGTAGTTTCTCATATCAGTCACAGTGTGCAGTATCTGGATCCAGTTACCGTGTGTCCAGTTTATGGATCCAGTGATCGTGTGTCGAGTTTCTGGATCCAGTGATCGTGTGTGCAGTTTCTGGATCCAGAGATCATGTGTGCAGTTTCTGGATCCAGTGATCATGCATGCAGTTTCTTGATCCAATGATCATGTGTGCAGTTTCTGGATCCAGTCACCATGTGATCAGTTTCTTGATCCAGTGATCATTTGTGCAGTTTCTGGATCCAGTGATCGTGTATGCAGTTTCTGGATCCAATGAACATTTGTGCAGTTTGTGGAACCAGTGATCATGTGTGCAGATCCCAGATCCAGTGATCATGTGTGCAGTTTCTTGATCCAGTCTCTGTGTGTGCAGTTTCTGGATCCAGTGGTAGTGCATGCAGTTGCTTGATCCAATATCCGTGCCTGCTGTTACGTGATCCAGTGATCATGTGTGCAGTTTCTTTATCCAGTCTCTGTGTGTGCAGTTTCTGGATCCTGTAATCATTTGTGCAGTTTCTGGATCCAGTCACCGTGTGTGCAGTTTCTGGATCCAGTAAGCATGTGTGCTGATTTTTGATCCAATGATCATGTGTGCAGTTTCTCAATCCGGTGATCATGCATGAAGTTTCTAAATCCAATGATGATGTGTGCAGTTTCTGGATCCAGTGATCATGTGTGCAGTTTTTTGATCCAACGATCATGTGTGCATTTTCTGGATCCAGTGATCATGTGTGCAGTTTCTTGATCCAATGATCATGCGTGCAGTTTCTGGATCCAGTGATGGTGCGGGCAGTTTCTGGATCCAGTCAATGTGCGTGAAGTTTCTGGATCCAGAGATCGTGCATTCAGTTTCTTGATCCAGTGATCATGTGTGCAATTTCTCGATCCAGTGATTGTGTGGGCAGTTTCTGGATCCAATGATCATGTGTGCAGTTTCTGGATCCAGTGATCATGCATGCAGTTTCTTGATCCAGTGATCATGTGTGCAGTTTCCTGATCCAGTCACCATGTGTGCAGTTTCTGGATCCAGTGATCGTGCATTCAGTTTCTGGATCCAGTGTTTGTGTGTGCAGTTTCTGGATCCAGAGATCATGTGTGCAGTTTGTGGAACCAGTGATCATGTTTGCAGATCCTGGATCCAGTGATCATGTGTGCAGTTTCTGGATCCAGAGATCATGTGTGCTGATTCTGATCCAGTGATCATGTGTGCACTTTCTGGATCCAGTGATCGTGTGTGCAGTTTCTGGGTCCAGTGATCATGCATGCACTTTTTTGATCCAATGATCATGTGTGTAGTTTCTGGATCCAGTGATCGTGCATGCAGTTTCTTCATCCAGTGACCATTTGTGCAGTTGGTGGAACCAGTGATTGTGTGTGCAGGTTCTGGATCCAATGATCGTGTGTGTAGTTTCCGGATCCAGTGATTGTGTGTGCAGTTTCTGGATCCAGTGATCATGTGTGCAGCTTCTGGATCCAGTGATTGTGTGTGCCATTTCTAGATCCAGTGATCGTGCATGTAGTTTCTGGATCCAATGGTTGTGTGTGCAGTTTCTAGATCCAGTGATTGTGTGTGCTGTTTCTGGATCCAGTGATCATGTGTGCAGTATCTGGATCCAGTTACCGTGTGTCAAGTTTCTGGATCCAGTGATCGTGCCTGCAGTTACTTGACCCCGTGATCACGTGTGCAGTTTCTGGATCCAATGATAGTGCATGCAGTTTCTTGATCCAGTGAAAATTTGTGCAGATTGTGGAACTAGTGATCGTGTGTGCAGATCCTGGATCCAGTGATCATGTGCGCAGTTTCTGGATCCAGTTACCATGTGTGCAGATTCTGGATCCAGTGATTGTGTATGCAGTTATTAGATCCAGTGATCATGCATGCAGTTTCTGGGACCAGTGATCATCTGAGCAGTTGTGGAACCAGTGATCGTGTGTGTAGATCCTGGATCCAGTGATCATGTGTGCAGTTTCTGGATCCAGAGATCATGTGTGCTGATTTGGATCCAGTGATCGTGTGTGCACTTTCTCAATCCAGTCACCGTGTGTGCAGTTTCTGGATCCAGTGATCATGTGTGCAGTTTCTGGATCCAGTAACCATGTGTGCAGGTTCTGGATCCAGTGATCGTGTGTGCAGTTTCTGGATCCAGTGATTGTGTGTGCAGGTTCTGGATCCAGTGATCATGTGCGCAGTTTCTGGATCTAGTGATTGTGTGTGCAGTTTCTGGATCCAGTAACCATGTGTGCAGGTTCTGGATCCAGTGATCGTGTGTGCAGTTTCTTGAGCCAGTCTCCGTGTGTGCAGTTTCTGGATCCAGTGATCATTTGTGCAGTTTGAGGAACCAGTGATCGTGTGTGCAGACCCTGGATCAAGAGATCATGTGTGCAGTTTCTGGATCAAGTTACCATGTCTGCAGATTCTGGATCCAGTGATCGTGTATGCAGTTTCTGGGTCCAGTGGTCATGTGTGCAGTTTCTGGACCAGAGATCATGTGTGCAGTTTCTAGATCCAGTGAACATGCATGCAGTTTCTGGGTCCAGTGATCATGTGTGCAGTTGTGGAACCAGTGAGCATGTGTGCAGATCCTAGATCCAGAGATCGTGCATTCAGTTTCTTGATCCAGTGATCATGTGTGCAGATTCTGGAACCAGTGATAGTGTGCACATTTTCTGGATCCAGTGCTCGTGTGTGCAGTTTCTGCACCAGCAATCATATGTGCAGTTTCCGGATTCAGTGACCGTGCGTGCATGTTTTGGATCCAGTGATAGTGTGTGCATTTTCTGGATCCTGTATTCGTTTGTGCAGTTTCAGGATCCTGTGATCATGTGTGCAGTTTCTGGATTCAGTGATAATGTGTGCAGTTTCTGGATCCTGTATTCGTGTGTGCAGTTTCTGGATCCAGTGATAGTGTGTGCAGTTTCTGGATCCTGTATTCGTGTGTGCAGTTTCTGGATTCAGTGATAGTGTGTGCAGTTTGTGGATTCGAGTGATAGTGTGTGCAGTTTCTGGATCCATGGATAATGTGTGCAGATCCTGGATCCAGTGATCATGTGTGCAGTTTCTGGATCCAGAGATCATGTGTGCTGATTCAGATCTAGTGATCGTGTGTGCACTTTCTCGATCCAGTCACCATGTGTGCAGTTTTTGGATCCAGTGATCGTGTCTGCAGTTTCTGGATCCAGTAACCATGTATGCAGTTTCTGGATTCAGTGATCGTGTGTGCAGTTTCTGGAGCCAGTGATCGTGCATGCATTTTCTCCATCCAGTGACCATTTGTGCAGTTGGTGGAACCAGTGATTGTGTGTGCAAGTTCTGGATCCAGTGATCGTGTGCGCAGTTTCCGGATCCAATGATTGTGTGTGCAGTTTCTGGATCCAGTGATCATGTGTGCAGTTTCTTGATCCAATGATCATGTGTGCAATTTCTGGATCCAGTGATCGTGTGTGCATTTTTTTGATCCAATGATCATGTGTGCAGTTTCTGGATCCAGTGATGGTACGGGCAGTTTCTGGATCCAGTCAATGTGTGGGCAGTTTCTGGATCCAGTGATAGTGCATTCATTTTCTTGATCCAGTGATCGTGTGCAGTTTCTAGATCCAGAGATCATGCATTCAGTTTCTTGATCCAGTGATCATGTGTGCAGTTTCTCAATCCAGTGATTGTGTGGGCAGTTTCTGGATCCAATGATCATGTGTGCAGTTTCTGGATCCAGTGATCGTGCATGCAGTTTCTTGATCCAATAGTCATGTGTGCAGTTTCTGGATCCAGTGATCGTGTGTGCAGTTTCTGGATCCAGTGATTGTGCATGCAGTTTCTTCATCCAGTGACCATTTGTGCAGCTGGTGGAACCAGTGATTGTGTGTGCAGTTTCCGGATCCAGTGACTGTGTGTTGCAGCTTCTAGATCCAGTGATCGTGCATGCAGTTTCTGGATCCAGTGATTGTCTGTGCAATTTCTAGATCCAGTGATCGTGCATGCAGTTTCTGTATCCCGTTACTGTGTGCGCAGATTCTGGATCCAGTGATCGTGAATGCAGTTTCTTTATCCAGTGATCATGCTTGCAGTTTCTGGATTTGGTAATTTTGTGTACAGTTTCTGGATCCAGTGATCATGCATTCAGTGTCTTGATCGAGTGATCATGTGTGCAGTTTCTTGATCCAGTGATCATGTGTGTAGTTTCTCATATCAGTCACAGTGTGTGCAGTATCTGGATCCAGTTACCGTGTGTCCAATTTATGGATCCAGTGATCGTGTGTGCAGTTTCTGGATCCAGTGATCGTGTGTGCATTTTCTGGATCCAGAGATCGTGTGTGCAGTTTCTGGATCCAGTGATCATGCATGCAGTTTCTTGATCCAATGATCATGTGTGCAGTTTCTGGATCCAGTCACCATGTGTTCAGTTTCTTGATCCAGTGAACATTTGTGCAGTTTTTGGAACCAGTGATAATGTGTGCAATTTCTGGATCCAGCGATCGTGCATGCAGTTTCTTGATCCAATGAACATTTGTGCAGTTTCTGGATCCAGTGATCGTGTATGCAGTTTCTGGATCCAATGAACATTTGTGCAGTTTGTGGAACCAGTGATCATGTGTGCAGTTTCTAGATCCAGTGATCATGCCTGCAGTTCCTTGATCCAATATCCGCGCCTGCTGTTACTTGATCCAGTGATCATGTGTGCTATTTTTTTATCCAGTCTCTGTGTCTGCAGTTTCTGGATCCAGTGATCATGTGTGCAGTTTCTGGATCCAGTGATTGTGCGTGCAGTTTCTAGATCCAGTGATCGTGTATGCAGTTTCTGGATCCAGTGATTGTCTATGCAATTTCTAGATCCAGTGATCGTGCATGCAGTTTCTGTATCCCGTTACTGTGTGCGCAGATTCTGGATCCAATGATCGTGAATGCAGTTTCTTTATCCAGTGATCATGTTTGCAGTTTCTGGATTTGGTAATTTTGTGTACAGTTTCTGGATCCAGTGATCATGCATTCAGTGTCTTGATCGAGTGATCATGTGTGTAGTTTCTCATATCAGTCACAGTGTGTGCAGTATCTGGATCCAGTTACCGTGTGTCCAGTTTATGGATCCAGTGATCGTGTGTCCAGTTTCTGGATCCAGTGATTGTGTGTGCAGTTTCTGGATCCAGTGATCATGCATGCAGTTTCTTGATCCAATGATCATGTGTGCAGTTTCTGGATCCAGTGATCGTGCATTCGGTTTCTGGATCCAGTGATTGTGTGTGCAGTTTCTGGATCCAGAGATCATGTGTGCAGTTTCTGGACCCAGTGATTGTGTGTGCAGTTTCTGGATCCAGACATCATGTGTGCAGTTTCTCAATCCAGTGATTGTGTGGGCAGTTTCTGGATCCAATTATCATGTGTGCAGTTTCTGGATCCAGTGATCGTGCATGCAGTTTCTTGATCCAATAGTCATGTGTGCAGTTTCTGGATCCAGTGATCGTGTGTGCAGTTTCTGGATCCATTGATTGTGCATGCAGTTTCTTCATCCAGTGACCATTAGTGCAGCTGGTGGAACCAGTGATTATGTGTGCAGTTTCCAGATCCAGTGACTGTGTGTTGCAGCTTCTAGATCCAGTGATCGTGCATGCAGTTTCTGGATCCAGCGATTGTGCAATTTCTAGATCCAGTGATCGTGCATGCAGTTTCTGTATCCCGTTACTGTGTGCGCAGATTCTGGATCCAGTGATCGTGAATGCAGTTTCTTTATCCAGTGATCATGCTTGCAGTTTCTGGATTTGGTAATTTTGTGTACAGTTTCTGGATCCAGTGATCATGCATTCAGTGTCTTGATCAAGTGATCATGTGTGCAGTTTCTTGATCCAGTGATCATGTGTGTAGTTTCTCATATCAGTCACAGTGTGTGCAGTATCTGGATCCAGTTACCGTGTGTCCAATTTATGGATCCAGTGATCGTGTGTGCAGTTTCTGGATCCAGTGATCGTGTGTGCATTTTCTGGATCCAGAGATCGTGTGTGCAGTTTCTGGATCCAGAGATCGTGTGTGCAGTTTCTGGATCCAGCGATTGTCTGTGCAATTTCTAGATCCAGTGATCGTGCATGCAGTTTCTGGATCCAGCGATTGTCTGTGCAATTTCTAGATCCAGTGATCGTGCATGCAGTTTCTGTATCCCGTTACTGTGTGCGCAGATTCTGGATCCAGTGATCGTGAATGCAGTTTCTTTATCCAGTGATCATGCTTGCAGTTTCTGGATTTGGTAATTTTGTGTACAGTTTCTGGATCCAGTGATCATGCATTCAGTGTCTTGATTGAGTGATCATGTGTGCAGTTTCTTGATCCAGTGATCATGTGTGTAGTTTCTCATATCAGTCACAGTGTGTGCAGTATCTGGATCCAGTTACCGTGTGTCCAATTTATGGATCCAGTGATCGTGTGTGCAGTTTCTGGATCCAGTGATCGTGTGTGCATTTTCTGGATCCAGAGATCGTGTGTGCAGTTTCTGGATCCAGTGATCATGCATGCAGTTTCTTGATCCAATGATCATGTGTGCAGTTTCTGGATCCAGTCACCATGTGTTCAGTTTCTTGATCCAGTGATCATTTGTGCAGTTTTTGGAACCAGTGATAATGTGTGCAATTTCTGGATCCAGCGATCGTGCATGCAGTTTCTTGATCCAATGAACATTTGTGCAGTTTCTGGATCCAGTTATTGTGTATGCAGTTTCTGGATCCAATGAACATTTGTGCAGTTTGTGGAACCAGTGATCATGTGTGCAGTTTCTAGATCCAGTGATCATGCCTGCAGTTCCTTGATCCAATATCCGTGCCTGTTTTACTTGATCCAGTGATCATGTGTGCTATTATTTTATCCAGTCTCTGTGTCTGCAGTTTCTGGATCCAGTGATCATGTGTGCAGTTTCTGGATCCAGTGATTGTGCGTGCAGTTTCTAGATCCAGTGATCTTGTATGCAGTTTCTGGATCCAGTGATTGTGCATGCAGTTTCTGTATCCCGTTACTGTGTGCGCAGATTCTGGGTCCAGTGATCGTGAATGCAGTTTCTTTATCCAGTGATCATGTTTGCAGTTTCTGGATTTGGTAATTTTGTGTACAGTTTCTGGATCCAGTGATCATGCATTCAGTGTCTTGATCGAGTGATCATGTGTGTAGTTTCTCATATCAGTCACAGTGTGTGCAGTATCTGGATCCAGTTACCGTGTGTCCAGTTTATGGATCCAGTGATCGTGTGTCCAGTTTCTGGATCCAGTGATCGTGTGTGCAGTTTCTGGATCCAGAGATCATGTGTGCAGTTTCTGGATCCAGTGATCATGCATGCAGTTTCTTGATCCAATGATCATGTGTGCAGTTTCCTGATCCAGTCACCGTGTGTGAAGTTTCTGGATCCAGTGATCGTGCATTTGGTTTCTGGATCCAGTGATTGTGTGTGCAGTTTCTGGATCCAGAGAACATGTGTGCAGTTTCCGGACCCAGTGATTGTGTGTGCAGTTTCTGGATCCAGACATCATGTGTGCAGTTTTTAAATCCATTGATCATGCATGCAGTTTCTGGATCCAGTGATCATTTGTGCAGTTTGTGGAACCAGTGATCATGTTTGCAGATCCTGGATCCAGTGATCATGTGTGCAGTTTCTGGATCCAGAGATCATGTGTGCTGATTCTGATCCAGTGATCATGTGTGCACTTTCTGGATCCAGTGATCGTGTGTGCAGTTTCTGGGTCCAGTGATCGTGCATGCAGTTTCTTCATCCAGTGACCATTTGTGCAGTTGGTGGAACCAGTGATTGTGTGTGCAGGTTCTGGATCCAATGATCGTGTGTGCAGTTTCCGGATCCAGTGATTGTGTGTGCAGTTTCTGGATCCAGTGATCATGTGTGCAGCTTTTGGATCCAGTGATTGTGTGTGCCGTTTCTAGATCCAGTGATCGTGCATGTAGTTTCTGGATCCAATGGTTGTGTGTGCAGTTTCTAGATCCAGTGATTGTGTGTGCTGTTTCTGGATCCAGTGATCATGTGTGCAGTATCTGGATCCAGTTACCGTGTGTCAAGTTTCTGGATCCAGTGATCGTGCCTGCAGTTACTTGACCCCGTGATCATGTGTGCAGTTTCTGGATCCAATGATAGTGCATGCAGTTTCTTGATCCAGTGAACATTTGTGCAGATTGTGGAACTAGTGATCGTGTGTGCAGATCCTGGATCCAGTGATCATGTGTGCAATTTCTGGATCCAGAGATCATGTGTGCTGATTCGGATCCAGTGATCGTGTGTGCACTTTCTCAATCCAGTCACCGTGTGTGCAGTTTCTGGATCCAGTGATCATGTGTGCAGTTTCTGGATCCAGTAACCATGTGTGCAGGTTCTGGATCCAGTGATCGTGTGTGCAGTTTCTGGATCCAGTGATTGTGTGTGCAGGTTCTGGATCCAGTGATCATGTGTGCAGTTTCTGGATCTAGTGATTGTGTGTGCAGTTTCTGGATCCAGTAACCATGTGTGCAGGTTCTGGATCCAGTGATCGGGTGTGCAGTTTCCGGATCCAGTGATTGTGTGAGCAGTTTCTGGACCAGTGATCATGTGTGCAGTTTCTGGATCTAGTGATTGTGTGTGCAGCTTCTAGATCCAGTGATCGTGCATGCAGTTTCTGGATCCAGTGTACATTTGTGCAGTTTGTGGAACCAGTGATCGTGTGTGCAGATCCTGGATCCAGTGATCAAGTGTGCAGTTTCTTGATCCAGTCTCCGTGTGTGCAGTTTCTGGATCCAGTGATCATTTGTGCAATTTGAGGAACCAGTGATCGTGTGTGCAGACCCTGGATCCAGAGATCATGTGTGCAGTTTCTGGATCAAGTTACCATGTCTGCAGATTCTGGATCCAGTGATCGTGTATGCAGTTTCTGGGTCCAGTGATCATGTGTGCAGTTTCTGGACCAGAGATCATGTGTGCAGTTTCTGTATCCAGTGATAGTCTGTGCAGTTTGTGGATTCTAGTGATATTGTGTGCAGTTTCTGGATCCTGTATTCGTGTGTGCAGTTTCTGGATCCAGTGATAGTGTGTGCAGTTTCTGGATCCAGTGATAGTGTGTGCAGTTTCTGGATCCTGTATTCGTGTGTGCAGTTTCTGGATCCAGTGATAGTGTGTGCAGTTTCTGGATCCTGTATTCGTGTTTGCAGTTTCTGGATCCTGTGATCGTGTGTTCAGTTTCTGGATCCAGTGACCTTGTGTGCAGTTTATGGATCCAGTAATCATGTGTGCAGTTTCTGGATCCAGTGATCGTGTGTGCAGATCCTGGATCCAGTGATCATGTGTGCAGTTTCTAGATCCAGAGATCATGTGTGCTGATTCAGATCCAGTGATCGTGTGTGCACTTTCTCAATCCAGTCACCATGTGTGCAGTTTCTGGATCCAGTGATCGTGTGTGCAGTTTCTGGATCCAGTAACCATGTATGCAGTTTCTGGATCCAGTGACCATTTGTGCAGTTGGTGGAACCAGTGATTGTGTGTGCAAATTCTGGATCCAGTGATCATGTGTGTAGTTTCTCATATCAGTCACAGTGTGTGCAGTATCTGGATCCAGTTACCGTGTGTCCAGTTTATGGATCCAGTGATCGTGTGTGCAGTTTCTGGATCCAGTGATCGTGTGTGCATTTTCTGGATCCAGTGATCGTGTGTGCTGTTTCTGGAGCCAATGATCATGCATGCATTTTCTCCATCCAGTGACCATTTGTGCAGTTGGTGGAACCAGTGATTGTGTGTGCAAGTTCTGGATCCAGTGATCGTGTGCGCAGTTTCCGGATCCAGTGATTGTGTGTGCAGTTTCTGGATCCAGTGATCATGTGTGCAGTTCCTTGATCCAATGATCATGTGTGCAATTTCTGGATCCAGTGATCATGTGTGCATTGTTTTGATCCAATGATCATGTGTGCAGTTTCTGGATCCAGTGATGGTACGGGCAGTTTCTGGATCCAGTCAATGTGTGTGCAGTTTCTTGATCCAGTGATAGTGCATTCATTTTCTTGATCCAGTGATCGTGTGCTGTTTCTAGATCCAGAGATCGTGCATTCAGTTTCTTGATCCAGTGATCATGTGTGCAGTTTCTCAATCCAGTGATTGTGTGGGCAGTTTCTGGATCCAGTGATCGTGCATGCAGTTTCTTGGTCCAATAGTCATGTGTGCAGTTTCTGGATCCAGTGATCGTGTGTGCAGTTTCTGGATCCAGTGATTGTGCATGCAGTTTCTTCATCCAGTGACCATTTGTGCAGCTGGTGGAACCAGTGATTGTGTGTGCAGTTTCCGGATCCAGTGACTGTGTGTTGCAGCTTCTAGATCCAGTGATTGTGCATGCAGTTTCTGGATCCAGTGATTGTCTGTGCAATTTCTAGATCCAGTGATCGTGCATGCAGTTTCTGTATCCCGTTACTGTGTGCGCAGATTCTGGATCCAGTGATCGTGAATGCAGTTTCTTTATCCAGTGATCATGCTTGCAGTTTCTGGATTTGGTAATTTTGTGTACAGTTTCTGGATCCAGTGATCATGCATTCAGTGTCTTGATCGAGTGATCATGTGTGTAGTTTCTCATATCAGTCACAGTGTGTGCAGTATCTGGATCCAGTTACCGTGTGTCAAATTTATGGATCCAGTGATCGTGTGTGCAGTTTCTGGATCCAGTGATCGTGTGTGCATTTTCTGGATCCAGAGATCGTGTGTGCAGTTTCTGGATCCAGTGATCATGCATGCAGTTTCTTGATCCAATGATCATGTGTGCAGTTTCTGGATCCAGTCACCATGTGTTCAGTTTCTTGATCCAGTGAACATTTGTGCAGTTTTTGGAACCAGTGATAATGGGTGCAATTTCTGGATCCAGCGATCGTGCATGCAGTTTCTTGATCCAATGAACATTTGTGCAGTTTCTGGATCCAGTGATCGTGTATGCAGTTTCTGGATCCAATGAACATTTGTGCAGTTTGTGGAACCAGTGATCATGTGTGCAGTTTCTAGATCCAGTGATCATGCCTGCAGTTCCTTGATCCAATATCCGTGCCTGCTGTTACTTGATCCAGTGATCATGTGTGCTATTTTTTTTATCCAGTCTCTGTGTCTGCAGTTTCTGGATCCAGTGATCATGTGTGCAGTTTCTAGATCCAGTGATCGTGTATGCAGTTTCTGGATCCAGTGATTGTCTATGCAATTTCTAGATCCAGTGATCGTGCATGCAGTTTCTGTATCCCGTTACTGTGTGCACAGATTCTGGATCCAGTGATCGTGAATGCAGTTTCTTTATCCAGTGATCATGTTTGCAGTTTCTGGGTTTGGTAATTTTGTGTACAGTTTCTGGATCCAGTGATCATGCATTCAGTGTCTTGATCGAGTGATCATGTGTGTAGTTTCTCATATCAGTGACAGTGTGTGCAGTATCTGGATCCAGTTACCGTGTGTCCAGTTTATGGATCCAGTGATCGTGTGTCCAGTTTCTGGATCCAGTGATCGTGTGTGCAGTTTCTGGATCCAGAGATCATGTGTGCAGTTTCTGGATCCAGTGATCATGCATGCAGTTTCTTGATCCAATGATCATGTGTGCAGTTTCTGGATCCAGTCACCATGTGATCAGCTTCTTGATCCAGTGATCATTTGTGCAGTTTCTGGATCCAGTGATCGTGTATGCAGTTTCTGGATCCAATGAACATTTGTGCAGTTTGTGGAACCAGTGATCATGTGTGCAGATCCTAGATCCAGTGATCATGTGTGCAGTTTCTTGATCCAGTCTCTGTGTGTGCAGTTTCTGGATCCAGTGGTAGTGCATGCAGTTGCTTGATCCAATATCCGTGCCTGCTGTTACGTGATCCAGTGATCATGTGTGCAGTTTCTTTATCCAGTCTCTGTGTGTGCAGTTTCTGGATCCTGTAATCATTTGTGCAGTTTCTGGATCCAGTCACCGTGTGTGCAGTTTCTGGATCCAGTGAGCGTGTGTGCTGATTCTTGATCCAATGATCATGTGTGCAGTTTCTCAATCCGGTGACCATGCATGAAGTTTCTAAATCCAATGATGATGTGTGCAGTTTCTGGATCCAGTGATCATGTGTGCAGTTTTTTGATCCAACGATCATGTGTGCATTTTCTGGATCCAGTGATCATGTGTGCAGTTTCTTGATCCAATGATCATGTGTGCAGTTTCTGGATCCAGTGATGGTGCGGGCAGTTTCTGGATCCAGTCAATGTGCGTGAAGTTTCTGGATCCAGAGATCGTGCATTCAGTTTCTTGATCCAGTGATCATGTGTGCAATTTCTCGATCCAGTGATTGTGTGGGCAGTTTCTGGATCCAATGATCATGTGTGCAGTTTCTGGATCCAGTGATCATGCATGCAGTTTCTTGATCCAGTGATCATGTGTGCAGTTTCCTGATCCAGTCACCGTGTGTGCAGTTTCTGGGTCCAGTGATCGTGCATTCAGTTTCTGGATCCAGTGATTGTGTGTGCAGTTTCTGGATCCAGAGATCATGTGTGCAGTTTCTGGACCCAGTGATTGTGTGTGCTGTTTCTGGATCCAGACATCATGTGTGCAGTTTTTAGATCCATTGATCATGCATGCAGTTTGTGGATCCAGTGATCATTTGTGCAGTTTGTGGAACCAGTGATCATGTTTGCAGATCCTGGATCCAGTGATCATGTGTGCACTTTCTGGATCCAGTGATCATGTGTGCAGTTTCTGGGTCCAATGATCATGCATGCACTTTTTTGATCCAATGATCATGTGTGTAGTTTCTGGATCCAGTGATCGTGCATGCAGTTTCTTCATCCAGTGACCATTTGTGCAGTTGGTGGAACCAGTCATTGTGTATGCAGGTTCTGGATCCAATGATCGTGTGTGCAGATTCCGGATCCAGTGATTGTGTGTGCAGTTTCTGGATCCAGTGATCATGTGTGCAGCTTCTGGATCCAGTGATTGTGTGTGCTGTTTCTAGATCCAGTGATCGTGCATGTAGTTTCTGGATCCAGTGATCATGTGTGCAGTATCTGGATCCAGTTACCATGTGTCGCGTTTCTGGATCCAGTGATCGTGCCTGCAGTTACTTGATCCCGTGATCATGTGTGCACTTTCTGGATCCAATGATAGTGCATGCAGTTTCTTGATCCAGTGAACATTTGTGCAGATTGTGGAACTAGTGATCGTGTGTGCAGATCCTGGATCCAATGATCATGTGCGCAGTTTCTGGATCCAGTTACCTTGTGTGCAGATTCTGGATCCAGTGATTGTGTATGCAGTTATTAGATCCAGTGATCATGCATGCAGTTTCTGGGACCAGTGATCATCTGAGCAGTTATGGAACCAGTGATCGTGTGTGCAGATCCTGGATCCAGTGATCATGTGTGCAGTTTCTGGATCCAGAGATCATGTGTGCTGATTTGGATCCAGTGATCGTGTGTGCACTTTCTCAATCCAGTCACCGTGTGTGCAGTTTCTTGATCCAGTGATCATGTGTGCAGTTTCTGGATCCAGTAACCATGTGTGCAGGTTCTGGATCCAGTGATCGTGTGTGCAGTTTCCGGATCCAGTGATTGAGTGTGCAGGTTCTGGATCCAGTGATCATGTGTGCAGTTTCTGGATCTAGTGATTGTGTGTGCAGTTTCTCGATCCAGTAACCATGTGTGCAGGTTCTGGATCCAGTGATCGTGTGTGCAGTTTCCAGATCCAGTGATTGTGTGTGCAGTTTCTGGATCCAGTGATCGTGTGTGCAGTTTCCAGATCCAGTGATTGTGTGTGCAGTTTCTGGATCCAGTGATCGTGTGTGCAGTTTCCAGATCCAGTGATTGTGTGTGCAGTTTCTGGACCAGTGATCATGTGTGTAGTTTCTGGATCTAGTGATTGTGTGTGCAGCTTCTAGATCCAGTGATCGTGCATGCAGTTTCTGGATCCAGTGTACATTTGTACAGTTTGTGGAACCAGTGATCGTGTGTGCAGATCCTGGATCCAGTGATCAAGTGTGCAGTTTCTTGATCCAGTCTCTGTGTGTGCAGTTTCTGGATCCAGTGATCATTTGTGCTGTTTGAGGAACCAGTGATCGTGTGTGCAGACCCTGGATCCAGAGATCATGTGTGCAGTTTCTGGATCAAGTTACCATGTCTGCAGATTCTGGATCCAGTGATCGTGTATGCAGTTTCTGGGTCCAGTGGTCATGTGTGCAGTTTCTGGACCAGAGATCATGTGTGCAGTTTCTAGATCCAGTGAACATGCATGCAGTTTCTGGGTCCAGTGATCATGTGTGCAGTTGTGGAACCAGTGAGCATGTGTGCAGTTTCTGGATCCTGTATTCGTGTGTGCAGTTTCTGGATTCAGTGATAGTGTGTGCAGTTTGTGGATTCGAGTGATAGTGTGTGCAGTTTCTGGATCCAGTGATAATGTGTGCAGTTTCTGGATCCAGTGATAATGTGTGCAGTTTCTGGATCCAGTGATTGTGTGTTCAGTTTCTGGATCCAGTGATCCTGTGTGCAGTTTATGGATCCAGTAATCATGTGTGCAGTTTCTGGATCCAGTGATCGTGTGAGCAGATCCTGGATCCAGTGATCATGTGTGCAGTTTCTGGATCCAGAGATCATGTGTGCTGATTCAGATCCAGTGATCGTGTGTGCACTTTCTCGATCCAGTCACCATGTGTGCAGTTTCTGGATCCAGTGATCATGTGTGCAGTTTCTGGATCCAGTAACCATGTGTGCAGTTTCTGGATCCAGTGATCGTGTGTGCAGTTTCTGGAGCCAGTGATCGTGCATGCATTTTCTCCATCCAGTGACCATTTGTGCAGTTGGTGGAACCAGTGATTGTGTGTGCAAGTTCTGGATCCAGTGATCGTGTGTGCAGTTTCTGGATCCAGTGATTGTGTGTGCACATTCTGGATCCAGTGATCATGTGTGCAGTTTCTGGATCCAGTGATCATGTGTGCAGTTTCTGGATCCAGTGATTCTGTGTGCAGTTTCTGGACCAGTGATCATGTGTGCAGTTTCTGGGTCTAGTGATTGTGTGTGCAGCTTCTATATCCAGTGAGCATGCATGCAGTTTCTGGATCCAGTGAACATTTGTGCAGTTTGTGGAACCAGTGATCATGTGTGCAGTTTCTTGATCTAGTCTCCGTGTGTGCAATTTCTGGATCCAGTGATCATTTGTGCAATTTGTGGAACCAGTGATCGTGTGTGCAGTTTCTGGATCCAGTGATCTTGTGTGCAGTTTCTAGAGCCAGTGAACATGCATGCAGTTTCTGGGTCCAGTGAACATGTGTGCAGTTGTGGAACCAGTGATCATATGTTCAGATCCTGGATCCAGAGATCGTGCATTCAGTTTTTTGATCCAGTGATCATGTGTGCAGTTTCTGGGTCCAGTCACCGTGTGTGCATTTCCTAGATCCAGTCACCGTGCTTGCAGTTTCTGTATCCAGTGATTGTGTGGGCAGTTTCTGGATCCAGTGGTAATGTGTGCAGTTTCTGGGTCCAGTGATCATGCATGCAGTTTCTTGATCCAGTGATTGTGTGTGCAGTTTCTCGATCCAGTAACCATGTGTGCAGGTTCTGGATCCAGTGATCGTGTGTGCAGTTTCCAGATCCAGTGATTGTGTGTGCAGTTTCTGGATCCAGTGATCGTGTGTGCAGTTTCCAGATCCAGTGATTGTGTGTGCAGTTTCTGGATCCAGTGATCGTGTGTGCAGTTTCCAGATCCAGTGATTGTGTGTGCAGTTTCTGGACCAGTGATCATGTGTGTAGTTTCTGGATCTAGTGATTGTGTGTGCAGCTTCTAGATCCAGTGATCGTGCATGCAGTTTCTGGATCCAGTGTACATTTGTACAGTTTGTGGAACCAGTGATCGTGTGTGCAGATCCTGGATCCAGTGATCAAGTGTGCAGTTTCTTGATCCAGTCTCTGTGTGTGCAGTTTCTGGATCCAGTGATCATTTGTGCTGTTTGAGGAACCAGTGATCGTGTGTGCAGACCCTGGATCCAGAGATCATGTGTGCAGTTTCTGGATCAAGTTACCATGTCTGCAGATTCTGGATCCAGTGATCGTGTATGCAGTTTCTGGGTCCAGTGGTCATGTGTGCAGTTTCTGGACCAGAGATCATGTGTGCAGTTTCTAGATCCAGTGAACATGCATGCAGTTTCTGGGTCCAGTGATCATGTGTGCAGTTGTGGAACCAGTGAGCATGTGTGCAGTTTCTGGATCCTGTATTCGTGTGTGCAGTTTCTGGATTCAGTGATAGTGTGTGCAGTTTGTGGATTCGAGTGATAGTGTGTGCAGTTTCTGGATCCAGTGATAATGTGTGCAGTTTCTGGATCCAGTGATAATGTGTGCAGTTTCTGGATCCAGTGATTGTGTGTTCAGTTTCTGGATCCAGTGATCCTGTGTGCAGTTTATGGATCCAGTAATCATGTGTGCAGTTTCTGGATCCAGTGATCGTGTGAGCAGATCCTGGATCCAGTGATCATGTGTGCAGTTTCTGGATCCAGAGATCATGTGTGCTGATTCAGATCCAGTGATCGTGTGTGCACTTTCTCGATCCAGTCACCATGTGTGCAGTTTCTGGATCCAGTGATCATGTGTGCAGTTTCTGGATCCAGTAACCATGTGTGCAGTTTCTGGATCCAGTGATCGTGTGTGCAGTTTCTGGAGCCAGTGATCGTGCATGCATTTTCTCCATCCAGTGACCATTTGTGCAGTTGGTGGAACCAGTGATTGTGTGTGCAAGTTCTGGATCCAGTGATCGTGTGTGCAGTTTCTGGATCCAGTGATTGTGTGTGCACATTCTGGATCCAGTGATCATGTGTGCAGTTTCTGGATCCAGTGATCATGTGTGCAGTTTCTGGATCCAGTGATTCTGTGTGCAGTTTCTGGACCAGTGATCATGTGTGCAGTTTCTGGGTCTAGTGATTGTGTGTGCAGCTTCTATATCCAGTGAGCATGCATGCAGTTTCTGGATCCAGTGAACATTTGTGCAGTTTGTGGAACCAGTGATCATGTGTGCAGTTTCTTGATCTAGTCTCCGTGTGTGCAGTTTCTGGATCCAGTGATCATTTGTGCAATTTGTGGAACCAGTGATCGTGTGTGCAGTTTCTGGATCCAGTGATCTTGTGTGCAGTTTCTAGAGCCAGTGAACATGCATGCAGTTTCTGGGTCCAGTGAACATGTGTGCAGTTGTGGAACCAGTGATCATATGTTCAGATCCTGGATCCAGAGATCGTGCATTCAGTTTTTTGATCCAGTGATCATGTGTGCAGTTTCTGGGTCCAGTCACCGTGTGTGCATTTCCTAGATCCAGTCACCGTGCTTGCAGTTTCTGTATCCAGTGATTGTGTGGGCAGTTTCTGGATCCAGTGGTAATGTGTGCAGTTTCTGGGTCCAGTGATCATGCATGCAGTTTCTTGATCCAGTGATCAGGTGTGCAGTTTGTGGATCCAGTGATCATGTGTGCAGTTTCTGGATCCAGTGATCATGTGTTGAATTTCTGGAACCAGTGATAGTGAGTCCAGTTTCTGGATCCAGTGATCATGTGTGCAGTTTCTGCATCCAGCAATCATATGTGCAGTTTCTGGATCCAGTGATCGTGCGTGCATGTTTTGGATCCATTGATAGTGTGTGCAGTTTCTGGATCCTGTATTCATGTGTGCAGTTTCTGGGTCCTGTGATCGTGTGTGCAGTTTGTGGATTCGAGTGATAGTGTGTGCAGTTTCTGGATCCAGTGATCGTGTGTTCAGTTTCTGGATCCAGTGATCCTGTGTGCAGTTTATGGATCCAGTAATCCTGTGTGCAGTTTCTGGATCCAGTAATCCTGTCTGCAGTTTCTGGACCCAGTGATCATGTGTGCAATTTCTGGATTCGAGTGATCGTGTCTGCAGTTTCTGTATCCAGTAATCGTGTGTGCAGTTTCTGGATCCAGTGATCGTGTGTGCAGTTTCTGGATTCAGTGATCCTGTCTGCAGTTTCTGGATCCAGTGATCATGTCTGCAGTTTCTGGATCCAGTGATCATGTGTACAATTTCTGGATCCAATGATAGTGCATGCAGTTTCTTGATCCAGTCTCCGTGTGTGCATTTTCTAGATCCAGTGATCGTGCACACAGTTTCTGACTCCAGTTACCATGTGCACAGATTCTGAATCCAGTGATCATGTATGCAGTTTCTGGATCCAGTGATCATGTGTGCAGTTTCTGGATCCAGTGAGTGTGCGTGCAATTTCTAGATCCAGTGATCATGTGTGCAGATTCTGGAACCGGTAATAGTGCCTGCAGTTTCTGGATCCAGTGACCGTGTGGGCCATTTCTGGATCCAGTAATCATGCATGCAGTTTATTTATCCAGTGATCATGTGTGCAGTTTCCGGATCCAGTGATAGTGCGTGCAGTTCCTTGATCCAATATCCGTGCCTGCAGTTTGTTGATCCAGTCTCTGTGTGTGCAGTTTCTGGATCCAGTAATCATTTGTGCAGTTTCTGGATCCAGTGATCATGTGTGCTGTTTCGGATCCAGTGATCGTGTGTGCACTTTCTGGATCAATAGATCATGCATGCAGTTTCTGGATCCAGTCACCGTGTGTGCAGTTTCTGGATCCAGTCACTGTGTTTGCAATTTCTGGATCCAGTGATCATGTGTGCAGTTTCTCAATCCAGTGATCATGCATGCAGATTATTGATCCAATAATCATGTGTGCTGTTTCTGGATCCAATGATCATGTGTGCAGTTTCTGGATCCACTGATCGTTTGTGCAGTTTCTGGACCCAGTCACCGTGTGTTCAGTTTCTTGATCCAGTCACCGTGTGTGCAGTTTCAGGATCCAGTGATCATGCATGCAGTTTATTGATCCAGTGATAGTGCGTGCAGTTCCTTGATCCAGTATCCGTGTCTGCAGTTTCTAGATCCAGTGATCATGCATGCAGTTTCTGGATCCAGTGATCATATGTGCAGTTTATTGATCCAGTGATCATGTGTGCAGTTTCTGGATCCAGTGATTGTGTGTGCAGTTTCTGGGTCCAGTTATAGTGCATGCAGTTTCTTGATCCAGTCTCCGTGTGTGCATTTTCTAGATCCAGTGATCGTGCATTCAGTTTCTGGCTCCAGTTAACATGTGCACAGATTCTGGATCCAGTGATCATGTATGCAGTTTCTGGATCCCGTGATTGTGTGTGCAGTCTCTGGATCCAGTGATTGTGCATTCAGATTCTTGATCCAGTGATCATGTGTGCAGTTTCTGGATCCAGTGAGCGAGCGTGCAATTTCTAGATCCAGTGATCATGTGTGCAGATTCTGGAACCAGTGATAGTGCCTGCAGTTTCTGGATCCAGTGACCGTGTGTGCAGTTTCTGGATCCAGTCACCGTGTGTGCAGTTTCTGAATCCAGAGATCATGTGTGCTTTTTTGGATCCATTGATCATATGTGCACTTTCTGGATCCAGTTATCCTGTGTGCAGTTTCTGGAAACAATGATAGTGTGGGCAGTTTCTGGATCCAGTGATCATGTGTGCAATTTCTAGAACCAGTGATAGTATGTGTAGCTTCTGGATCCAGTGTGTGCAGTTTCTGCATCCAGCAATCATATGTGCAGTTTCCGGATCCAGTGACCGTGCGTGCATGTTTTGGATCAATTGATAGTGTGTGCAGTTTCTGGATCCTGTATTCGTGTGTGCAGTTTCTGGATCCTGTGATCTTGTGTTCAGTTTCTGGATCCAGTGATCCTGTGTGCAGTTTATGGATCCAGTAATCCTGTGTGCAGTTTCTGGATCCAGTGAGCGAGCGTGCAATTTCTAGATCCAGTGATCATGTGTGCAGATTCTGGAACCAGTGATAGTGCCTGCAGTTTCTGGATCCAGTGACCGTGTGTGCAGTTTCTGGATCCAGTCACCGTGTGTGCAGTTTCTGAATCCAGAGATCATGTGTGCTTTTTTGGATCCATTGATCATATGTGCACTTTCTGGATCCAGTTATCCTGTGTGCAGTTTCTGGAAACAGTGATAGTGTGGGCAGTTTCTGGATCCAGTGATCATGTGTGCAATTTCTAGAACCAGTGATAGTATGTGTAGTTTCTGGATCCAGTGTGTGCAGTTTCTGCATCCAGCAATCATATGTGCAGTTTCCGGATCCAGTGACCGTGCGTGCATGTTTTGGATCAATTGATAGTGTGTGCAGTTTCTGGATCCTGTATTCGTGTGTGCAGTTTCTGGATCCTGTGATCTTGTGTTCAGTTTCTGGATCCAGTGATCCTGTGTGCAGTTTATGGATCCAGTAATCCTGTGTGCAGTTTCTAGAGCCAGTAATCCTGTCTGCAGTTTCTGGACCCTGTTGTGTCCGTGTGTTAATAGAGACACTGAAGGCAGGAGTTGGTTTCACAGGTGTTGACTGAACAATGTCTGGAGGTGAACTAACTGATACAACACAATATACAGGCTTATATAGCCCGAGTGGCCATTACCGGCATTACAGTACACAGGTGGCTCTTAAAGGCACATACACTACAATTCCTCCCCTTTTAGCCAACCAGTACATAATATTTTAAGTAATCATTAATTACATGTTACAAGAACAATAATCTACACATTGCTGCAGTTAATCAATTATAAGTCAGTCTCTCTGGAGGCTTCCTCACTCGGTCCGGATAACGCCTCGGTGGTGCAGTAGTTTCTGGTGGTGTAGTAGGTTCTTTTGGTAAGGCTGATTCGGCTTGAATGCCAGTGTCGGGTTCATCTGGTTCCAGTATCACCGGATCAGAGGTAGATACTATGGGTATCTCTACTTCATCATTAGGCATATAGAGTTGTGGTGTAGGTTGTCCCTTTTCAGATGACTCTATGATTTGGTCAGCATGGCGCCTTATTATGCTTTCTCCAATGTCCACGGTATACATCAGCGGTCCTAGTCGTGCGCAGATAGTTCCAGGCTGCCATTTCTCGGTACGGTAGTCCCGGGCCAAAACTTGTTTACCTATCTGGAAGGTTCTAGTTGGCCTTTCATTCATGCCTTGAAATTGCCGGTTCTCCACGTCCCTTCTGATGTTTGGCTTGATCAAATCCAGCCGGCATCTTAGGCTTCTATTGAAGAACATCATGGCGGGAGTTTGGTTTGTAACCATATGTGTTGCATTCCTGTATGCAAACAAGAAGTTATCCACCTTATGCTGAAGTTTTATGTCTTCATTACCCATGGCCTTTATGGCCTTCTTGAAGGTCTGGACAAACCTTTCAGCCAATCCATTGGTGGCGGGATGGTATGGGGTGGATGTGTAGTGCTTAACCCCATTGTTTTTTAAGAACTTCCTGAATTCTTCGGACACAAATTGCGGTCCATTATCAGAACAGATCTGTTCAGGCAGCCCATTCCTGGCAAATATGGTCCTTAATACTGTGATGGTTTTTTCCGTGGTGGTGGAGGACATCTTTATTACCTCCGGCCACTTGGAGTGTGCATCAACCACGATTAAGAACATTGAGTCCATAAATGGACCAGCAAAGTCGGTGTGTACCCTTTGCCGTGGAGATGAGGGCCACTCCCATGGATGTAGAGGGGCTTGTGGTGGAGCGTTTTGGACCTTCTGGCATCCTAGGCAGCTCTTGGTCATTTCTTCGATGTCTCCATCGATACCTGGCCACCATACAAACGCCCTGGCTAGGTTCTTCATTTTCACTCCACCCAGATGTCCCTCGTGAAGCTCCTTTAGAACTTTATCCTGGAGTTTGGGTGGAATCACCACTCTGGATCCACACTGACAGCTGTTTTCTTCTTTGCGAGAATGCTGGCAACAGTGGCTCGCCATGTGCTGGCCATCCCTTCACTGTTAAATCGTAGACTCGTGAGAGAGTCGGGTCATTTCTCATTTCCCTTTCAATGGCAGAATTTATTACTGGTAGACATTCGACTATGGTAGAGTGGAACATCTCCACTGGTTCTACGGTAGGTGCCTCTTCTACCGTTGGCAACGGTAGGCGCGATAAACCGTCAGCATTCCCATGCTGTTTTGATCCTTTGTATTCTATGTTATATTGGTGTGCCCCTAGAAAAAAGGACCACCTCTGTAGCCTTTGCGCTGTCATAATGGGAACAACCTTTTCAGGGTTGAATATGGAGATGAGGGGTTGATGGTCAGTCAACAAGGTAAATCTTTGTCCGTGTATGTAATGGTTGAATTTCTTCACTCCCCATACCAGGCTGAGTGCTTCCCTGTCGATTTGGGCATTGTTACGCTCAGCTGAGTTCAATGAGCGTGACGCAAAAGCTATCGGCCGTTCCGAGCCATCAGGGAATTTATGCGATAATACTGCTCCTATGCCGTAAGGGGATGCATCGCATGCCAGTCTGATTGGCAGTGATGGGTTGTAATGAGCCAAAACTTCCTTGGACGTGATTAAGTCTTTGCATTTATGGAAGGTACGTTTACAGTCTTCGCTCCATTTCCAAATTACTCCTGTTTGTAGCAGTTCATTAAGAGGGTGCAGAAGAGTTGATAAGTTCGGTAAAAATTTATGATAGTAATTTATTAATCCCAGGAACGACCTTAATTGTGAAACATTTTCAGGTGCTGGGGCTTTTATGACCGCTTCAATTTTTTCAGGTGACTTATGCAACCCTTCCTTATTAATTATGTGGCCACAATATGATATTTGATTCTGGAAAAATTCGCACTTGGGGTGATTTGCTCGTAGGCCCCGTTTCCTCAGCCTAGTGAGCACCTGCTCCAAATTGGCAAGGTGCTCATTTTCATTTTCTCCTGTTACAAGGATGTCGTCTAGGTAGCATTGAGTCCCCGGAATCCCTTGGAGGACTTGCTCCATAGCTCTTTGCCAGATAGCTGGAGCTGATGCTACTCCGAAAACCAGTCGATTGTACTGGTACAGGCCTTTGTGTGTATTTACCGTGAGATACTTTTTAGAGGCCTCTTCAACCTCCATCTGTAGATATGCCTGTGCTAAGTCAATTTTGGTGAAACATTTCCCTCCGGATAGTGAGGCGAAAATATCTTCTATCCTCAGAAGAGGATACTGTACCGTGTGAAGGACCGGGTTTACAGTCACCTTGAAGTCTCCACAGATGCGAATTTTTCTCTGTTCTTCAGATTTATCATTATTCAACGTTTTCTTCATGACTGGGACGATGGGTGTTGCCCACTCGCTCCAATCTATCTTGGATAATACGCCTGCCTTTTCCAAATTCTCCAGCTCTGCCTCGACTGCTGGACGAATTGCCTATGGCACCGGCCTTGCCTTAAAAAATTTGGGAATTGCCGCATCTTCCACTTTTATTGAGGCGGTGATGCCTTTCAAGGTTCCTAGTTTCTCTTGAAACACTTCCTTGGCATTGGCCAAGATGTCTTTTAATTGTTCATGTATGACGTCATCGTCATTTTTTTCCTTACTGGTCACCGTCAGTGCCTGAATGGAGTGCCAGTCTAAACGTATCTTCCTGATCCATTCACGTCCCAACAGCGGTGGACCACCATCTTGTAGAACGTATAAATACAACTTCTGTATTTCCTTGCCGTTGTATACAACAGGCACCCTTATTTTTCCTTTGGGGTATACTTTCTGCCCCGTATATGTTTTCAAGATAATGGATGTGTCTTTTAAAGGTATATGCGGAAATAGCCGCTCGTAATCCCATCGATTTATGACGGTCAGAGCTGATCCTGTATCTAGCTCCATTTTAACTGGGGACCCTGCTATCGTGAGGGTAACCCAAATGGTCTGGTAATCTTCTTTGGCAATTACATTATGTAATTTGAGACAGCTTAGTCTCTTGTTTCCAGAGTCGCTATCGCTCTTCTGGTCTTCGGAGCTACTGTCCGTCATCATTTGTACCTTTCTGTACTTTTCTTTATTGATTTTTTTTTTCCTGTCCATGGATTTTTTTTGTCCAGATCGGCATGCCCGTGCAATGTGTCCAATCTTTCCGCATTGCCTGCATGCTTTGTCCTTGAACCAGCAGTCCCTCTGGTCATGGGTGGATCTGCCGCAGCGATAACATCTCTCGAAACCCTGTGTCATTTCATGGGTGCCAAAGTCCTGTGTCTTTTGCTGTATCTCTGCAGCTCCTCTTGTGGCTGCTTTGTATGATACAGCCATACTGAAAGCCTTGTCCAGTGTCAAATCTTTCTCAGAAAGCAGCTTTTTCTGTGCTCCTTCACTTAGGAGACTGCAGACGAATTTGTCTCGAAGATAATCTGCCAGTTCTGCCCCGAATTGGCAGTGCTTTGATAGCTTTCTTAATTCGGTGAGGTAATCAGCGTTACTTTCATTCTTGTGTTGATTCCTCTTGAAGAATTTGAATCGTTCCGCTATCAGCAGCGGTGTTGGGTTTAAGTGCTCCTGTAGGGTAACAACAATTTCCTTAAAATTCTTGTCCTTTGGTTTGGCTGGAGTGATTACTCACTCACAGAACTCACAGAAACCCCACAGTGCAGATAGAGGCCATTTCGGCCCATCGAGCCTGCACCGACACATATCCCACCCGATCCCCGTAACCCCTACACCAACACATATCCCACCCTATCCCCGTAACCCCACGTATTTAATCCCCCTAACACTAACGGTCAATTTTTATCATAGCCAATCAACCTAACCCGCACATCTTTGGACTGTGGGAGGAAACCGGAGCACCCGGAGGAAACCCACGCAAACACGGGGAGAATGTGCAAACTCCACACAGACAGTCGCCCGAGGCCGGATTCGAACCCGGGTCCCTGGCGCTGTGAGGCAACAGTGCTAACGTTTTGTAACAGCCCGTATGTCTTTGCGCCCATTAGATTTAGAAGTACTGATGCCTTTTTATCATTTTCTATTCCATTTGCAGTGCAATATACCTCCACTCTTTCCACATATGTGGTCCAATCCTCCATATCGTTATCAAAAGCATCAATATTGCCAGCCTTAGGCATCCTGGAAAAGAAATGGTGTTTCCCACGCTTTTCTTTCTTTCCTGCAGAAAAGATATGGCGCTTCCCGTGCTTTCCCGCCGCTGCTGCCGATGACAACGCTGTTTTCCGTGGGGTTTTTTTTAAATTTACTTACAGGTGGAGACTCGTTCCCGCCGGACTCTCTCTGCTAGGTCCGAACGCCGACCTGCTTGCAGCGCCGGCCATCTCCCGAGTGCTCCCCCCATCTGTTTCTGCTTGCCTCCGCCTTCGCTGCTTTGCCTCACTGTAGAGCCAGCCGATGGAGCCCCAGCCCACCACCCAGGAAGGATTATTGCAGTACCTGCCACCAGCTCGGCTAGCTGGTGAAACCACAGCTTTTTTTTTCTTGCTTTTCTTCGACTTTGGACGTCTGAGGAATCGATGTCCTTGAGGTGCTGCCGAATTGCAGGTAAGTCTGTTTCCAATTTGTCGCCACTGTTGTGTCCATGTGTTAATAGAGACACTGAAGGCAGGAGTTGGTTTCACAGGTGTTTACTGAACAAAGTCTGGAGGTGAACTAACTGATACAACACAATATACAGGCTTATATAGCCCGAGTGGCTATTACTGGCATTACAGTACACAGGGGGCTCTTAAAGGCACATACACTACAGACCCAGTGAACATGTGTGCAATTTCTGGATTCGAGTGATAGTGTCTGCAGTTTCTGTATCCATTGATCGTGTGTGCAGTTTCTGGTTCCAGTGATCATGTGTGCAGTTTCTGGATCCAGTGATCATGTCTGCAGCTTCTGGGTTCGAGTGATCGTGTGTGCAGTTTCTGGATTTGAGTGATCGTGTGTGCAGTTTCTGGATTCAAATGATCATGTGTGCAGTTACTGGATTCGAGTGGTCGTGTCTGCAGTTTCTGGATCCAGTAATCCTGTGTGCAGTTTCTGGATCCAGTAATCCTGTGAGCAGTTTCTGGACCCAGCGATCGTGTGTGCAATTTCTGGATTCGAGTGATCATGTCTGCAGTTTCTGGATCCAGTGATTGTGTGTGCAGTCTCTGGATTCAAGTGATCCTGTGTGCAGTTTCTGGATTCGAGTGATCGTGTATGCAGTTTCTGGATCCAGTTACCGTGTGTCCAGTTTCTGGATCCAGTGATCGTGTGTGCAGTTTCTGGATCCAGTGATAATGTGTGCAGTTTCTAGATCCAGGCACTGTTTGTGCAGTTTCTGGATCCAGTGATCATGCATGCAGTTTATCAATCCAATGATCATGCATGCAGTTTCTTGATCCAATGATCATGTGTGCAGTTTCTGGATCCGGTCACCATGTGTTCAGTTTCTTGATCCAGTGATCATTTGTGCAGTTTTTGGAACCAGTGATCGTACCTGCAGTTAATTAATCCCGTGATCATGTGTGCAGTTTCTGGATCCAGTGGTAGTGCATGCAGTTTCTTGATCCAGTCTCCGTGTGAGCATTTTCTAGATCCAGTGATCGTGCACGCAGTTTCTGGCTCCAGTTACCATGTGCGCAGATTCTGGATCCAGTGATTGTGTATGCAGTTTCTGGATCCAGTGATTGTGCATTCAGTTTCTTGATCCAGTGATCATGTGTGCAGTTTCTGGATCGAGTGATCGTATATGCAGTTTCTGGATCCAGTAAATATTTGTGCAGTTTGTGGAACCAGTGATCGTGTGTGCAGATCCTGGATCCAGTGATCATGTGTGCAGTTTCTTGATCCAGTCTCCGTGTGTGCAATCTTTGGATCCAGTGATCATTTGTGCAGATTGTGGAACCAGTTACCATGTGTGCAGATTCTGGATCCAGTGATCGTGTATGCATTTTCTGGATCCAGTGATTGTGTGCGCAGTTTCTGGATCCAGAGATCATGTGTGCAGTTTCTAGATCCAGTGATCATGCATGCAGTTTCTGGGTCCATTGATCATTTGTGCAGTTGTGGATCCAGTGATCATGTGTGCAGTTTCTGGATCCAGTGATTCTCTGTGCAGTTTCTGGACCAGTGATCATGTGTGCAATTTCTGGGTCTAGTGATTGTGTGTGCAGCTTCTAGATCCAGTGATCGTGCATGCAGTTTCTGGATCCAGTTGTCGTGTGCGCAGATTCTGGATCCAGTGATCGTGTATGCAGTTTCTGGAAAATAGTGATTGTGCCATCAGTTTCTTGATCCAGTGATCATGTGTGCAGTTTCTGGATCCAGTGAGTGTACGTGCAATTTCTAGATCCAGTGATCATGTGTGCAGATTCTGGAACCGGTAATAGTGCCTGCAGTTTCTGGATCCAGTGTCCGTGTGTGCCGTTTCTGGATCCAGTGATCATGCATGCAGTTTATTTATCCAGTGATCGTGCAGGCATTTTCTCCATCCAGTGGCCATTTGTGCAGTTGGTGGAACCAGTGATTGTGTGTGCAGGTTCTGGATCCAGTGATCGTGTGTGCAGTTTCCGGATCCAGTGACTGTGTGTGCAGGTTCTGGATCCAGTGATCATGTATGCAGTTTCTGGATCCAGTGATTCTGTGTGAAGTTTCTGGATCCAGCGATCATGTGTGCAGTTTCTGAATCCAGTGATCATGTGTGCAGTTTCTGTATCAAGTGATCATGTTTGCAGTGTCTGGATTCGGTGATTGTGTGTACAGTTTCTGGATCCAATGATCATGCATTCAGTGTCTTGATTGAGTAATCATGTGTGCAGTTTCTTGATCCAGTGATCATGTGTGTAATTTCTGGATGCAGTCACAGTGTGTGCAGTATCTGGATCCAGTTACCGTGTGTCCAGTTTGTGGATCCAGTGATCATGTGTGCAGTTTCTGGATCCAGTGATCGTGTATGCATTTTCTGGATCCAGTGATTGTGTGCGCAGTTTCTGGATCCAGAGATCATGTGTGCAGTTTCTAGATCCAGTGATCATGCATGCAGTTTCTGGGTCCATTGATCATTTGTGCAGTTGTGGATCCAGTGATCATGTGTGCAGTTTCTGGATCCAGTGATTCTCTGTGCAGTTTCTGGACCAGTGATCATGTGTGCAATTTCTAGGTCTAGTGATTGTGTGTGCAGCTTCTAGATCCAGTGATCGTGCATGCAGTTTCTGGATCCAGTTGTCGTGTGCGCAGATTCTGGATCCAGTGATCGTGTATGCAGTTTCTGGAAAATAGTGATTGTGCCATCAGTTTCTTGATCCAGTGATCATGTGTGCAGTTTCTGGATCCAGTGAGTGTACGTGCAATTTCTAGATCCAGTGATCATGTGTGCAGATTCTGGAACCGGTAATAGTGCCTGCAGTTTCTGGATCCAGTGTCCGTGTGTGCCGTTTCTGGATCCAGTGATCATGCATGCAGTTTATTTATCCAGTGATCGTGCAGGCATTTTCTCCATCCAGTGGCCATTTGTGCAGTTGGTGGAACCAGTGATTGTGTGTGCAGGTTCTGGATCCAGTGATCGTGTGTGCAGTTTCCGGATCCAGTGACTGTGTGTGCAGGTTCTGGATCCAGTGATCATGTATGCAGTTTCTGGATCCAGTGATTCTGTGTGAAGTTTCTGGATCCAGCGATCATGTGTGCAGTTTCTGAATCCAGTGATCATGTGTGCAGTTTCTGTATCAAGTGATCATGTTTGCAGTGTCTGGATTCGGTGATTGTGTGTACAGTTTCTGGATCCAATGATCATGCATTCAGTGTCTTGATTGAGTAATCATGTGTGCAGTTTCTTGATCCAGTGATCATGTGTGTAATTTCTGGATGCAGTCACAGTGTGTGCAGTATCTGGATCCAGTTACCGTGTGTCCAGTTTGTGGATCCAGTGATCATGTGTGCAGTTTCTGGATCCAGTGATCATGTGTGCAGTTTCTGGATCCAGAGATCGTGTGTGCTTTTTCTGGATCCAGTGATCATGTGTGCAGTATCTGGATCCAGTTACCATGTGTCCAGTTTCTGGATCCAGTGATCGTGTGTGCATTTTCTGGATGAAGTGATCATTTGTGCAGTTTCTGGATCCAGTGATCATGTGTGCAGTTTCTGGATCCAGAGATCGTGTGTGCTTTTTCTGGATCCAGTGATCATGTGTGCAGTATCTGGATCCAGTTACCATGTGTCCAGTTTCTGGATCCAGTGATCGTGTGTGCATTTTCTGGATGAAGTGATCATTTGTGCAGTTTCTGGATCCAGTGATCATGCATGCAGTTTCTAGATCCAGTCACTGTTTGTGCAGTTTCTGGAGCCAGTGATCCTGTCTGCAGTTTCTCAATCCAGTGATCATGCATGCAGTTTCTTGATCCAATGATCATGTGTGCAGTTTCTGGATCCAGTCACCATGTGTTCAGTTTCTTGTTCCAGTGATCATTTGTGCAGTTTTTGGAACCAGTGATCATGTGTGCAATTTCTGGATCCAGTGATCATGCCTGCAGTTACTTGATCCAGTGATCATGTGTGCAGTTTCTGGATCCAGTGATCGTGCCTGCAGTTACTTGATCCAGTGATCATGTGTGCATTTTCTGGATCCAGTGATCGTGCACACAGTTTCTGGCTCCAGTTACCATGTGCAAAGATTCTGAATCCACTGATCATGTGTGCAGTTTCTGGATCCAGTGAGTGTGCGTGCAATTTCTGGATCCAGTGATCATGTGTGCAGTTTCTGGAACTGGTAATAGTGCCTTCAGTTTCTGGATCCAGTGACCATGTGTGCCGCTTCTGGATCCGGTGATCATGTATGCAGTTTATTTATCCAGTGATCATGTGTGCAGTTTCTGGATCCAGTGATCATGTGTGCTGTTTTGGATCCAGTGATCGTTTGTGCACTTTCTGGATCGAGAGATCGTGCATGCAGTTTCTGGATCCAGTCACCGTGTGTGCAGTTTCTGGATCCAGTGATCATGTGTGCAGTTTCTCAATCCAGTGATCATGCATGCAGTTTCTTGATCCAATGATCATTTGTGCAGTTTCTGGATCCACTGATCGTTTGTGCAGTTTCTGGACCCAGTCACCATGTGTTCAGTTTCTTGATCCAGTCACCGTGTGTGCAGTTTCAGGATCCAGTGATCGTGTGTGCAATTTCAGGATCCAGTGATCATGCATGCAGTTTATTGATCCAGTGATAGTGCGTGCAGTTCCTTGATCCAGTATCCGTGTCTGCAGTTTCTAGATCCAGTGATCAGGCATGCAGTTTCTGGATCCAGTGATCATATGTGCAGTTTATTGATCCAGTGATCATGTGTGCAGATTCTGGATCCAGTGATTGTGTGTGCAGTTTCTAGATCCAGTTATAGTGCATGCAGTTTCTTGATCCAGTCTCCGTGTGTGCATTTTCTAGATCCAGTGATTGTGCATGCAGTTTCTGGCTCCAGTTACCATGTGCGCAGATTCTGGATCCAGTGATCGTGTATGCAGTTTCTGGATCCAGTGATTGTGCATTCAGTTTCTTGATCCAGTGATCATGTGTGCAGTTTCTGGATCGAGTGATCGTATATGCAGTTTCTGGATCCAGTGAACATTTGTGCAGTTTGTGGAACCAGTGATCATGTGTGCAGATCCTGGATCCAGTGATCATGTGTGCAGTTTCTTGATCCAGTGATCATTTGTGCAGTTGTTGGTCCAGTGATCATGTGTGCAGTTTCTGGATCCAGTGATTCTGTGGGCAGTTTCTGGACCAGTGATCATGTGTGCAATTTCTGGAACCAGTAATAGTGTGTGCAGTTTCTGGATCCAGTGATCGTGTGTGCAGTTTCTGCACCAGCAATCATATGTGCAGTTTCCGGATCCAGTGACCGTGTGTGCATGTTTTGGATCCAGTGATAGTGTGTGCATTTTCTGGATCCTGTATTCGTGTGTGCAGTTTCTGGATCCTGTGATCGTGAGTGCAGTTTCTGGATTCAGTGAGAGTGTGTGCAGTTTCTGTATCCAGTGAGAGTCTATGCAGTTTGTGGATTTGAGTTATAGTGTGTGCAGTTTCTGGATCCAGTGATCGTGTGTGCAATTTATGGATTCAATAATCCTGTGTGCAGTTTCTGGATCCAGTAATCCTGTCTGCAGTTTCTGGACCCAGTGATCATGTGTGCTATTTCTGGATTCGAGTGATTGTGTCTGCAGTTTCTGTATCCATTGATCGTGTGTGCAGTTTCTGGATCCAGTAATCCTGTCTGCAGTTTCTGGACCCAGTGATCATATGTGCAATTTCTGGATTCGAGTGATTGTGTCTGCAGTTTCTGTATCCATTGATCGTGTATGCAGTTTCTGGATCCAGTGATCATGTGTGCAGTTTCTGGATCCTGTATTCGTGTGTGCAGTTTCTGGATCCAGTGATCGTGTGTGCAGTTTCTGGGTCCAGTGATCATGTGTGCAGTTTATGGATTCAGTAATCCTGTGTGCAGTTTCTGGATCCAGTAATCCTGTCTGCAGTTTCTGGACCCAGTGATCATGTGTGCTATTTCTGGATTCGAGTGATTGTGTCTGCAGTTTCTGTATCCATTGATCGTGTGTGCAGTTTCTGGATCCAGTGATCGTGTGTGCAGTTTCTGGATCCAGTGATCGTGTGTGCAGTTTCTGGGTCCAGTGATCATGTGTGCAATTTCTGGATCGAGTGATTGTGTGTGCAGTTTCTGGATTCGAGTGATCGTGTGTGCATTTTCTGGATTCAAATGATCATGTGTGCAGTTACTGGATTCGAGTGATCGTGTCTGCAGTTTCTGGATCCAGTAAACCTGTGTGCAGTTTCTGGATCCAGTAATCCTGTGTGCAGTTTCTGGATCCAGTGATCATGTGTGCAGTCTCTGGATTCAAGTGCTCCTGTGTGCAGTTTCTGGATTTGAGTGTTCGTGTCTGCAGTATCTGGATCCAGTGATCGTGTGTGCAGTCTCTGGATCCAGTGATTGTGTGTGCAGTTTCTGGATCCAGTGATAGTGTGTGCAGTTTCTGGAATCAAGTGATCCTGTGTGCAGTTTCTGGATTCGAGTGATCGTGTGTGCAGTTTCTGGATGCAGTTACCGTGTGTCCAGTTTCTGGATCCAGTGATCGTGTGTGCAGTTTCTGGATCCAGTGATAATGTGTGCAGTTTCTGGATCCAGCGGTCGTGCATGCAGTTAATTGATCCAGTGATCATGTGTGCATTTCCTGGATCCAGTGATCATAACTGCAGTTACTTGATCCCGTGATCATGTGTGCGGTTTCTGGATCCAGTGGTAGTGCATGCAGTTGCTTGATCCAGTCTCCGTGTGTGCATTTTCTAGATCCAGTGATCGTGCATGCAGTTTCTGGCTCCAGTTACCATGTGCGTAGATTCTGGATCCAGTGATCGTGTATGCAGTTTCTGGATCCAGTGATTGTGCATTCAGTTTCTTGATCCAGTGATCATGTGTGCAGTTTCTGGATCCAGTGATCGTGTGTGCAGTTTCTGGATCCAGTGATTGTGTCTGCAATTTCTGGATCCAGTGATTGTGTCTGCAATTTCTGGATCCAGTGATCGTGTGTGCAGTTTCTGGATCCAGCGATCGTGCATGCAGTTTCTCGATCCAGGCACTGTTTGTGCAGTTTCTGCATCCAGTGATCATGTGTGCAGTTTATCAATTCAATGATCATGTGTGCAGTTTCTGGATCCGGTCACCATGTGTTCAGTTTCTTGATCCAGTGATCATTTGCGCAGTTTTTGGAACCAGTGATCGTACCTGCAGTTAATTGATCCAGTGATCATGTGTGCATTTTCTGGATCCAGTGATCGTACCTGCAGTTACTTGATCCCGTGATCATGTGTGCAGTTTCTGGACCCAGTGGTAGTGCATGCAGTTGCTTGATCCAGTCTCCGTGTGTGCATTTTCTAGATCCAGTGATCGTGCACGCAGTTTCTGGCTCCAGTTACCATGTGCGCAGGTTCTGGATCCAGTGACCGTGTATGCAGTTTCTGGATCCAGTGATTGTGCATTCAGTTTCTTGATCCAGTGATCATGTGTGCAGTTTCTGGATCCAGTGATCATATATGCAGTTTCTGGATCCAGTGAACATTTGTGCAGTTTGTGGAACCAGTGATCATGTGTGCAGATCCTGGATCCAGTGATCATGTGTGCAGTTTCTTGATCCAGTCTCTGTGTGTGCAGTTTCTGGATCCAGTGATCAATTGTGCAGTTTGTGGAACCAGTGATCGTGTGTGCAGATCCTGCATCCAGAGATCATGTGTGCAGTTTCTGGATCTAGTTACCATGTGTGCAGATTCTGGATCCAGTGATTGTGTATGCATTTTCTGGATCCAGTGATTGTGTGTGCAATTCCTGGGTCTAGTGATCATTTGTGCAGTTGTGGATCTAGTGATCATGTGTGCAGTTTCTGGATCCAGTGATTCTCTGTGCAGTTTCTGGGCCAGTGATCGTGTGCACAATTTCTGGGTCTAGTGTTTGTGTGTGCAGCTTCTAGATCCAGTGATCGTGCATGCAGTTTCTGGATCCATTGATCATGCATGCATTTTTGCCATTAAGTGACCATTTGTGCAGTTGGTGGAACCAGTGATTGTGTGTGCAGTTTCTGGATCCAGTGATCGTGTGTGCAGTTTCTGGATCCAGTGATTGTGTGTGCAGGTTCTGGATCCAGTGATTCTCTGTGCAGTTTCTGGACCAGTGATCATGTGTGCAGTTTCTGGATCTAGTGATTGTGTGTGTAGTTTCTAGATCCATTGATCGTGCATGCAGTTTCTGGATCCAGTGACCATGTGTGCAGTTTATGGATCCAGTGATCATTTGTGCAGTATCTGGATCCAGTTACCATGTGTCCAGTTTCTGGATCCAGTGATCATGTGTGCAGTTTATGGACCCAGTGATCATGTGTACAGTTTCTGGATCCAGCGACCGTGCATGCAATTTCTAGATCCAGTCTCTCTTTGTGCTGTTTACTGGATCGAGTGACCATGTGTGCAGTTTATCAATCCAGTGATCATGCATGCAGTTTCTTGACCAATGATCGTGTGTACAGTTTCTGGATTAAAAGGGAAATTAAAGAAGCGTGCAATAAGGGCACAGCAGTCATCATGGGTGACTTTAATCTACATATAGATTGGGCCAACCAAATTAGTAACAATACTGTGGAGGAGGAATTCCTGGAGTGTTTACGGGATGTTATCCTGGACCAATATGTTGAGGAACCAACCAGAGATCAGGCCATCTTAGACTGGATATTATGTAACGACAAAGGATTAATTAGCAATCTTGTTGTACGAGGCCCCTTGGGTCGGAGCGATCATAATATGATCGAATTCTTCATTAAGATGGAGAATGAAATAGTTGACTCAGAGCCTAGGGTCCTCAATTTAAATAAAGGAAACTACGATGGTCTGAGGAGCGAGTTGGGTAGGATTGATTGGGGAATGGCACTCAAAGGGTTGACTGTGGATAGGCAATGGCAAACATTCAAAGACCGAATGGATGAGCTACAGAATTTGTTCATCCCAGTTTGGCATAAAAATAAAACAAAAAAGGTGACTCAACCGTGGCTAACAAGGGAAATTAGGGATAGCATAAGATCCAAGGAGACGACATATAAATTGGCCAGAAAAAGCAATAATCCTGAGGATTGGGAGCAGTTTAGGATTCAACAAAGGAGGACAAAGGGATTAATTAAGAAAGGGAAAATAGAATATGAGAGTAAGCTTGCAGGGAACATAAAAACTGACTGTTAAAGCTTTTATAGATATGTGAAGAGAAAAAGATTGGTGAAGTCAAGCGTAGGTCCCTTACAGTCAGAATCAGGGGAATTTATAATGGGAAACAAAGAAATGGCAGACAAACTAAATTCATACTTTGGTTCTGTCTTCACAAAGGAGGACACAAATAACCTCCCAGAGATGCCGGGGAACATAGGGCCTGATGAAAGGGTGGAACTGAAAGAAATCAGTATTTGTAGGGAAATGGTGTTAGGATATTGATGGGACTAAAGGCCGATAAATCCCCAGGGCCTGATAATCTACATCCCAGGGTACTTAAGGAAGTGGCCCTAGAAATAGTAGATGCATTGCTGGTCATCTTCCAGAACTCGATAGACTCTGGAACAGTACCCATGGATTGGAGGGTAGCTAATGTTACCCCACTATTCAAAAAAGGTGGTCGAGAAAAAGCGGGGAATTATAGACCGGTAAGCCTGACATCGGTAGTGGGGAAAATGCTAGAATCTATTATAAAAGATGTAATAGCAGAGCACTTGGTAAGCAGTGACAGGATCGGACAAAGTCAACATGGATTTACAAAAGGTAAATCATGCTTGACTAATCTACTGGAATTTTTTGAGGATGTAACTGGTAAAATAGATAAGGGAGAACCAGTGGATGTAGTGTATTTGGACTTTCAGGAGGCTTTCGATAAAGTCCCACACAAGAGATTAGCGTGCAAAATTAAGGCACATGGGATTGGGGGCAAGGTATTGACTTGGATAGAGAACTGGTTGGCGGACAGAAAGCAAGGAGTTGGAATAAACGGGTCGTTTTCCGAGTGGCAGGCAGTGACTAGTGGGGTACCGCAAGGATCGGTCCTAGGACCCCAGCTGTTCACAATATATATTAATGATCTGGACGAGGGAATTGGATGTAATATCTCCAAATTTGCAGATGACACAAAGCTGGGTGGGAGGGTAAGCTGTGAGGAGGATGTTGTGAAACTCCAGTACGATTTGGACAGATTGGGTTATTGGGCAGAAACATGGCAAATGCACTATAATGTGGATAAATGTGAGGTTATCCACTTTGGTGGCAAAAACAGGAAGGCAGATTATTATTTGAATGGCAATAGATTGGGAGAAGGGGAAGTGCAAAGAGACCTGGGTGTTCTTGTGCACCAGTCGCTGAAGGTAAGCATGCAGGTGCGCAGGCGGTTAAGAAGGCAAATGGTATGTTGGCCCTCGTAGCAAGAGGGTTCGAGTACAAGAACAAGGATGTCTTGCTACAGTTGTACAGGGCCTTGGTGAGACCGCACCTTGAGTATTGTGTGCAGTTTTGGTCGCCTTACCTGAGGAAGGACATTCTTGCCATGGAAGGAGTGCAGCGAAGATTCACCAGGCTGATACCTGGGATGGCAGGAATGACGTATGAGGAGAGATTGTGTCGATTGGGCTTATACTCACTGGAGTTTAGAAGATTGAGAGGGGATCTCATCAAAACCTATAAAATTCTGTCAGGCCTGGACAGACTAGATGCAGGAAGGATGTTTATGATGGCCGGGGAGTCCAGAACCAGGGGTCATAGTCTAAGGATAAGGGGTAAGCCATTTAGGACTGAAATGAGGAGGAATTTCTTCACCCAGAGAGTGGTGAACCTGTGGAATTCTCTGCCACAGAGGGCGGTGGAGGCCAGTTCAGTTAATATATTCAAAAAAGAGTTGGATATATTTCTTAAGGCTAAAGGGATCAAGGGATATGGGGAGAAGGCAGGGACAGGGTACTGAATTTGGATGATCAGCCATGATCTCATTGAATGGCGGAGCAGGCTCACAGGGCCGAATGGCCTACTCCTGCTCCTATCTTCTATGTTTCTATGTTTCTATCTGGTCACCGTGTGTTCAGTTTCTTGACCCAGTGATCATTTGTGCAGTTTTTGGAACCAGTGATCATGTGTGCAATTTCTGGATCCAGTGATCATGCCTGCAGTTACTTGATCCAATAATCATGTGTGCAGTTTCTGGATCCAGTGACCATGTGCGCAGATTCTGGATCCAGTGATCGTGTATGCAGTTTCTGGATCCAGCGATTGTGCATTCAGTTTCTTGATCCAGTGATCATGTGTGCAGTTTCTGGATCCAATGATCCTGTGTGCAGTTTCTGGATCTGGTCACCGTGTGTTCAGTTTCTTGATCCAGTGATCATTGGTGCAGTTTTTGGAACCAGTGATCGTACCTGCAGTTACTTGATCCAGTGATCATGTGTGCAGTTTTTGGATCCTGTGATAGTGCATGCAGTTTCTTGATCCAGTCTCTGTGTGTGCATTTTCTAGATCCAGTGAACGTGCACGCAGTTTCTGGCTCCAGTTACCATGTGTGCAGATTCAGGATCCAGTGATCATGTATGCAGTTTCTGATCCAGTGATTGTGCATTCAGTTTCTTGATCCAGTGATCATGTGTGCAGTTTCTGGATCCAGTGATCGTGTATGCAGATTCTGGATCCAGTGATCATGTGTGCAGTTTCTTGATCCAGTCTCCGTGTGTGCAATTTCTGGATCCAGTGATCATTTGTGCAGTTTCTGGATCCAGTGATTGTGTGTGCAGTTTCTGGAGCCAGAGATCATGTGTGCAGTTTCTTGATCCAGTCTCCGTGTGTGCAATTTCTGGATCCAGAGATCATGTGTGCAGTTTCTGGATCCAGTGATTGTGTGTGCAGTTTCTGGATCCAGAGATCATGTGTGCAGTTTCTAGATCCAGTGAACATGCATGCAGTTTCTGGGTCCAGTGATCATTTTTTGCAGTTTGTGGAACCAATGATCGTGTGTGCAGATCCTGGATCCATTGATCATGTGTGCATTTTCTGGATCCAGTCACCATGTGAGCAGTTTCTGAGTCCAGTGATTGTGCATTCATTTTCTCCATCCAGTGACCATTTGTGCAGTTGGTGGAACCAGTGATTGTGTGTGTGGTTCTGGATCCAGTGATCATGTGTGCAGTTTCAGGATCCAGTGATTTTGTGTGCAGGTTCTGGATCCTGTGATCATGTATGCATTTTCTGGATCTAGTGATTGTGTGCGAAGTTCCTGGATCCAGTGGTCATGTGTGCAGTTTCTGGATCCAGTGATTGTGTGTGCATTTTCTAGATCCAGTGATCGTGCATGCAGTTTCTGGATCCAGTGATTGTGTGTACAGTTTCTATATCCAGTGATCGTGCATGCAGTTTCTGGATCCAGTTACCATGTGCGCAGATTCTGGATCCAGTGATCATGTATGCAGTTTCTGGAAAATAGTGATCGTGCATTCAGTTTCTTGATCCAGTGATCATGTGTGCAGTTTCTGGATCCAGTGAGTGCGCGTGCAATTTCTAGATCCAGTGATCATGTGTGCAGATTCTGGAACCGGTAATAGTGCCTGCAGTTTCTGGATCCAGTGACCGTGTGTGCTGTTTCTGGATCCAGTGATCATGCATGCATTTTCTCCATCCAGTGGCCATTTGTGCAGTTGGTGGAACCAGTGATTGTGTGTGCAGGTTCTGGATCCAGTGATCATGTGTGCAGTTTCCGGATGCAGTGATTGTGTGTGCAGGTTCTGGATCCAGTGATCGTGTGTGCAGTTTCCGGATGCAGTGACTGTGTGTGCAGGTTCTGGATCCAGTGATCATGTATGCAGTTTCTGGATCCAGTGATCATGTATGCAGTTTCTGGATCCAGTGATTGTGTGTACAGTTTCTCGATCCTGTGATCATGCATGCAGTTTCTGGAACCAGTTACCGTGTGCGCAGATTCTGGATTCAGTGATCATGTTTGCAGTGTCTGGATTCGGTAATTGTGTGTACAGTTTCTGGATTCAGTGATCATGCATTCAGTGTCTTGATTGAGTAATCATGTGTGCAGTTTCTTGATCCAGTGATCATGTGTGTAATTTCTGGATGCAGTCACAGTGTGTGCAGTATCTGGATCCAATTACCGTGTGTCCAGTTTCTGGATCCAGTGATCATGTGTGCAGTTTCTGAATCCAGTGTTCTTGCCTGCAGTTTCTTGATCCAATGATCATGTGTGCAGTTTCTGGATCCAGAGATCGTGTGTGCAGTTTTTGGATCCAGTGATCATGTGTGCAGTTTCTGGATCCAGTCACCGTGGGTGCAGATTCTGAATCCACTGATCGTGTATGCAGTTTCAGGATCCAGTGATCGTGCATTCAGTTTCTTGATCCAGTGATCATGTGTGCTGTTTCTGGATCCAGTCACCGTGGGTGCAGTTTCTTGATCCAGTGATCATTTGTGCAGTTTCTGGATCCAGTGATCGTGCATGCAGTCTCTAGATCCAATCACTGTTTGTGCAGTTTCTGGATCCAAATCAAATCAAATCAATTTTATTTGCCATATATATTACTACAATGGAATATTTTTACTCCCCGATCACTTCCACAATAGGCTGTGGGAGCTCACAGAGACCCGTCGCTATTCTACAGCACCATGTTCAGTAAAAGTCAATTCAATTGCGTCCAATGGCAGTGGGAACGTGATGTCCATCAGCCGCTCCGTCTCCGCGGACTCCTCCCTGTTGCCGGCTCCACAATATGGTGTCCTTCTTCTCACGCTCACCGTCTGGCCTCAGGTCTCCATGCCCGGCTCTCCCTCTTTCCCCGCGAACTGCGAGCTTCCCGCACTGTCGCCGGTTCAAATTTGCAACGGCCCGGGGCCTGCCTCTCACGCTCACATCCAGCCTCCAACCGCCATGCCCAGCTCCCCTCCTCCTAGTCCGAAACAGAAATTCACGACAAGGAGCTGCCGGGCGACGTGCCGAAACAGGTCTTCATGGCTGCTGCTGCCACTTCCCGCTGCTGCGCTGCCTCCGCCCGACACGCCGAACATATCGCTCCGGCATCGGGAGCGGGCGGCAGGGGGTGCGGGCCGTCCGAAGCAGGAGAGCACTTAGCTCCGGACTGCCTCAGTCGCCATCTTGAATTGAAGCAGTGATCATGTGTGCAGTTTCTCAATCCAGTGATCATTTATGCAGTTTTTGGAACCAGTGATCATGTGTGCAAATTCTGGATCCAGTGATCGTGCCTGCAGTTACTTGATCCAGTGATCATGTGTGCAGTTCCTGGATCCAGTGATAGTACATGCAGTTTCTTGATCCAGTCTCCATGTGTGCATTTTCTAGATCCAGTGATCGTGAACACAGTTTCTGGCTCCAGTTACCATGTGCGCAGATTCTGAATCCAGTGATCGTGTATGCAGTTTCTGGATCCAGTGATCGTGCATTCAGTTTCTGGATCCAGTGAGTGTGCGTGCAATTTCTAGATCCAGTGATCATGTGTGCAGATTCTGGAACCGGTAATAGTGCCTGCAGTTTCTGGATCCAGTGACTGTGTGTGCCGTTTCTGGATCCAGTGATCATGCATGCAGTTTATTTATCCAGTGATCATGTTTGTAGTTTCCAGATCCAGTGATAGTGCGTGCAGTTCCTTGATCCAATATCCATGCCTGCAGTTTCTTGATCCAGTCTCTGTGTGTGCAGTTTCTGGATCCAGTAATCATTTGTACAGTTTCTGGATCCAGTGATCATGTGTGCAGTTTCTCAATCCAGTGATCATGCATGCAGTTTCTTGATCCAATGAGCATGTGTGCTGTTTCTGGATCCAGTGATCATGTGTGCAGTTTCTGGATCCACTGATCATTTGTGCAGTTTCTGGACCCAGTCACCGTGTGTTTAGCTTCTTGATCCAGTCACCGTGTGTGCAGTTTCAGGATCCAGTGATCGTGTGTGTTGTGTCCGTCAGTAGTAAGACACAGACTGCAGGAGAACGGTACAACAGGTGCTTACTCAACGTGGTTCACTCTGGAACTGAACTGTACAGATTACTACTCAGTGCTATATACAGGTGTGGTCACTGCCGGTACTACAGTATACATGAGCTGTAAAAAGTAGTTCCCCCCTTAAAGGTATATACATTACAATATCTCCCCTTTTAGATTAACAGTACCATAACACTCATTTAACAATTAAATGTCAAACTAATTACAATTAACACTTTTAACATACAACGTTAGCTGAAAATAGTCCATTTATATATTCAGTCTTTGGGGAGGCTTCCTGATCCATTCTGGATAGCGCCTTTCCCGAGTGTCTCGCTCTTGGTGCGGAGGCGATTCTGGCACCCTGTCGTCGGTTGGGTCATCAGCTTCCGATGCTACTGTTTCTGGGGTAGATGCGACCTGTACGTCGGGTTCCTCACCAGGTACATATGGGCGAGGCATGGGGTTGACTTGTTCCTGTGACTCTAGGGTCTGGTCAGCATGGCATCTCACGATGTTCTCCCCAACGTCCACTGTGTACATTAATGGGCCCTGCCGTGTGCATATCATTCCTGGCTGCCATTTTTCTGTTCGGTAGTCGTGGGCCAAGACTGGTTGCCTTACATTGAAGCTCCTTGTTGGCTTCTCATGGATGTGCTGGAATTGCTTACTCTCAATATCTCTTCGTACGTTTGGTCTGAGCAAATCCAGGCGAGATCTTAACCTTCGGTTAAAGAACATCATGGCCGGGGCCTGGTTGGTGACTGCATGTGTCGCATTCCGGTAGGCGAACAGGAAATTGTCCACCTTGTGCTGCAGCGGAATGTTGTCATTGTACATAGCCTTTATTGCCTTCTTAAAGGTTTGTACGAACCTCTCAGCCAATCCATTTGTGGCTGGATGATACGGGGCGGATGTGTAATGCCTTACCCCATTCTTTTGCATAAACCTCCGGAACTCTTCAGACAAAAACTGTGGTCCGTTATCGGAGCAAATCTGTTCTGGCAAGCCATTCCTGGCAAAAATGGTCCGTAGGACTGCAATAGTTTTCTCCGTGGTGGTGAAGGACATTTTGATGACCTCAGGCCATTTCGAGTGCACATCCACGGCTATTAAAAACATTGAGTCCATGAATGGACCAGCAAAATCAATATGCACCCGTTGCCATGGAGATGACGGCCACTCCCATGGGTGTAGAGGGGCATGTGGTGGTGCATTTTGGACTTTCTGGCATCCTGAGCAGCTCTTGGTCAGGTCCTCAATTTGTTTATCGATTCCCGGCCACCACACATAAGCCCTGGCAAGGCTTTTCATTTTTACCCCTCCCAGATGACCCTCATGAAGCTCATTGAGCACTCTATCCCTTAACTTGGGTGGAATTACCACTCGGGATCCACACATCAAGGTCCCCCGGCACACTGACAGCTGTTCTCTTCTTGTCGAGAATGCTGGCAACAGTGAGTCGCCATGTGCTGGCCATCCCTTCACCGTCAAATCATATACCCGAGACAGTGTCGGGTCATTTCAGGTCTCCTTTTCTATACGAGCGTTAGTTACCGGTAGGTATTCAACTATAGTCGAATGAAATATTTCGACAGGATCCACTGCTGGTGCTTCCTCCGCAGTAGGCAGTGGCAGGCATGATAGCCCATCAGCATTTCCATGCTGTTTCGTGCCCTTATATTCAATCTCATAGTGGTGCGTCCCTAGAAAGAGTGACCATCTTTGTAGTCGTTGCGCAGTCATCACCGGAACGCCCTTCTTCGGATTAAAAATGGAGACAAGAGGCTGGTGGTCAGTCAGCAAGGTGAATTTCTGCCCATGCAGATAGTGATTGAACTTTTTCACTCCCCACACTAGGCTGAGGGCCTCCCTGTCAATCTGGGCATAGTTACGTTCGGCTGAGGTTAGTGATCGTGACGCAAAGGCTATTGGCCTCTCTGAGCCATCCGAGAATTTGTGCGACAGCACCGCTCCAATGCCGTAGGGTGACGCATCACATGCCAACCGAATTGGTAGTGCTGGGTTGAAATGGACCAATACCTCTTTCGATGTGAGTAGTGTTTTGCTCTTCTGGAAAGCTCGTTTACATTCGTCACTCCACTTCCATGGCACTCCGGTTTGCAGTAGGGTGTTCAGTGGGCGTAGTATTGTAGACAAATTTGTCAAGAACTTATGGTAGTAGTTTACCAGCCCGAGGAACGAACTCAGTTGTGACACGTTTTCCAGTGCTGGAGTCTTGACTACTGCCTCAATCTTTTCTGGGGACTTATGTAACCCCTCTTTATCGATAACGTGGCCACAATACGAGATCAGTTTTTTAAAAAACTCGCATTTGGGGTGGTTAGCTCGGAGCCCATATTCCTTCAATCTAGTGAGCACCTGCTCCAGGTTGGCAAGGTGATCACTGTCATTTTCGCCCGTGATCAGGATGTCGCCTGACCTGCTGAGTTTTTCCAGCTTTTTCTGTTGTTATGTCGTCCAAATAACACTGGGTCCCTGGGATCCCTTGCAGGACTTGTTCCAATGCCCTTTGCCAAATAGCCGGAGCTGATGCTACCCCGAATACCAGCCAGTTGTATTGGTAGAGGCATTTATGGGTGTTGATTTTGAGGTATTTTTTTGATGCTTCTTCTACCTCCATTTGCAGATACGCCTGGGCCAGATCAATCTTAGTGAAGCGTTTCCCTCCAGATAGCGAGGCGAAAATATCTTCAATCCGCGGAAGTGGATATTGCACGGTGTGAAGGACTGGGTTCACTGTTACCTTAAAGTCCCCACAGATGCGAACCTTCCTTGGTTCCCCAGGCGTGCTGCTCAAAGACTTTTTCATCACAGGGACGATGGGTGTAGCTAACTCGCTCCAGTCTACTTTGGACAGTGCTCCTGAACGTTCCAAACTCTCCAGCTCTGCTTTGACGGCTGGGCGGATCGCATAAGGTACCGGTCTGGCCTTAAAAAAATTTGGGCTTGCGTTTTCTTCGATTTTAATTGTTGCTGTCATGCCTTTTAGTGTTCCAAGTCCTTGCTGGAACACTTCTTGCACATCGGTTAGGATATTTGACAGTCGCCCAGGTGTGACATCGTCATCCTTTTTGGCAGCCACAGTCAGTGCTTGTATGGAATGCCAATCCAGCTGTATTTTCCGGATCCATTCACATCCCAGTAATGGTGGTCCTCCATCTTGCAATACATACAGGTCTAGTTTTGGTGTTTCCTTACCGTTATATATAACGGTCACCCTTATTTTTCCTTTGGGGTAGACTTTTTGCCCCGTGTACGTCTTCAAAATAATTTTTGTGTCTCTCAAGGGTATGTGTGAGAATAGCCGCTCGTAGTCCCATCGGTTTATGACTGTTAGGGCTGATCCTGTGTCCAATTCCATTTTTACCTGGACTCCTGCTATCTTGAGAGTGACCCAAATGGTTCGGTGATCCTCCGTTTTGATCACATTATGTAGTTTCAGACAACTCAGCTCCCTGCTTTCGGTGTCAGTATCACTCTTTTGTTCGTCTGCACTATTCTCCGTCACCTTATGTACCTTCTTGTACTTTTATTTTGGAGATTTCTTATTGCTGGTTTTCTTTCCCGACCTGCAGACTCGTGCTATGTGTCCTACCTTTCCACACTGTCTGCACACTTTGTCTTTGAACCAGCAATCATTGTGGTCGTGTGTTGTTCTACCGCAGCGATAGCACTTCTCTGCTCTGTATGACATTTCGTTTGTGCCATATTCTTGTGGTCTCTGTTGTAGCTCTGCAGCGCCCCATGCTGCTGCTTCATATGATACTGCAATGCTGAAAGCCTTGTCCAGCGTAAGGTCCTTTTCAGATAAAAGCCGTTTCTGGGTTCCTTCACTTTGAAGCCCACACACAAACTTGTCCCTTAAGGTATCTGCCAGTCCCGCTCCAAACTGGCAGTGTTTCGATAGTTTGCGCAGTTCTGTTAAATATTCAGCATTGCTTTCATCCTTATGCTGGTTCCGTTTGTGAAACTTGAATCGTTCTGCTATCAGCAGTGGTGTGGGGTTTAAATGTTCCTGTAGTATCGTCACTATGTCTCCAAAACTCTTTTCCACTGGCTTCGCTGGGGTTACTAGATTTTGTAATAAGCCATACGTCTTTGCACCCATTAAATTTAACAATACCGGCGCTTTCTTGTCATCTGACACCTCATTTGCCTTGCAGTATACCTCTATTCGTTCGACATATGTAGTCCAATCTTCGACTCCATTTTCAAATGCTGTGATACTGCCAGTCTTCGGCATTTTGGGTGTGGTTTAAAATGACTTAATATGGCGTCTCCCGCGCTTTCCTTCCTCCCCCGCTGCTGCCAACGCTGCTTTCGGCAGTCCTCGTGGCAATGGCAGCACCCTGTAGGTTTCGCGCGCTTCCCCTGCGCTGCTGCCAATGCCACTCTCGGCAGTCCTCGTGGCAATGGCGGTGCCTCGCGGGTTTCTGCACGTCTCTCTCCCTCTCCTTGATGCTGCTTGGCCCCTGAACACCGGCTGCGCCCTGTGCGCTCTGCCCTTTCTCTCTCTCTCCCGTCGACGCTGCTCAGCCCTTTGCTCTGCCGCTCAGTCGGGCTGTAGCCCACCGCTGTCCAGGAAGGGTCTGCGCACTACCTGTTGCCAGCCTGTTTTGCTGGACCACCGTGACTGGAAAGCCAAGCCTGGCTCTCAACAGCCTCCCCCGCAATTCTTGAGTCTGCTGGATGACTGGGCGGTTGCCCGTGATTGACGCCCGTGTCTCTGGTCTTGAAATCCAATCTACTGGTCTCCAGGAATGAATCCCTGGGAGGTGATGCAGAGTTGCAGGTGGGATCGAATTTGCCTCGTCGCCAATGTTGTGTCCATCAGTAGTAAGACACAGACTGCAGGAGAATGGTATAACATGTGTTTACTCAACGTGGTTCACTCTGGAACTGAACTGTACAGATTACTACTCAGTGCTATATACAGGTGTGGTCACTGCCGGTACTACAGTATACATGAGCTGTAAAAAGTAGTTCCCCCCTTAAAGGTATATACATTACAGTGTGTGCAGTTTCAGGATCCAGTGATCATGCATGCAGTTTATTGATCCAGTGATAGTGCATGCAGTTCCTTGATCCAGTATCCATGTCTGCAGTTTCTAGATCCAGTGATCATGCATGCAGTTTCTGGATCCAGTGGTCATATGTGCAGTTTATTGATCCAGTGATCATGTGTGCAGTTTCTGGATCCAGTGATTGTGTGTGCAGTTTCTGGATCCAGTTATAGTGCATGCAGTTTCTTGATCCAGTCTCCGTGTGTGCATTTTCTAGATCCAGTGATCATGCATTCAATTTCTGGCTCCAGTTAACATGTGCACAGATTCTGGATCCAGTGATCATGTATGCAGTTTCTGGATCCCGTGATTATGTGTGCAGTCTCTGGATCCAGTGATCGTGTATTCAGTCTCTTGATCCAGTGATCATGTGTGCAGTTTCTGGATCCAGTGAGCGAGCGTGCATTTTCTAGATCCAGTGATCGTGCATTCAGTTTCTGGCTCCAGTTAACATGTGCACAGATTCTGGATCCAGTGATAATGTATGCAGTTTCTGGATCCCGTGATTATGTGTGCAGTCTCTGGATCCAGTGATAGTGCCTGCAGTTTCTGGATCCAGTGACCGTGTGTGCAGTTTCTGGATCCAGTCACCGTGTGTGCAGTTTCTGAATCCAGAGATCATGTGTGCTTTTTTGGATCCATTGATCATGTGTGCACTTTCTGGATCCAGTGATCCTGTGTGCAGTTTCTGGAACCAGTGATAGTGTGGGCAATTTTTGGATCCAGTCACTGTGTGTGCAGTTTCTGGATCCGGTGGTAGTGCATTCATTTTCTTAATCCAGTGATCATGTGTGCAGTTTCTGGATCCAGAGATCTTGCATTCAGTTTCTTGATCCAGTGATTGTGCGTGCAGTTACTTGATCTGGTGATCATGTGTGCAGTTTCTGGATCCAGAGATCGTGCATTCATTTTCTTGATCCAGTCACCATGTGTGCAGTTTCTGGGTCCAGTGACCGTGCTTGCAGTTTCTGGATCACGTGATTGTGTAGGCAGTTTCTGGATCCAGTGATCATGTGTGCAGTTTCTGGGTCCAGTGATCGTGCATGCAGTTTCTTGATCCAGTGATCAGGTGTGCAGTTTGTGGATCCAGTGATCATGTGTGCAGTTCCTGGATCCAGAGATCATGTGTGCAGTTTCTGGATCCAGTTACCAAGTGTGCAGTTTCTGGATCCAGTGATAATGTATGCAGTTTCTGGATCCAGTGATCGTGTGTTCAGTTTCTGCATCCAGTGATCCTGTGTGCAGTTTCTGTATCCAGTAATCCTGTCTGCAGTTTCTGGACCCAGTGATCGTGTGTGCAATTTCTGGATTCGAGTGATCGTGTCTGCAGTTTCTGTATCCAGTGATCGTGTGTGCAGTTTCTGGATCCAGTGATCGTGTGTGCAGTTTCTGGATCCAGTGACCATGTCTGCAGTTTCTGGATCCAGTGATCGTGTGTGCAGTTTCTGGATCCAGTGATCATGTGTGCAATTCCTGGATTCGAGTGATCGTGTGTGCAGTTTCAGGATTCGAGTGATCGTGTCTGCAGTTTCTGGATCCAGTGATCGTGTGTGCAGTTTCTGGATCCAGTGATCGTGTGTGCAGTTTCTGGATTCGAGTGATCATGTGCGCAGTTTCTGGATTTGAGTGATCGTGTCTGCAGTTTTTGGATCCAGTAATCCTGTGTGCAGTTTCTGGATCCCGTGATCATGTGTGCAGTCTCTGGATTCAAGTGATCCTGTGTGCAGTTTCTGGATTCAAGTGTTCGTGTCTGCAGTTTCTGGATCCAGTGATTGTGTGTCCAGTTTCTGGATCCAGTGATAGTGTGTGCAGTTTCTGGATTCAAGTGATCCTGTGTGTAGTTTCTGGATTCGAGTGATCGTGTGTGCAGTTTCTGGATCCAGTGATTGTGTGTGCAGTCTCTGGATCCAATGATAGTGTGTGCAGTTTCTGGATTCAAGTGATCCTGTGTGCAGTTTCTGGATCCAGTGATCATGTGTGCAGTCTCTGAATCCAGTAATCGTGTCTGCAGTTTCTGGATCCAGTGATTGTGTGTGCAGTTTCTGGAACCAGTGATCATGTGTGCAGTCTCTGGATCCAGTGATCGTGTGTGCAGTCTCTGGATCCAGTGATCGTGTGTGCAGCTCTGCATGTTAATGAAGCAGAGGGTTAAACGTCTGAATCCCCACTACTCCAATGGCCAGAGATAGCAGGCACGCTCGAATTTACAGCGATGTTCAATATAATATCACACACAGGCCAGGCGCAGCTGAGGTTGCACAACCTTGAGCAGTCTGACATCCAGAAAATCAGAAAGACATGTAATGGACATCAGTCTGAATTATCAGAAAGGGCTGTAAGCCTGGGCCCTTTACGGTATTCCAGCCTGACAGTTACTTAGAGTTCAGACCCGAGCCAGAATGAAGACAATGAGACAAAGGTTTCAGGGTAACTACTTCTTAACTTAAAATCCATCAAGTTTACATGCAAGCATAAGCTTCAATGAGCAAGAATAAGCATACATAAGCAAGGAAAAAATTAACGGGCACTTGGAGAGGTTTAAGCTAATTAAGGAGAGCTAACATGGATTTGTAAAAGGCAGATCGTGTTTGACTAATCTTGGATGGTGTTGAGCTTCTTGCGTGTTGTTGGAGCTGCACTCGCCAGGCAAGTGGAGGGTATTCCATCATACTCCTGACTTGTGCCTTGTAGATGGTGGAAAGGCTTTGGGGAGTCAGGAGGTGAGACACTCGCCGCAGAATACCCAGCCTCTGACCTGCTCTTGTTGTCACCATATTTATGTGGCTGGTCCAGCTAAGTTTCTGGTCAATGGTGACCCCCAGGATGTTGATGGTGGGGGATTCGGCGATGGTAATGCTGTTGAATGTCAAGGGGTGGTGGTTAGATTCTCGCTTGTTGGAGATAGTCATTGCCTGGCACTTGTGTGGCGTGAATGTTATCTGCCACTTATCAGCGTGTTGTGGGATTTCTCTCTGCCTCAAAGCAGATGGAGACGAGCGTGTACTGGTTCCAAGCGATCTTTATTCAAGCACGTGCAGGGAGAGGTCCTCTCAGTCTGAGCTGAGATGGGAGTCTAATTTTTACATTCGAGCAGTTGGCTTATATACAATCTTACATCTTGTTTCCTTCACATCTTCGGGACTTGGCCAATTAATTGTCCAATTCACGTACACTTCATCACATCTCCACAAAACACATATTGTTTATCTCATTTGCCCTGTTTTCACATCTGCCATTGTACTACTCTTTGGTTCTTATCCAATTTCGTACACTTAACCACATCTTCGCAAATCACATTGGCAGCCCATTGTTCAATGAATGGCCTCTTCGCCTTCTTTCACTCCCCCAATCATCGTGCAATATGCTTTTTCAACTGTCAGCAACAGTCTTTGTTCTGCCAGACTTCTTCTTTATTAGTCAGTTAAGCCACGAATCTAACTTTTAGCCCCTTCAGTCTCCCCTTTTGGCCCTTGGTGATGGCCCAAGGTGGCCAACTATCTTCACCTGCCCGCGCTCCTCGCCCCATCACTGCTGGCCAGGCAGGCGATTGGATTCACATGGGTGTGGCTACTTAAACTACCTCTAACATTCCCTGCTTCTCTCCCAATCTATACTGTGTTTTAACAATGGTTTTAGCAATGGTTCGGTTATGGCATCGTTTACATCGAGTGCAATACTCACACATAAGTATGATGACAATTAGCAACTGCACCACCACCAATACATGAGATGCAATTCTGATCCAGGGGTGAATGTTCACCCTAAACCCCAGTCCCAAAGTGTCTGCCACCATGAGGCATCTTCCAGCTTGGCCTCCACATCCTTCCCCAGTTGTTTGACCTCTTGCTCAATTCGGTGACACTGCTCAATCATCGCCCCGGCCTCTTTCCTCAGTTCCAGTAGGTGTTCTAGTAATTTTGGGATGTCCTTCCCCTCAGGGAGTACATATTTGAGCATGCTGTCCTTCAGGTCCTCAGTTGGACTCACCCGTTCCTCGCGGGGTGACCGTAGGTAGGTTATGGTTGCATGTCCGATCGCTGTTGGGGCCCGGGGGCGGTAGCAGAAACTTGAGCTGGGCACTGGGCACTGGATGTTACCGTACTGGGATTGGGATTCACTGGTGGTCACACACCACACACTATTCTCCTTTCCTCCGGAGTGCTGCTCGCGTTGGCTCATGGCGGGTGCTGGAAATTTCAAGGGTACAGCTTAGGGTGGTGTTGAAGCCACACATGGTTCCTGGCCCCGTCCCCACAGGATGTGGGCAGACTATGTTACTCCCCCTTTCTCTGCATCCCTCTAGCAAGATCCCCGTAAAGAAGGAACCTTTCTGGGTTGCATAACTGGATGTGTGGTGGTACCTGAGCCAATTGCCATCTCTTATGATCCCGACATTCTCTACCTCGTAAAGGGGCTTGGATTCACATTCCTGCAGACTGGGTACAGCTAATACCATTCCTATGAGCCTCAGGTGAGTAGTAACTCAATGTTTAGTTGTCGGGTAGACCCTTATAAGTCCTCGTAGAGTGCACGAAGGGCAATTGCCGCTCTCTGGACTTGCAGTGCACCATCTGTAATCCAATCCAGCACATCTCTATTGTGGAGCTGTGCTAGATTATGTCGCACCTCCCCCACTAGCCATGCAGCGTAGCCCACGCACATTCGCTCCCTAGAAGCCTGATTGGTTACGTTATGCAGGGTGGTGGTGACGTGGTTAACTGTATAGGTTATAGATTCTGATCGGTGCTTATTTGAGAATGTACACCATGAGATCGTTTCGGTTGTCCTCAATATTAGCCAGATGGGGTTACCCAAATGGTGTGAGTGGCGTACAAGGTTGTTTTACCATCGGCTCCTCGACATGACAGTTACTGATGCCCTCCGCGCCTCTGGGGGACGCATGCGGTCGAGCCTATCTCACCGCAAGAGGAACCTGGGAAATGACATAGCCACTGCTTACAATGCAGGGACATCCACAGTTAATTCCTTGGATATAGCGGAAATTGATAGCAAGATGAATCATCTAACATCCAAACTAAGGGACCTCATGTTAAAGGCAAATCAGTTGGAGGGACAACAGGGATAGATCGGAGAAGACTTGGCTAAAACCCGATTAGAGTTCGTGCAAGTTTTGGAAAACCATAGAATAGACTGGCAGCCAACATAACAGGGAATCCAAAAGTCTTCTATAGGCATATAAATAGTAAAAGGGTCGTAAGAGGAGGGGTGGGTCCAATTAAGGACCAAAAAGGAGACCTATGCATGGAGGCAGAGGGTACGGCTGAGGTACTAAACAAGTACTTTGCATCTGTCTTCACCAAGGAAGAGGATGCTGCCATAGACATAGTAAAGGAGGAGGTAGTGGAGATACTTGATAGGATAAAATTGATAAAGAAGAGGTATAGAAAGGCTGGCTGTACTTAAAGTAGATAAATCACTTGATCGGGTGGATGCGGTGAGGATGTTCCCAATGATGGGTGAAACTAGAACTAGGGGCATAATCTTAGAATAAGGGGCTGCTCTTTCAAAACTGAGATGAGGAGAAACTTCTTCACTCAGAGGGTGGTAGGTTTGTGGAATTTGCTGCCCCAGAAAGCTGTGGAAGCTACATCATTAAATAAATTTAAAACAGAAATAGATAGTTTCCTAGAAGTACAGGGAAGTAAGGGTTACGGGGAGCGGGCAGGAAATTGGACATGAGTCTAGGTTCGGAATGGTCATGGCCCTGTGGGTAGTGGAGCGGGCCCAGGGGCCGTGTAGCCTTGTTCTGCTCCTACTGTGTTCTAATTCTGTGTTAGATTTCAGGAGATGGTTTTATTCCTGTTCCTGGCTGGGGTGGAGATCGCCTTTACAGAAGGTAAGTACTGTAGAAAATATAGGGACAGAGTGATCTCCTGGAAGAGTTTCGATCGCCTAGATGGGTCGGAGAGGAATTTCCCAGATTTTTTCTCCCAAATTGTCCATTGGGTTTTTTATCTGGTTTTTCGCCTCTCCCGGGAGATCACATGGGTTCGGGTGGGATGGAGAGTGATAGAAGATTTGAGGTTAGGATCAGATCAGCCATGATCTTATTGAATGGTGGAGCAGGCTCGAGGGGCCGATTGGCCTACTCCTGCTCCTATTTCTTATGTTCTTATGAATGGATGGGATGCATCCGAGGATGCTGAGGGAATTGAGGGAGGAAATTGCGGAAGTACTGGCCATAATATTCCAATCCTCCTTAGATACGGGGGTGGTGCCAGAGGACTGGAGAATTGCAAATCTTACACCATTGTTCAAAAAAGGGTGTGAAGATAAATCCAGCAACTACAAGCCAGTAAGTTTAACCTTGGTAGTGGGGAAGCTTTTAGAAACAGTAATCAGGGACAAAATTAACAGTCACTTGGACAAGAGTGGATTAATTAAGGAAAGGCAGCACGGAATTGTTAAAAGCAAACCGTGTTTAACGAACTTGATTGAGTTTTTTGATGAGGTAACAGAGAGGGTTGATGAGGGTAATGCGGTTGATGTGGTGTACATGGACTTCCAAAAGGGCGTTTGATAAAATGCCACATAATAGGCTTGCCAGCAAAGTTGAAGCCCATGGAATAAAATGGACAGTGGCAGCATGGATATGGAATTGGCTAAGTGACAGGAAACAGAGAGTAGTGGTGAACGGTTGTTTTTCGGACTGGAGGAAGGTATACAGTGGTGTTCCCCAGGGGTCGGTCCTAGGACCACTGCTTTTCTTGATATATATTAATGACTTGAATGTAGGTGTACAGGGCACCATTTCAAAATTTGTAGATAACACAAAATTTGGAAGTAGAGTGAACAGTGAGGAGGAGAGTGATAGACTTCAGGAAGACAGAGAGGCTGGGGAAATGGGCGGACACGTGGCAGATGAAATTTAATGCAGAAAAGTGTGAAGTGATATATTTTGGTAGAAAGAATGAGGAGAGGACATATAAACTAAAGGGTGCAATCCTGCAGGGGGTACACGGGCAGAGAGACCTGGGGGTATTTGTGCACAAATCGTTGAAGCTGGCAAGACAAGTTGAGAAAGCAGTTAAAAAGGCTTACGGGATCCTGGGCTTCATAAATAGAGGTATTGAGTAGAAAATGTATTGATTTGTATGTGGGTTCAATGATGACACATTCATGAAAGAGCTTGTCTTTTTAACTAAAGTTTGTTCAACTCTGTTAACAGCATTACAGGAGACACCATCTTAGAGATCCATCTAAAACAAACTTGAAACTAAACTAAACTGCCTCTCTCACATGCCCTCTGCTGGTCAGGCATAAATAATCAAACAGGCAAATATGCTAGTAAGGCATCATAATCAAACAGGCAAATACCATCACTATTTGCTGATATCATTACAGAAAAGTGTGGAAATTATGATGAACTTGTATAAAACACTGGTTCGGCCCCAACTGGAGTACTGTGTCGAATTCTGGGCACCGCACGTTCGGAAGGATGTGAAGGCCTTAGAGAGGGTGCAGAAAACATTTACGGGAATGATTCCAGGAATGAGGGACTTCAGTTACGTGGATAGACTGGAGAAGCTGGGGTTGTTCTCCATGGAGCAGAACAGATTGAGAGGAAATTTTATAGAGGTGTTCGAAATCATGAGAAGTCTGGACAGAGTAGATAGAGAGAAACTGTTCCCATTGGCGGAAGGGTCGAGAACCAGAGGACACAGATTTAAGGTGATTGGCAAAAGAACCAAAGGCGACGTAAGAAAAAACTTTTTTACGCGAGTGGTTAAGATCTGGAATGCACTGCCTGAACAGATGGTGGAGGCAGATTCTATCACGTCTTTCAAAAGGGAATTGGATAAGTAGCTGAAGGAAAATAATTTGCAGGGCTACGGGGAAAGGTCAGGGGAGTGGGACTAGCTGAGAGTCGGCACGGGCTCGATGGGCCAAATGGCCTTCTTCCGTGCTGTAACCATTCTTTGGGCTGGATTTTGTCAATGGGGACGTGTCGGGGGCGGGACTGCTGGCTGTCGGGTTTCTGTCCCGCCCCCAATGACGTCCGGCCAGCCCACGCTATTTTCCATTAATTGACCTGGTTAGGCCCACCCTGCGGGCTTAGCCGGCCAATTAAGGGAAAACCGGTGACAGAGGACGCCAGCATGTGACATTTTTGACAGATGAATTTTGGCAGATGAATTGTCAGCGTTTGACAGCTTTGAGAAGCTGCCAAACACTGACAATCTCTGTTCTAAGGTGAGCCCTTGTACTGAAGGCCCACTAAACCTCTTTCCTTAGCAGAAATCAGATGGCTGCTGAACCTGAGAATGCAGCAGCCATTCTGTCATCCCTGCCGTTGAGATGAGGCACCTTCGGATCCCCGGGTTGAAGCCTGCAGAAAGAAACAAAGATAAGTAAACTTTTTCTAACACTTTACACTCACCTCTCATACTGACCTCTTCACACTTGCACCCATCCCTCACCTCTACAGCTGACATTTCAATCCCTCTCACCCCCGCAGACCCACTGCTCACCTCGCTGACCCAGGAAAGGTTCGCAGCCGTCGGGCAGCCACACTTGCAGGGGTAAAATGGGGGTAAGCCTCTTAACTGCCTGTTAACTACCTGTTAGCAGGCTGTTAATTGGCTGTAATCCCCTTCCCGCCTCGAGGAGACATGTCCCTGTGCGAGTCGGGGACCCGCCTCCCAGGAAGATGGCACAGAGGCGGGTTGGGAGTGGGCTCGGTACCCGCTACCAGTTTTTACCATTTTCCCGACAGTCCCACCTCCATACCCGTCTCCCCAGGGCTGGCAAAATTCCCCCCTATGATTCTATGATTCCCACCGCATGTCACTCTCTCCCTCTCTGTCTCCCCCATCTGTCCCCCAGTCTGTCTCTTCTGTGTCTGCCCCATCTGTCTCATCCCAGACTGTCTTCCCGCCATCTCTCTCCCCAAGTCTGTGTCCACCCCGTTTGTTTCCCCTGTCTGTCTCTCTCACTCTGTCTCCCCTCACCTGTCTTCCCCGTCTGTCTCATGCAGTCTGTCTCCCCATCTGATTATCACTCTGTCTCACCCCCTCTGCCTCACCGTCTGTCTCCCCACAGCTGTCTTTGGTATTAATCTTCCAGAATTCCCCAGATTCTGGAACAGTCCCCGCAGATTGGATGGTAGCAAACATCACCCCGCTATTTTAGAAAGGAGGAAGAGAAAAAATCGGGAACTATAGGCCAGTTAGCCTGACATCAGTAGTAGGCAAAATGGTAGAATGTTAGGGATGTGGTCACAGGGCACTTAAAAAATCTTAATATGGTTAGGCAGAGTCAACATGGTTTTATGAAAGGGAAATGATTTTTGACAAAGCTATTAGAGTTTTTTGAAGATGTAACTAGTAGGATGGATAAGCGGGAACGAGTGGTTGTAATGTATTTGGATTTTCAAAAAGGTGCCACACAAGAGGTTATTAAACAAAATTAGAACTCACGGGATTGGGGGTAATATATTAGCATGGCTTGAGGATTGGTTAATGGACAGAAAACAGAGAGTAGGAATAAACGGGACTTTTTCAGGTTGGCAGGCTATAACTAGCGGAGTACCGCAAGGATCAATGCTTGGGCCTCAGCTATTTATAATCTATATTAATGACTTAGATGAAGGGACTGAGTGTACTGTATCCAAGTTTGCTGATGACACAAAGTTAGGTGGGAAAGTAAGCTGTGAGGAGGACGCAAAGAGGCTGCAGAGAGATATAGACAGGTTGACTGAGTGGGCAAGAACATGGCAAATGGAATACAGTGTGAGGAAGTTTGAAGTTATCTACTTTGGTAGGAAAAACAAAAAAGCGGAATATTTTTTGAATGGTGAGAGACTGGGAAATGTTTGCACTCAGAGGGACCTGGGTGTCCTTGTACGTGAATCACAGAAAGTTAACATGCAGGTACAGCAAGCAATTAGGAAAGCAAACGGTATGTTAGCTTTTGTTACAAAGGGATTAGAGTATAAGAGTAACGGGGGGAAAAATTTGGTTGCTTTGTGCCTCCCATTGGCCCGTAGATCGTGGCGTCAGTCAAGTGTGCAATGCCCTGATAACGCCCCGGACCGGATATTGAGTGGTGCCCCCTGCCTTACCGCCTGTGGCTAGCAATGACAGGTTGAGGGGAGCGTTTTGTAGTCGGGGAGGGACTGGGGGAGCGCTATTTAAAGGCGACCGCTTCCTGTCTTTTTTTGTTGGTGACATTTTTGCACCACGCATTCTGAGAGAGAGAGAGAGAGAGACTTCTGGAGAGATTCAACTCTGTGTGAAGGAATTTTGGGTACTGAGCAGCACTTTACAGGTTCATTTTGATTTGACCTTCCTTGCATCGATTTAGAAGAGACTGTGGGGGCTGCACTCTGAGCTCTTTCCCTGGGCCTCTCCATTGTTCTTTCCAGTAGATTTGATGTACAGGTCTCTCCAGGCCGAGATTCAAGGCTGCAATGAGCAGGGTGTGGATGGAGAGCAAGATCGGAGCTCCCCTTTAAGAACTGACAGGCACCACTGTGTCTGTGTTCATCACATGAGCTTCGCTAGCGCTCTGGGGTAACGCCTGATTTAGCACTCCATTCACCTCCAGGGGCAATAGAAGCCAAGTTTGCAGTCGGAGGTGATAATTAGCACCAGGCACTAAATTTTGCGCTAAACTTTGCGCCCGGCCGATAATTGCGCCCCAAATGGAGCGAATCCGAATTTCTCCCCCAAGAAGTCTTACTGCAATTATACAGGGCATTGGTGAGGCCACACTTGGGGTACTGTGTACAGTTCTGGTCTCCTTACCTAAGGAAAGACATGCTTAACTTAGAGGGAGTGCAGCGAAGGTTCACCAGACTGATTCCTGGGATGAGGGGATTGCCCAATGAGGAGAGATTGAGTAGACTAGACCTATATTCCTCAGAGTTTAGAAGAATGAGAGGCGATCTATTGAAAGATATACAATTATGAAGGGGCTTGGCTGGGGAATCTAGAACACAGGCTCACAGTCACAGAATAAGGGGTAGGCCATTTAGGACTGAGATGAGGAGAAATTTCTTCACTGAGTGTTGTGAATCTTTGGAATTCTCTTCCCCAGAGAGCTGTGGATGCTCAGTCGTTGAGTATATTCAAGACAGAGGTCGATAATTTTTTGGGAACAAAGGGAATTAAGGGATATGGGGATAGTGTGTGAAGGTGGAGTTGAGGTAGAAGATCAGTCATGATCCTATTGAATGGCAGAGCAGGCTCGAAGGGCCAAATGGCCTACTCCTGCTCCTATTTCTTATGTTCTTATGTACAAAGTAGAATGACGGTTAACATAAAAGGGAACCCAAAAATCTTCTACCAGCATGTAAACAGTAAGCGGGTAATAAGAGGCAGGATGGGGCCTATTAGGGGCAAAGCAGGTGATATATGCTTAGAGGCACAGGGCAAGGATAGAATACTCAATGAGTACTTTGTATCGGTGTTTACTAAGGAGGTGGATGCTGACAAAATATCAGTAGTAGTGGAAAAGGTAGAAGCAATGGAAGGGGTGAAAATTGATAGACAGGATGTACTAGAAAGGCTGGGTATGCTTAGAGTGGATAAGTCGCCTGGTCCAGATGGCTTCCATCCCAGGTTGCTAAGGGAATTGGGGGAGGAGGTAGCGGAAAGGCTTGCCATAATTTTCCAATCTTCCCTAGAGGCGGGGGAGGTGCCTGAGGATTGTTCAAGAAAGGGTGTAAGGACAATCCTAGTAACTACAGGCCGGTCAGTTTAACATCAGTGGTGGGTAAAGTTTTAGAAACAATAATCAAGGAAAAAATTAACGGGCACTTGGAAAGGTTTAAGCTAATTAAGGAGAGCCAACACGGATTTGTAAAAGGCAGATCGTGTTTTCTAATCTAATTGAATTTTTTGATGAAGTAACAGGGAGGATTGATGAAGGGAATGCAGTGGATGTCGTCTACATGGGTTTTCGGAAGGCGTTTGACAAAGTACCACATGAAAGGCTGGTTAACAAAATTGATGCTCATGGAATAGATGAGTCAGTGGCAGCTTGGATAAGGAAATGGCTTAAGGACAGAAAACAGCAAGTTGTGGTAAATGGCTGTTTTTCAGCCTGGAGGATGGTAGACAGTGGTGTTCCCCAGGGGTCAGTGCTGGGGCCACTGCTTTTTTTGATATGTATAAATGACCTGGATATTGGAATACAGAGTAGAATTTCTAAATTTGCCAATGACACCAAACTTGGGGTAAAGAGTGAGGATGATACTGTACGGGGTTTTTGCTACTTGCTTTGGCCAGTCGGTTATGTCTCCGGCTGCCTTATCTCTGAGCGGTTCGGATCACTCACCCATTAGTTCTGATCCCCGGGCTTATTGGCAGATAGCGATATAGACAAACGAGCAGACCAGTGGTTTGGTACAAAGAAAACCAAAATTTATTATCAGAGAAAAATAAGATAACAATACTATACAAAAAGATGATATGAATGCAGTACACTTACACTTAACAGGGGAGGAGAAATGGCACATCGAGGGAAACTGGCTAAAATGACAATTCAGCAATCCCCTTAACTCCCACCCTCTACACCTAGCTAGATTATCTTGCGCTGGGTCAGAAGTATAATGCTCACCGGTCTGAGATGTTGAAAGAAAAGCCTTGCTCCTTTGCCCTGTTGCCTGCTGATGTCACGTGGTCCCGCTGTTGCACAGACTTCACCGTCCAGGTAGAGATACCCCAGTAATTAAAAGGTCTCTGACAGGGTATCCTACCTCTTTGGACGGGCTCTCCTTCGATGGTCTTCTTCCTTGGTTGATGGCGAGGCTGGGCGCAGGAGGCGAGGCGAGAGAGAGAGAGCATGGCTTCCTGAGGGGCTATATTTATACTCCTCTCAGTAGCCCTTATCTGCTCGGCAAATCAGTTCAGTCCTTTGTATGATTTGGGTGACCTCGTTTAAAACAAAAGGTATCGATCTTGGCCCATCGACTTGGATGGCCGGTAATCGGTTCCTGCCGGTTCTGCAACTGCTCTCCTTCATCCAAGAGGTTCTTTGATGGGGGCCAGCCCCGTCTCGATGGCCCCGCTGATTATTTTGATTGTTTGAGCAAACACCTTGATGGCCTTTATGCGTAGGTCTGATTGTAATTGGGTTTGTCCCCAATGCATATGCAAAAGTCTTGTCTGGTTTCATGATCTCCTTGCTGCAGACATTGAAATGCACAAGCTGTTAGCTTGCCAGGGTCCGAATTGAAACTGACAGGCTTTCGGTCACGAGGTCTGACCGCAGCCATTTTGTTGTGCCCTGGATTTTAAAACTCAGTCTGACCAGGGTTTCTTTTAAAAACCAAATATATCTTAGGGAGGGGGGAGAGATGTATGAAATTTTTGAATCCTTCAGTCCCCCCAGGATACTGAAACTTGCTTGAAGTGTCCAACCAAGGTGAGCAAAATTTCTGACCCCCCACAAATAACCTTCCCCTGTATTTACCTATCCATAATCCCTCAGCCCACATTTCCCGTACTTAGAGAAAACGCGGTGTACGACAGGAATCTACAGATGGCAAATACGATTCGTTACAAACAATCCAAGCATGGAGGGGGTCTAACACCCCTGCACCACTTGGTACATTACAAAATTTTTATTCTTTATTATCAAACAGTCACAATCTTAATTAAAATAACACAATGAAACAAAGGAACAATCTTTATTAAAAATAACAAACAACGACCATCACGTTTAAGTGATGCAACACAAAACTCAAACGGGTGTCTCTTCTTCCAACCGGGCATAATGTTCCTTCCACACCTTTTTATTTTTAACCTCTAATCTGGGACCCTTTCTCCTACACTGGATGCACACCAGGTGGAGAATTATCCCTAACTGACACACCACCAGGATGTGGGATGCCATATGGATCCAGGATGGGACCTCTATATTTTCAAAAACGTCCCACCAAGGTGGGGTCATAATATCTAAAATGTCAGCCCCTATCTGGACAGTCTTCTGTTCCAGGGTATAGAAGTGTTTTTGTGACACTAAAACGGCTTTTAGCAATTTGGTGAGGTGTTCTGGGAGAGGGGGAATCTGATAACCGAAATGCACAACATATTTCTGCAGGTGGGTGAAATTCTCTTTCACAGTGAGGTGAACAGTGGAGGGTTCAGGAATGGGGACAATTCGTAGTTGTGCCACTTGAACTTCTGCCTCGGGTTTGAAACAGAAACTGCTGTCACTCACCGCACACCAGCTATGTTGTCTGTACTGGTAGTGAGGCGCTCCTGTGGTGACACAATATGTCCCACCTCCTATATATGCTACCTGGGGGGGGACATGGCCTTGTGCCATTGCCTCCATGGTGCAATTTATAGGTTTCGCGCCAGCAGCTCTGAACCTGCACTGTGGTTTGGAATAGGCATTCAAGTGCTGGGGACACAGGATGATGTGTGCTCCCCGGCTATGGCACCCCGAGAGGTCAGTGCCCGTCATAGCATGCTCCCACTTTATGACGTAGGGTGGGACCGCTGTAAAATGAATGTGTGCACCCCCCTGAATGACTCCAATGTTCTCCACCCTGTACACCGGCGCGGGTCGGGCCGTCCCGCCCATGACCGGCATTCTTACAACTATCCCCATGATGGTGTGGTTGGACCGCCCACAGTCCACTGGGACTGGGTAGGCCTCCGAAGCTAGCCGGAGCTGGCATGGGCTTAATGCATTCTCAAAAGGGTAGAGGGCTGCGAGGTGTTTGTTGCTGATCCAGGAGGAGACTAAACCTTGCTTTAAATCCTCCAGATTTCTGCGGCCCTCACCCAGCAACCACACCCCATACAGCACGCACACTTCATTCTGCGCAGCTTGGTCAGAAGCATTTCTGTCCTCCCTAATGAGAGCATTATCCATATTGGCATGTTCCTCCAGCTCCGCTATGATCTCCTTTAAGTGGAGTCTCATGGCCTGGTCCTCATGCAACTCGGAACCCACCACCTCATTCTCATCGATTCATATTTTCTTTAATTGCGTTTTTAAACCATTAATCTGGGTCTGCAGCTCGATGTCATCTAAGCTGTGTTAACCATGTTAAAACCAGTTAAAACATTGTTAAAAGCACCCCTTCTTTGTCTCCCAATCCCGTCCAAAAGCTCGTGGGTGTATAGTCTGGTTCTGTCAATGTCTGAAAATCAAACTCATAGAATTTATGGAACATATCTTTTAAGAGGGTTTGATACAACTGTGCGGTCTCTGTGGGGCACCATGCAGGGAGGTGTACCTCGGTGAGGTTTAAAATCACGGAGGCTACCGCATAGTGCACCCCTTGATACAGCACCTGGTCTGTAGTTACCGGCACCAAGCCATTCCCTGGTCCCTTGGTGGTGGCGGGGCATCCCTCTACTATCGTTCGTGATGTCGCGGTCATGGGCAAGGGCTGTCGGGGGCGGGTCACTAGTTCAGTGGCATTAACTGAGATTGGGGAGTATGGGATCGCGCATGCGCCCAGGCGGGACTCCCAGTCCATCCCCCTCCCGTTATCTTGCCACTGGCTCTGGAAAATGATGGAAATGCCTGGGGGGCAGGCCTTCTCTGATCCCCACATACAGACAGATATCCCCTGATCCGGTTCCCACCATTTATCCCAGCACACACTTAACCCCACGTGGGTCCCTGTGATAGTCTGATGAGTGGTGTTCCCCAACCGTTCCCACTCAACTCTGGGGTTCCCCATGCCCTTACTTAGTTTCCTGAGCCACCACCACCTATCCAGGGGAACGTGTCCCTTGCATGTTAAACATATCCTTTTGCCCAGGGTGACGCTAATCCTGGGAGTGACGATCCATATCCTGGGACACAGGAGGGAGGCCTCCCCATAGGTGAACCCAGTCTGGCTGGAGTACTGGGATGAATTGGATCCCAGCCACCACGGCCACGTCCCCTTGTGGAAGTAAGCGGTTGTCTCCTCCGCCTCCCGTACGCCGCTACCATTGACCGCCACCGGCGCCCTGTTCCCCAAGCACCCGAATATGTGGTGGTCCTCGACATCCCCTCTCCTACTGATGCTCAGCCCGAGCAGGGTGTAGGGGGGCATCTTTTAACTGGTTTAAGGTAATTTCCCTGGTCTGTAGCCTTTGCCTGCACTCTGACCAATTCCAATCTTTTACCTGGTTTACGGTAATTCACCTGGTCAGGCAGCCTTGCTGCTACACTGTAAACCAATTTCCAATAAACCAATTTTCAAACAGCGGTTTCGAATCGCTACCCCACCTTCCAGTTCTGACTGAAGGACTTATAATTAATGATATTAAAATGGACAAATGGTCTGGATGAGAGAAAAATCAAGCTTTATTAACTAAAAGAAACTATAATCAAATATAAAACTATACCACACGAACACAGTAATTACAGTAAAATTGCTTAAATGGAGGAAGGCAGACGGCAAAAATGAGGGGTAAGTGGCTACAAAGTTGATTAAACAATCTTAGCAATATCCCCTTAATTACCATCCCCCAACTCCTTACTAGGTTGCTTTGCTGAGGAGTCAGAAACCCTGCTCACCTGTGGTCCAGCGAAGTAAGAGCTAAGAGAGAGATAGCTTCTCAGGAGCTATCTTTATACCTGGAAAAGTCTGTCTGCAAAATTCGTGCCCAAAGTTCCAATACACAAGAGAAACGCTGTGATTGGTTGATTCAAAGTGGTTGGAATGGGTTAATGTGTCTGCACTGTGGGGCCGAAATGTTCCCGCCCACATCCGGAGCTCACCTGGGCTAAAACAAAAGGGAATGCAACTGCCCTATTGTCCAGAATGATGGGTGATTCAAACTGTTCCCTTAAAAAATCGGTTCCATGGTTTCAGTATCTCATTGTCTGTGAATGCTTTGAATGGCTGAATTGCTGTGTAAACAGAAGCAGTTTCAATCGATTGTCCTTGCAGTTAGTCTCAAGTAATTAATCCCTTATGTCAATAAGCAACTTCAAGTGCTTCTGAGAGGGAAACTCCCTGGTTTGATTGACAGGCCTTTCACACAGACACATTACAAGCTGCTAGCTGCTCTTTTAAGCCCCTTTGTTCTTGGCCAATGCTTTCTGTGGCCATTTTCAAACCTCTTGAAATATACAGTTCGAAACTCAGAGGTACCATTTTCATAAAAATGTAATGTCTTAGTTCCTGATGTCGCCCAAGTGCTGCTCTGTCCAATGCAGCTTTTCACGATTCTGGGTATGTTTTTAAAAAAAACACTGTCCTACCCAGAGGCAATTCAAAACATATAATTCTTCATTCACGATGTGGAACAGTATTTTCAATCTTCAGGGGAAAATAGGGGAATTTTGTGAACCCCTACATTCCCCCCTTTTGATACTCCCTTCTTGATTGAAGTATCAACTCGAAGGAGTGAGCAAAATTTTCAGGCCCCCTCACAAACATCCATCCCCTGTATTTACCTAATAGCTATCTGCCACTGATCCCCCGAACCGTCTATTCCCCTAAAATTCGAGAAAAAACCGTGGTACGGTAGGCATCTTACAGATACATCAGTTTACAATAAAGGGTCTCATACCCCTACGCACTTGTAAAATTACAATGCAATCAACATTTACAATCACTTTTTACATTATAACTTATTACAAAATGTTGCAATCTTAGTTACACAATGTAATCAAAATGATCCCAAGCATGGAGAGGGTCCAACACCTCTGCTCGACTTGGAACTATAAAACAAAATACAAAAAAGCATTAAACATTTGAAACAACATGCTTAAATAAACCCCGACCATCATGTGCCAATGATGGGTCGCGAAATTCGAGTGGGTATTGCTCCTCCCACCTGGGCAGTAAATGTACCTTCCACCCCCCTTTGATTGTCTTAAACTTTAAAACAGAGAGAATGGATTTACAGACCAGCCTGTTCCACCAGCCCGAGCCGTTCTCTTGTCCCTTTGTGGAGGCAGGGTACCCCTCATGTTTAAATTACCTTGGTACAGACCGAGACCAGGGAGTATGGGACCATGACTCCCAGTCCCTCCCCCTCCAGTCTACCCTTGACTGGCTGCAAAAAATGATGGGTGCCTGTGTGGCAGCTCTCCCTGGCCCCACACTCAAACTTGGATCCCAGATCCGGCCACCCACTCATCCTCCCCAGCCACACTTACACTAACTTTACCCGTGGGCCCCCGGGTGAGTTCCTCCCTCCCCTGAATGCACCCACGTGACTCTTGGGTCTCCCCCTCCCTATACAATCTTTCCCGGGCCATCACCACCCACTCCCGGGGAATGCGTCCCTATCTGACAAGGCGCCCGCGCTTCCCCATCATGACTGCTCAACAGCGAGGTCTCCCGCAAGTGAACTTTGGTCAGGATAGCGCTGGGTTGGGGGCCGTGCCCCACCCAGCTGGGGCCATCACTTCCACATAGGAGGAGTAGGCAAGTTCCGCCGGACGCTGTCCGGTTACTCCCAAAGGTCGCTGCGGGGTTTCCCTCTGGATTCGTCCGGTGGCGAGGTGATCCCCAACATTCTGTATCCATATCTTCATTCGATGCCTAGCTCGGGCTGGGCGAACAGGGCTGCTTCATCGTCCACTCTCCTGCAAAACTTAAAAGGACATGCAGCCTGGTCTCACTGACCTGCTGCCTTAGGCGGAGACATGGTCGGGTCCCTTGACCTCGGACCAAAATACAAACATTTGGCACACTTATAAACTTAAACTTTATACTAACTTAAAATTAGCAGTTATTTCTAAACTTACAATTTACACCTTAAAAGCAAGCTATATACATACATAGCTATAATACAAATGCCGCCCATCTCTGGACGGCCAGGCTAATCTCTGGCACTGTCGCAGACTGCTGCTGGCTGCCACGAAGCTGGACTGCCTCCTGTCTCTGGTCCCCCGCAGCTTATGGCTGTTGAGTGGGGACCCCTGTTCTTTGGCTTCTCCCTGGTTCGGGAGCCCGCCTTACTCCACTGTAAAGTGGGTGACCATCTTGTCTCGGGCTTGTGGACCCACTGAGACCTTCTGAGGGGCGTCTCAGTGGGGGAAACTTTGGCTGACAGACCCTGAGCCAGGGTCGCAGCCCTAGCTGGCTGGGAGCCTTCTCCCCCAGGTGAAAAAAGCCTGCACTGTATAAGATACCGGGCTGCCTGCTGGTACAAATCTCCCTCTCCCGATCCAAAATCTGCTGTCAGCTCCCTCCCTGTGTCTCCTGCAAGAGGGATTGCCATCCCTGCCTCCCCAGGGTCCCACATCATGGGGGGGACCACTCTGGAAGCGGGCTGGGAAGCTGGTCCCTTTAAACAGGCGACTGCGCCTGCGCGGATCTCCTCCCTGGAGTCCCGCGGCAGAGGCTGTGAAATCTCTGCCTTTACACAAGCAGGTGCGCCTGTGTGAAAAAGCTGAGGAAGAGCCACTGTGGTCCCGCCGGCAACTGCGCCTGCGCAAACTATCTTTTCGGAGTCCCTCGGCAGAGGCTGTGAAGCCTCTGGCTTCAAACAGGTGATTGCGCCTGCGCGGGAAAACTTAGAAAGGGCCGCTGGGGTCCCACAGGCAACTGCGCCTGCGTGAACAGTCTCGCTAAAAAGGGTTGGAAGAACCACTGAGTCTTCCAAGCAGGCCGCTGCGCCTGCGCGTATTGTTTGGGAAGCGGGGATTTTTAAACGGCCGACTGCGCCTGCGCGTTCGGCCTCAAACTGAGCAAGAGCCGCTGGGGGTTCCGGGTCTGCGACTGCGCCTATGCGAACCCGGTGTTGAGAAACCTCTCCTCTCAGGTGCGCGGCTGTGCCTGTTGGCAAAACTCTCTCCCCAGGCACGCGACCGCGCCTGCACGGGAAAGCTGAGGCGGATCCGTTGGGGGTACAGGCTGGGGAACCATGCCTACGCAAACCTGGTCTTGGGAAACTTCTCCCCTCAGGCGCGCGACTGCGCCTGCGCGAACCTGCTGTTCAGAAGACTGGGGGATTCCTGTCTCCAGACCAGTGACTGCGCATGCGCGGGCAGTCTCCAAGCGATCTTCTGTGAATGGATGGGCAGCAGCCTGCAGATTTCTAATCCCAGGCTGCTGTTTCTCTGTTTCTGAGCCACATAGCTTCCTCAAATTTAAACTTAGGTTTGAATTTAAGCTTTTGCCAAAATTTAGGTACCACTGGGGTAGGGAAGTGTCCCAACTTGTGGGCTGGACAACTTTTCCCTGGGAACAAGCCACAGTGCCTGTCTTTACAGGCTGTGAATTTGAACTTGTCTGGTGGGCAAACTCATGTACTCTTACCTGGGTGGCTTTAAATGGGGAATTTTGGCCTTGGACCTGCCTTTGGTCTGGGGCCAAAACTATCTCCTGTGTGCCTCCCTTGTCCCGGATTTCTGCTACTGGACCTGCTCTACAGGGGTCCCAGAACTCTCCTTCCCTGTTCCCTGGCTTAAACAGCTTACTCTGCCCAGGAATGGCTCCTCCCCCTGCACAAGTCACAGTGCTTGCCTGTGAACTTGTACCTGCTGTGGGCTGACGATTCCTATTCTCAGGCTCACTCCCAGCTGCCTGGTTGGGGTTGACTTTAAACCCCTTTCTTTCCAGTCATTGTGGGGAGGCAGAGGTGGGCAAGGGGGCTGCAGCACCACTGATGGCTGCCCCCTTTCCCTGCTTGACCCTCATGAGAGATTTTAACGTCTCCAGGACAGACTCGATTGTGTCTGTCTCTGCCTTCTGAGTTGGGGCTGCGGGGTTCCTGGCTGTATCATCTCTCCCAGGCTTTTTACAATCCCTGCGCCAGTGGCCCTCCTCCCCGCACTTGTAACAAGTGACCTTGTTCTGCGAGGTATGGCTCCCCTCCTGGCACCACTCTTTCTGATATGGAGCCCCAGGTTTATCTAACTCCCTATCCAGCACCGTTCTGGTTGCTGCCTGTGGGATGGTTCAACTTGGGCTGCCAGTAAAATCCGGCTGACCTGCCTTCAGGCTGATCAGGCAAATCGTCCCCTTTGCTGCTTTTAAAGCCATGTTAAGGCTTTCTATCTCTGCCCTACAGGGGCCATGATCTGCTTCACTAAACCTTTGGGCGCAGGCCAGCTTATAAGCTGTCTTTACTTCCCTAAACCTTTCCTCCTGCTCTGTTACTTCTGAGGTGAGGCGGGCATTCTCTTCCCGCAGTCTCATCTCACTTTCCCTGGCCTCAGTGATTCCCTGCACAAGGCGTTCTATAAATGCCTGGCATTTCATGACCTCTAGTGTGAGGCATGCATTTACTTCCCGCACCCTCATACCACTAGCTCTGGCTTCATTCACCTCTCTTATGAGGCGTTCTACCCCCGCCTGGCACTTCTGAAACTGGGACTCCTGATTCTTGGCCTCTTTAACCTGGCCACCTATACTATAATAGGTCAGCTTACACACTGCCACTAACATCCGCAGGGCTACCCACATACTGTAAACAAGAGAAACAAGAGCTGATGCTTTCTTCAGATCCAGACCAGCTATCAAATCAAAAACGGCCTCCAGTCCTGCCGCGGTCGTCATTTTGTAGGGGGCATCTTTTAACTGGTTTAAGGTAATTTCCCTGGTCTGTAGCCTTTGCCTGCACTCTGACCAATTCCAATCTTTTACCTGGTTTATGGTAATTCACCTGGTCAGGCAGCCTTGCTGCTGCACTGTAAACCAATTTCCAATAAACCAATTTTCAAACAGCGGTTTCGAATCGCTACCCCACCTTCCAGTTCTGACTGAAGAATTTATAATTAATGATATTAAAATGGACAAATGGTCTGGATGAGAGAAAAATCAAGCTTTATTAACTAAAAGAAACTATAATCAAATATAAAACTATACCACACGAACACAGTAATTACAGTAAAATTGCTTAAATTGAGGAAGGCAGACAGCAAAAATGAGGGGTAAGTGGCTACAAAGTTGATTAAACAATCTTAGCAATATCCCCTTAATTACCATCCCCTAACTCCTTACTAGGTTGCTTTGCTGAGGAGTCAGAAACCCTGCTCACCTGTGGTCCAGCGAAGTAAGAGCTAAGAGAGAGATAGCTTCTCAGGAGCTATCTTTATACCTGGAAAAGTCTGTCTGCAAAATCCGTGCCCAAAGTTCCAATACACAAGAGAAATGCTGTGATTGGTTGATTCAAAGTGGTTGGAATGGGTTAATGTGTCTGCACTGTGGGGCCGAAATGTTCCCGCCCACATCCGGAGCTCACCTGGGCTAAAACAAAAGGGAATGCAACTGCCCTATTGTCCAGAATGATGGGTGATTCAAACCCATTCAATGTTTGAACTGTTCCCTTAAAAAATCCGTTCCATGGTTTCAGTATCTCATTGTCTGTGAGTGCTTTGAATGGCTGAATTGCTGTGTAAACAAAAGCAGTTTCAATCGATTGTCCTTGCGGTTAGTCTCAAGTAGTTAATCCCTTATGTCAATAAGCAACTTCAAGTGCTTCTGAGAAGGAAACTCCTAGATTTGATTGACAGGCCTTTCACACAGACACATTACAAGCTGCTAGCTGCTCTTTTAAGCCCCTTTGTTCTTGGCCAATGCTTTCTGTGGCCATTTTCAAACCTCTTGAAATATACAGTTCGAAACTCAGAGGTACCATTTTAATAAAAATGTAATGTCTTAGATCCTGATGTTGCCCAAGTGCTGCTCTGTCCAACACAGCTTTTCACGATTCTGGGTAAACACTGTCCTACCCAGAGGCAATTCAAAACATATAATTCTTCATCCACGGTGTGGAACAGTATTTTCAATCTTCAGGGAAAAATTGGGGAATTTTACGAACCCCTACAAGGGCAAGCAGGATTACGCCTCCGTACATTCTGAAATTTCCTGAAATAGACATAAAGGCATCTAGCCAGGTTCCCTGGAGATTTGCTGGCTTGGGTGACGTATGGTCGGGTCCTGCGACCTCGACTCACATGGACAATACTCTGGGACGGCTTCATACTTAAATCAAAACTAACTGTTCCTTACTTAGAATTAAATTAAAATAGCCTAACCTAACAGTATAAACTTAAACTACTAAAACTATATACATCTGCCACCCGTCTCCGAGCGGCCAGCCTAATTCCTGCCTGGGCTGTTGCAGGCTGCTCCCTGCGGCGTGGCTGCACTGACCTGCACTCCCGGTCCCTTGCAGTCTGTAGCTGCTAGCTGGGGACCTTTATCTTCCGACTTCTCTTTAACTCGAGAGGTTGCCGGTTCAAACTGGGGAGCCGGCGACCTTGCCTTCCTAGGCTGGGGTGTCCGAGGGGACCTCCTAGGAAGTGCTACTGGTGGGGTTACCCTGGTGAGCGGACCTTTTGCACGGACCGCATTCCTCGCTGGCTGGGGATCTTCTCCCTGGGGTCCCTCCCCTCCCAAACTTGAACTGGGGACCGGTAATCTCCCGCCGCCGGCTGCCGGTGGCTGAGGGTCTCCACCTCCAGGTTCAAAACCTTGGTCGGGGGCGGGGCCACCTGGCTCGGGCTCCTCCACCTCAAAATCCCAAAGGAGGGGGGAGTGGTCTGAACAAGGTGCTGGGGGCCTCCTCCCTTGACGCACGCGACTGCGCCTGCGTGTGCAGCCTGTGTGTGCACGCCCGCTGCGGGCTGAGGATTTCTATCCTCGGTTTGGATCCCAGCTGCCTGCTTCTTCGCCTCCGGCTTAAACAGCTTACACTGGTTGATATGGAACCATTGTGTGCGCTGGGGAAATTTCACTGCATTCACCATGGGGCTGGCTTTACCTACTATGCTATAGGGTCCCATGTAAAATGGCTCTAAACTCCTCACTCGGGCGTAGTTCCTAACCATTGCCTGGTCCCCTATCTCCCATTGGTGACTTTTGTTAGACTTGAGCAGCAATCGGTTATTCCGATGTTGCTTCCCCATGCTCCCTGCTGCCTGCTCGTAGACCTGCTTTTGGTCCGGGGCCAAAGCTACCCACTGTGTGCCTCCCTTGTCCCGGATTGCTGCTACCGGGCCTGCTCTACAGGGGTCCCAGAACTCTCCTTCCATGTCCCCCTGCTTGGCCACCTCGTCGGTCTTTTGGTTACCCTCCCATGCGGTACGGAGGGATCCTAAATCTATGGCCAAAGGTTTTGACCTTTCCCCAGCCTGCTCATTCCCTGTGGATCCCATTAAGCTAAATGGGCCCTTGTTAGACCTGGGTGAATTGGTCAGGTCTTCCGAATGGACCACCGTGCTGGAAGCTCCAGTGTCCACCGAATACCTCCCCTGCACCGTCTTCACCCCCATCTTAACATAGGGCCTGCACCGCTCAGCATTTTCGCAGGGACACAGGTCGACAGGCTGCACTGGTTCTAGTCATTGCTGGGAGTTGGATGGAGCAGATGGGGTCAAAGCACCGGTGGAGGCTGCTATTTTACCCTGGCTGGCCAGGATGAGAGATCGTAGGGACTGTATCGACTCCAGGAGTGGCTCGATCACAGCGAGAGGGATACCTGGCCCTACCTTTTGGGCTGGGGCTGGTGAATTCCTCCCCTTATTCTCCTTCCGGGGATTCTTACAATCCTTTCACCAGTGGCCGTTCTTCCCGCACCCGTAACAGTTCAGCTTAGTCTGGGAGGGACGGTTTCCCTCCTGGTGCCACTCTTTCTTATTCTGGCCCCTAGGTTTAACCTCATGGACTTTCCCCTTGGGTTGGGCGTCTCGATACCCCTTATATTTTTAAATGCTATCGTGAGCTGGCGGATCACCATTTCATAGAAACATAGAAGCTAGGAACAGGAGTAGGCCATTCGGCCCTTCGAGCCTGCTCCGCCATTCAATGAGATCATGGCTGATCATCCAAATTCTGTACCCTGTCCCTGCCTTCTCCCCATATCCCTTGATCCCTTTAGCCTCAAGAAATATATCCAACTCTTTCTTGAATATATTTAATGAACCAGCCTCCACCGCCCTCTGTGGCAGAGAATTCCACAGGTTCACCACTCTCTGGGTGAAGAAGTTCCTCCTCATTTCAGTCCTAAATGGCTTACCCCTTATCTTTAGACTACGACCCCTGGTTCTGGACTTCCCGGCCATCATAAACATCCTTCCTGCATCTAGTCTGTCCAGAACCTGACAGAATTTTATAGGTTTCGATGAATGTTATCATCACTGCAGTCTACATCCCACCACACGCTAATGCCAAACTAGCACTGAAGGACCTCTACAGGGCCATCAGCGAACAACAAACTGCGCACCCAGACGGAGCTTTTATCGTCGCGGGGGACTTCAATCACACAAACCTAAAAACTGTACGACCGAAATTCCACCAGAATGTCTCCTGCCCCACAAGAGGGGAGAACACACTGGATCAAGTCTACACGAGCATTGTAGACGCTTACAAGGCCATTCCCTGCCCCCACCTTGGGAAGTCTGACCACCTCTCCCTGTTTCTAGCCCCGGCATACAAACCGCTCATCAAAAGAGAGAGAACATCAATGAGAGCAATGAAAGTATGGCCAGAGGGGGCAGTATCGGAGCTTCAGGATTGCTTCGAACGCACTGATTGGGGCATGTTTGCCCACAATGACATCGAGGAATACGCATCCACAGTGCTCTTCTACATCAACAGCTGCGTCGAGGTCGTCACGACCCACAAAAATATCAGGTCATACCCCAACCAGAAACCCTGGATGAACGGAGAGGTCCGCTCACTGTTGAAAGCACGCGACGCAACATTTAAATCTGGCGACGCGGCGGCTTACAGAGCAGCTAGGACCAACCTAAAAAAGGGTATCAGGACTGCCAAATGGAAACAGACACTGCGGATAGAGGATCACTTCCGCAACAACTCGGACCCCCGGCGCATGTGGCAAGGCATCCAGTCCATCACTGACTACAAGGGCAAAAACACCAGTCCCCCGGTCAGCGACGCCTCCCTTCCGGAGGAGCTTAACAACTTCTACGCTCGCTTCGACAGGGACAACAAGGAGCCGGCTACCAAAGCCTTGCCACCCCCGGAAGACCAGGTGCTCACTCTGTTGACCTCCGACGTAAGGGGCGCTCTACGCAGAGTGAACACACGAAAGGCTACTGGACCGGATAGCATCCCTGGACGGGTACTCAAGGAATGTGCTGATCAGCTGGCTGATGTCTTCACCGCCATCTTCAACCTGTCATTGGCCCAGGCAGTAGTCCCTACATGCTTCAAGACCACCACCATCATTCCTGTGCCTAAACAAGCGGCTGTGACGTGTCTGAACGACTATCGACCTGTCGCACTCACACCCATCATAATGAAGTGTTTCGAGAGACTGGTCCTGGCTCACATCAAAGCCAGTGTTCCTGCCTCCCTTGACCAACACCAGTTTGCCTATCGGGCAAACAGATCAACGGAGGATGCAATCACAACTGCTCTGCACTCGGCACTGAATCACCTAGATGGTAAGGAGACCTACATCAGAATGTTGTTTATAGACTACAGCTCAGCATTCAACACTATCGTCCCCAACAAGCTGGCCACCAAACTCCAAACTCTTGGCCTGAACACTTCCCTCTGCAACTGGACCCTGGACTTCCTAACAAACAGACCCCAGTCTGTCAAATTAGGTAACCACACCTCCCCCCCCTGACCCTGAACACGGGGGCCCCACAAGGATGTGTGCTGAGCCCCCTCCTCTACTCCCTCTTCACCCACGACTGTGTGGCTGTTAATGGTTCCAACACCATCATCAAGTTTGCAGATGACACCACGGTAGTAGGCCAGATCACCAACAACGATGAGTCAGCCTACAGGGAGGAGGTCCAGCATCTCGTGAAGTGGTGCGCCGACAACAACCTGGCCCTTAACACCAAGAAAACAAAGGAAATAATCGTGGACTTCAGGAAGTCCAAAGGCAGAAGTCACACCCCCATCCACATCAATGGGGCGGAGGTGGAAAGGGTGGCCAGCTTTAAGTTCCTCGGAGTCCACATCACAGAAGACCTCTCCTGGTCCCTCAACACCTCCTCTCTGGTGAAGAAGGCCCAGCAGCGCCTATATTTCTTGAGGAGGCTGAAGGGATGTAATCTGTCACCCCTGATCCTCTCTAACTTCTACCGCTGCACTATAGAGAGCATCCTGACAAACTGTATCACGGTATGGTACGGCAGCTGTAGCTCCCATGACCGGAAAGCCCTGCAGCGGGTAGTCAAAACTGCCCAACGCATTACCGGCACCCGGCTACCGACCATAGAACATATATATCAGAAACGCTGCCTACGGAGGGCACGGTCCATCATCAAAGACCCTACCCACCCCAGCCACAGTCTGTTCGCCCTCCTACCATCTGGAAGACGCTACAGATGCATTCGCACCTGTACGACCAGATTTAGGAACAGCTTCTTTCCCAGGGCTGTCATCCTACTGAACTCCACAAATAAACACTAAAGCCTGCACATCTGCTGATGCACTTTATTATGGTCATATTTATGCTAATATATATGTACAAATGTATGTTGAAATGTTTAAGTGTCCTAATCCAAATTGTACACTCTCGGGAGCCGCAAGCCAACATTTCGTTGTACTGCACTTGTGCACTAACAATGACAATAAAAGTTGATTTGATTTTGATTTGAGATCCCCTCTCAATCTTCTAAACTCCAGTGAGTATAAGCCCAATCGACACAATCTCTCCTCATACGTCATTCCTGCCATCCCAGGTATCAGCCTGGTGAATCTTCGCTGCACTCCCTCCATAGCAAGAACGTCCTTCCTCAGGTAAGGTGAACAAAACTGCACACAATACTCAAGGTGCGGTCTCACCAAGGCCCTGTACAACTGTAGCAAGACATCCTTGTTCCTGTACTCGAACCCTCTTGCTACGAAGGCCAACATACCATTTGCCTTCTTAACCGCCTGCTGCACCTGCATGCTTACCTTCAGCGACTGGTGCACAATAACACCCAGGTCTCTTTGCACTTCCCCTTCTCCCAATCTATTGCCATTCAAGTACTAATCTGCCTTCCTGTTTTTGCCACCAAAGTGGATAACCTCACATTTATCCACATTATAGTGCATTTGCCATGTTTCTGCCCAATCACCCAACCTGTCCAAATCGTACTGGAGTTTCACGACATCCTCCTCACAGCTTACCCTCCCACCCAGCTTTGTGTCGTCTGCAAATTTGGAGATATTACATCCAATTCCCTCGTCCAGATCATTAATATATATTGTGAACAGCTGGGGTCATAGGACCGATCCTTGCGGTACCCCACTAGTCACTGCCTGCCACTCGGAAAACGACCCGTTTATTCCAACTCTTTGCTTTCTGTCCGCCAACCAGTTCTCTATCCAAGTCAATAACTTGCCCCCAATCCCATGTGCCTTAATTTTGCACGCTAATCTCTTATGTGGGACCTTATCGAAAGCCTTCTGAAAGTCCAAATACACCACATCCACTGGTTCTCCCTTATCTATTTTACCAGTTACATCCTCAAAAAATTCCAGTAGATTAGTCAAGCATGATTTACCTTTTGTAAATCCATGTTGACTTTGTCCGATCCTGTCACTGCTTTCCAAGTGCTCTGCTATTACATCTTTTATAACAGACTCCAGCATTTTCCCCACTACCGATGTCAGGCTTACATAATTCCCCGCTTTTTTTCTACCACCTTTTTTGAATAGTGGGGTAACATTGGCTAACCTCCAATCCATGGGTACCGTTCCAGAGTCTATCGAGTTCTGGAAGATGACCAGCAATGCCTCTACTATCTCTAGGGCCACTTCCTTAAGTGCCTTGGGACGCAGACCATCAGGCCCTGGGGATTTATCGGCCTTCAGTCCCATCAATTTTCCTAACACCATTTCCCTACAAATACTGATTTCTTTCAGTTCCTCCCTTTCATCAGACCCTATGTTCCCCGACATCTCTGGGAGGTTATTTGTGTCCTCTTTTGTGAAGACAGAACCAAAGTATGTATTTAGTTGGTCTGCCATTTCCTTGTTTCTCATTATAAATTTCCCTGATTCTGAATGTAAGGGACCTACGCTTGATTTCACCAATCTTTTTCTCTTCGCATATCTATAAAAGCTTTAACAGTCAGTTTTTATGCTCCCTGCGAGCTTACTCTCATATTCTATTTTCCCTTTCTTAATTAATCAATTTGCCCCCCTTTGTTGACTCCTAAACTGCTCCCAATCCTCAGGATTATTGCTTTTTCTAGCCAATTTATATGTCCTCTCCTTGGATCTTATGCTATCCCTAATTTCCCTTGTTAGCCACGGTTGAGTCACCTTTTTTGTTTTATTTTTATGCCAAACTGGGATGAACAAATTCTGTAGCTCATCCATTCGGTCTTTGAATGTTTGCCATTGCCTATCCACCGTCAACCCTTTGAGCGCCATTCCCCAATCAATCCTACCCAACTCGCTCCTCAGGCCAGCGTAGTTTCCTTTATTTAAATTGAGGACCCTAGTCTCTGAGTCAACGACTTCATTCTCCATCTTAATGAAGAATTCGATCATATTATGATCGCTCCGACCCAAGGGGCCTCGTACAACAAGATTGCCAATTAATCCTTTCTCATTACATAATACCCAGTCTAAGATGGCCTGATCTCTGGTTGGTTCCTCGACATATTGGTCCAGGAAACCATCCCGTAAACACTCCAGGAATTCCTCCTCCACAGTATTGTTACTAATTTGGTTGGCCCAATCTATATGTAGATTAAAGTCACCCATGATGACTGCTGTGCCCTTATTGCACACTTCTTTAATTTCCCTTTTAATGCCATCCCCAACCTCCACCTTACTGTTTGGAGGTCTATATACCACTCCCACTAATGTTTTTTCCCCTTAGTACTTCTCAATTCTACCCATACAGATTCCACATCATCAGAGCTAATATCCTTCATTACAATTGTATTAATCTCTTCTTTAACCAGTAATGCTACCCCACCTCCCTTTCCTTTTTGCCTATCTTTCCTGAATATTGAATACCCCTGGATGTTGAGTTCCCAGTCTTGGCCATCCTTGAGCCACGTTTCCATAATCCCAACCAAATCATATCCGTTTACCTCTATTTGCGCAGCCAATTCATCCACCTTATTACAAATGCTCCTCGCATTAAGACACAAAGCCTTCAGGCTTGTTTTTTTAATGCTCTTAGACCTATTAGAATTATTATTTTCTGTGGCCACGTTTGATTTAAACCGTTGATTTCTCTGACTGCCACTTTTGTTTTTCTCCTTCCTATCTTTTGCGTTTATCCCTGTTTCCCTTTCCTCTGTCTCCCTGCTCAGGTTCCCAACCCCCTGCCATTTTAGTTTAAACCCCCCCGAACAGCACTAGCAAACACTCCCCCTAGGACATCGGTCCCGGCCCTGCCCAGGTGCAAACCGTCCCGTTTGTACTGGTCCCACCTCTCCCAGAACCGGTTCCAATGTCCAAGGAATTTGAATCCCTCCCCCTTGCACCATTCCTCTAGCCACGTATTCATTTGAAATATCCTCCTATTTCTACTCTGACTAGCAAGTGGCACTGGTGGCAATCCTGAGATTAATACCTTTGAGGTCATATTTTTTAATTTACCTCCTAACTCCCTATATTCTGCTTTTATGACCTCATCCCATTTTTTCCCTATATCGTTGGTGCCTATGTGCACCACGACAACTGGCTGTTCACCCTCCCCTTCCAAAATGTTCTGCAGCCGCTCCGAGACATCCTTGACCCTTGCACCAGGGAGGCAACACACCATCCTGGAGTCTCGATTGCGGCCGCAAAAACGCCTATCTATTCCCCTTACAATTGAGTCCCCTATCACGATAGATCTTCTACTATTTTTCCTCCCAGCCTGTGCAGCAGAGCCACCCATGGTGCCAGGAATTTGGCTGCTGCTGCCTTCCCCTGATGAGTCATCCCCCCAACAGTATTCAAAGTGGTATATCTGTTGGAGAGGGGGATGGCCGCAGGGGATTCCTGCACTACCTGCCTGTGCCTCTTATTCTGCCTGCTGGTCACCCATTCCCTTCCTGCCTGTACACCCTTTACCTGCGGTGTGACCAACTCGCTATATGTGATATTCACGATGTCCTCAGCATCGTGAATGCTCCAAAATGAATCCATCCGCAGCTCCAGTGCCGCAATGCTCCTCGGTGGTCTGGGGGCCACAGGGGTCAAACCAGGCCACAGACTGGGCTTGGATTTGGGACAGGCAGTTTGTCATTAGACAACGGAGCCAGTGGGCCAATTGGTCTTGCTCCATCAACATTCGTGCTGGCGTTCCCGGGCATGCCCACCGGTAGACTGGCCACAGCCTGTCTGTGAACGCCTGCGGGGACTCCCCTGGGAGCTGTACCGTTCTTTCTACACTGGCGAACGGGCTGCCGCCATTCATACACATGGCCTCCAATATCTCATCCCTTAAGTCATCGTATCCCTTCTGCCCCTTCTTACATTCATCTGATAGGGTCTGGAGGAGTTTACCCTCCAGAGAAAACAGCAGCATCTTGGCTTGCTCTGCATCATCGCAGTCATTAACGCAAGCTGCCTGTTCTATCTCTCTAAAATGCAGTGAGGGGTCCTCCTTTTCGGAGAGCTTGGGGATGTGACTAACCATGGCACTGAATTGCTGGGTGCCATGCGGTACCACAAACTGGTTTTGGACGGCTCCTTGTTCGTTGTCATCGCCGGGCGAGCCGTACCTGTGTTGTCGGAGGGGGTACACCGGTCCCGGTATCGGCCTATCTAGCGGGGGCTGCTGTACCTCCCCTACCACTTCATCTTCCACCCCCCTATGCTGCCAGACCTCCTGAAAGCTCGGAGCTATGGGTGGTGGCCGTGAAACCTCTGGTTCCCTTGCTGGCTCATCTCTGCGCTGCCTGTGGGACCGTTCTGCTTGGGTTGCCGGTAAAGTCCAACTGGCCTGCCTTTGGGCTGATAAGGCATATCATCCCCTTAGCCCTCGCTAAAGCTATACTCAAGGTTTCTATCTCTTCCCTACAGGGGCCATGATCTGCTTCCTCAAAGCCTCAGTTGCAAGCCAGCCTATATGCTGCCTTTACTTCTTTGACCTTCTCCTCCTGTTCTCTTATCTCTTGGGTTAGGCTTATCTCACTACCTCTTGCCTCTCTGACCTGGAACTCCAAACACTCCACCTTGTACCTTGCGCTACCTTTGATTTCGGCGGTCCGGCTCTCCAGGCGCTCTATTTTTGCCTGGTGTGCTTTTGCCGTCTGCACTCTTTCTTCGTTTAGCGCCTAAACCGCCACTATCACTTTCTCCTCTGCTAAAGCCTTATCCTGTATCTCTATCTCCTTGTCCTAGATTTCTTGGGCCAATTTCTTAAGCTTGGCAGTCTGTGCTGCTACAACTCCGTCCAACAGTAGGACCTGTTTCTTGTAGCACATAAACCACACTGCTTTCACTATTGACCCCTTATGTTGTTTACTGGCCATCCACTGGGCAGCTGCATCTATGGGATGCTCAGCCTGTAATAGGGTGAGTATACACTTCTTGGTGATATTCACCTTTCTAAACACATAACCGGACAACCTCTCTTCCATTACGGCTCCTTCGTCCGCACCACTGTCTGCTATATCGCACACTGCTGCCGGGGCCCTGCCACAGTCGCCATTCTGTAGGGGGTTTTTGCTACTTGCTTTGGCCAGTCGGTTATGTCTCCGGCTGCCTTATCTCTGAGCGGTTCGAAACGCTCACCCATTAGTTCTGATCCCCGGGCTTGTTGGCAGATAGCAATATAGACAAACGAGCAGACCAGTGGTTTGGTACAAAGAAAACCAAAATTTATTATCAGAGAAAAATAAGATAACAATACTATACAAAAAGATGATATGAATGCAGTACACTTACGCTTAACAGGGGAGGAGAAAATGGCACATCGAGGGAAAATGGCTAAAATGACAATTCAGCAATCCCCTTAACTCCCACCCTCTACACCTAGCTAGATTATCTTGCGATGGGTCAGAAGTATAATGCTCACCGGTCTGAGATGTTGAAAGAAAAGCCTTGCTCCTTTGCCCTGTTGCCTGCCGATGTCACGTGGTCCCGCTGTTGCACAGACTTCACCGTCCAGGTAGAGATACCCCAGTAATTAAAAGGTCTCTGACAGGGTATCCTACCTCTCTGGACGGGCTCTCCTTCGATGGTCTTCTTCTTTGGTTGATGGCGAGGCAGGGCGCAGGAGGCGAGGTGAGAGAGAGAGAGCATGGCTTCCTGAGGGGCTATATTTATACTCCTCTCGGTAGCCCTTATCTGCTCGGCAAATCAGTTCAGTCCTTTGTATGATTTGGGTGACCTCGTTTAAAACAAAAGGTATCGATCTTGGCCCATCGACTTGGATGGCCGGTAATCGGTTCCTGCCGGTTCTGCAACTGTTCTCCTTTGTCCAACAGGTTCTTTGATGGGGGTCAGCCCCGTCTCGATGGCCCCGCTGATTATTTTGATTGTTTGAGCAAACACCTTGATGGCCTTTATGCGTAGGTCTGATTGTAATTGGGTTTGTCCCCAATGCATATGCAAAAGTCTTGTCTGGTTTCGTGATCTCCTTGCTGCAGACATTGAAATGCACAAGCTATTAGCTTGCCAAGGTCCGAATTGAAACTGACAGGCTTTCGGTCACGAGGTCTGACTGCAGCCATTTTGTTGTGCCCTGGATTTTAAAACTCAGTCTGACCAAATAAATCTTGGGGGGGGGGAGAGATGTATGAAATTTTCAAATCCTTCAATACCAATCGACTGGAGCAGGATATATAAAGACTAGCAGAATTGGCAGACAAGTGGCAGATGGGATTTAATACAGAGAAGTGTGAGGTGATGCAGATTGGCAGAAGGAACAGGGAGAGGCAATATACACTTAATGGCACAGTTTTAAAGAGTGTGCAGGGACAGAGGGACCTGGGAGTTAATGTGCATAGGTCCTTGAAGGTGGCGGGACATGTTGAGAGAATGGTTAGCAAAGCATATGGGATCTTGGGCTGCATAAATAGAGGTACTGAGTACAAAAGTAGAGAAGTTATGCTGAACTTTATAAAGCACTGGTTCGGCCACAACTGGAGTATTACATCCAGTTCTGGTCACCACACTTTAGGAAGGATGTGAAGGCACTTGAGAGGGTGCAGAGGAGGTTTACCAGAATGGTTCCGGAGATGGGGGATCTTAGCTACAAGGACAGGTTGGAGAAGCTGGATTTGTTTTCATTAGAGCAAAGGAGGTTGAGGAGTGATTTGATAGAGGTGTACAAGATTATGATGGGTTTGGATAGGCTGGACAGGGAAAGACTGTTCCCACTAGTTGATGGTACAAGGACTAGGGGACACAGATTTAAGATTCTGGGCAAGAGATACAGTGGGGATGTGAGGAAAAAAAATTTTACGCAGCGAGTGGTGAGGACCTGGAACTCGCTGTCGACGGAAGTGGTGGAAGTGGAGACACTCAATGTTTTCAAGGGGAAACTGGATAGACACTTGAGGGAAATAAACTTGTAGGGCTCCGGGGATAGAGCGGGGGAATGGGCCTGACTGGATTGCTCTACAGAGAGCTGGCACGGACCCAATGGGCTGAATGGCCTCCTTCTGTGCCGTTATGACTCTATGACTCTCTGACAACACCGTCTGTCTCCAACCCATCTGTTGCCCCTGTCCGTCTCTCTCTCTGTCTATCCGCGGCTATCTTCCCATCTGGCTCCCTCTCTGTCTCCCAACAATCTGTGTCTCTTTTTCTCATCATCAGCCTCTCTCTCTGTCTCCCACGCCACCGTCTGCCTCCCCATCTGTCTCCCCTAATCTGTCACCCACAATTGTCACTGTCTACCCATCCACCCCCGTCAGTCACTCTGTCTGTCTCTCCCCTTTTGTCTCCACGGGCGCTCTCACACCGTCTGCCCTGGGAGTGTTTGATGGGACAGTGTAGAGTGAGCTTTACTCTGTACCTAAACTGTGCTTGTGCCTGCTGTAGTGTATGTAACCGTTCTACCTTTAAGAGAACTATTGTATGTAACCGTCCACCTTTAAGAGAACTATTTTAGGTGTTGCACTACTTTATCTTGGCTGCTGTATACTGTAATACCGGGAGTGACCACACCGGTATATAAGTGCTGTGTAAGGATTTATTGGGCAGATTCGCCCTGACCTTCGAATAGTAAAGTCCTGTTAAAGTTACTCTTGTAGTCTGTGTATTAATTCACCATATAACCCACAGACTTTACAGTGGCGACAGGTTCGATCTTACCCTGCGGCAGTGACACACCCGAAGCAGTTAACGAGCGTCGAGAAGAGGCACCCGCCCTCGTCGTTCTGCTGAGAGAAGACTCGAGTCTGCAGAGCAAGGAAGAAGGAAGGATTCAGACACGAAGCCTTCCATCAGCAACAGGCTGTTATTGTCCCTTCTGCCACGGCGGTGAGTGAGCCGATCAGCCAAGAGAAGCAAGTCGGCCACGTTGACTGTGAGTAGGGGGAAAATAAAAAGAAACGGAGGATAAGGGCGGTGAACTCGACCACGGTCGGGGGAAAGGAGCCGGACAGAAGTCGGGCCCAGAGGCGCTGAGACTGGGGCAGCATAGGGCACAGAAGCTGCGGTACAAGCGGGAACGCAGCCGGTGTGAGAGACCGGGCTATAAGCGGGAACGCAGCCGGTGTGAGAGACCGGGCTACAAGCGGGCTGGGAGACGCAACAGCGTCGTGAGACAGCTAGACCGCGACCGGCAAAAAAGGCCGGGCAGCTACCGAGGCCACGAGGCGCTGCGACCGGGATCGTAAGGCGCGGGAAGATATAAAAATAAATAAAACCGTGGAGAACTCAACCGCAGCCGGGGGAGGAAAGGACCGGACTGCGAGAGGGCTGCGAGGCGCGATTGGAAGCCGCTGAGGGAGAGACAGAGCCCGAGTGAAGGGGGAACGGGACCGAGCGAGGGAGACCGAGCGAGATTCCGCCCAGCGGCTGGAACTGTTCGCCGCCAACGGGTTGTCCCCAGCGCCGGTTGCCGGCCGAGAAAAGGGAACAAGGAACGCACTGAAGCCGGCGCGCAGGCTGCGAACTCTGAAAGCCAGCGGTCGTCACCCGAAGGAAAGCTTACCCCTCCCGCCAGGGGAAGAAACGCGGGAAGCCGCCAGTAGGCGGGGAAGAAGACAGAAGCGGGAAACCGCCATTTTGAAAGTGGGCGGGGAAGAAGACAAGCGCGGGAAACCGCCATTTTTGGAAAAAAAAAAGTAACGAACAAATTCGTTGTGGTTTCTCAAAAAGATAGTGAAGATGCCTAAGCATGGTAACGTCAACAACTTCGATTCCGAGGTGGAAGATTGGGCCACGTACGTAGAACGCATCAAGATATATTGTGAGGCCAATAAAATAGCAGATGATGATAAAGCTCTCACCTTATTAAACGCAATGGGGGCGAAGACATACGGGCTATTGAAGCATCTTCTATCACCAGCTAAACCGGCGGATCAGACTTTCGCTGATATTGTTGCTGTCCTGAAGGATCATTTGAACCCCACACCGCTGATGTTGGCGGAACGATTCAAATTTTATGCGAGAACGCAACGGAAAGAGGAAAGCAACGCGGAATACTTGGCCGAACTGCGTAGACTAGCGAAATACTGCCAGTTTGGGGAAAATCTGACAGAGGCATTGAGAGACAAGTTCGTGTGCGGGTTGTCGAAGGAAGGAACACAAAAGCGACTGCTCGAAGAGAACGATCTTACACTTGACAAGGCTGTCCTTATTGCAGCATCACACGAAGCAGCCGCGAGAGGCACTGCGGAAATGCAGCTGAAGGCAGCGGTACTCAGCGTGGATCAAATGACTTTGGGTACAACAAAATGTTATCGTTGTGGGAAGACAACACACGACCAGAACCAATGCTGGTTTAAAAACCAGGATGTAGAAAATGTGGCAAGCTTGGTCACATAGCTAAAGTATGCCGGTCAGGAAAGAAGACCAACAACAGAAAAAAGTCACCGCAGGAAAAGTACAGCAAGGTACACAAGGTGGCTGAGAAGAGTTCAGATGAACAGAATTCGGATTCAGACCCGAACGGCCAGGAACTGGGTAGTCTGAGAATTCACAATGGGAGTAAGGAAGCTGACCTACAAACTATCTGGATCACACTAAAAGTAGCCGGAGTCCAAGTGAAAATGGAATTGGACACAGGATCAGCCCTATCAGTCATAAATCGAAGGGATTACAACCGGCTATTCTCACATATACCCTTGAGAGATACCAAGATCGTATTGCAGACATACACGGGGCATAAAGTATACCCCATGGGAAAGATACAAGTCAAGGTGAGAGACAGGGGCAAAGAACACCAAGGAATGGACTTATATGTACTACCTGAGGGAGGTCCACCACTTCTGGGACGGGAGTGGATCAGGGAAATAAACATGGAATGGCACTACCTAAAAGCAATAACGAGTGAGAACTCGGTGAAGACAATCAGCTCAGACTCTGAAACGGATGACGACAAGACCAGCCCAGGTGCGAAAGACAAGTCTACAATGGACTTGCTGACTAAGGTTGGAAAAACGAAGGAGTGCATAAATACTGATGCTTCAAAGGAGAACAAAGTTTCAGAACAGAATTCCACTGAACAACAACAACATAGTTTGGCAGAGAATTCTGAGTCTGTCCAGTTTACAGACATGCACAAGTCTGAGGAACACCGGGCTCGAACTCAACTCCATTTCAAATTACAACAGCAATTAGAACAATTGAGTTGCCGTCTCGAGCAAGAGATAAAAGCAATGAAAACGTTCTTTGACACAGAGTGGGAGAATCTGGAAAGACAACAGGAACAGCTGAGGGAGAAAAGGGAGCAGGAGCACACAAACCGTCTGCGCAAGGAGGCCAAACGAATCAAAGCTGATTCGGTTTCTGAAGGTGCGTGCTCTAATCTGGTGGAGCAAGATGTTCAGCAACTGAAGGCGCTTGTTAGCAGATTGCAGGCAGAAAAGGCTGAGTTGGTCGCCATGAATTCCGAGCTCCTACTGAAGTTGGGTGCAGCATCACCGGACGATTCATTTGTGGAAATTCGAATGGTGGAGGCTGCGGATGATGGCGAAGTAGAAACAGCAAAGGAGCCCCAGGGCAAGGTTATAAGCAGCCCTGCAGCTACTGGGAAACGGATGAGGTCAGAAGAGTCAACGGTCAGTCAACTCCTTCATATGCTGAGGGACAAGACTCTGAAATGGGAACAATTTGGACATGAGTCTAAATCTTCAAAGGAGAGGGGTTTGGAGCTCCCAAAAGTTATTGGAATAGCTGAGGTTGCAACACAGACTGAGAAGATGGCAGCAGAGCAAACCTTGGATACCAAAAGTACGCTGATTCACGGCAATGTTGAACAACAGAATGCTGAAACAGCTGCTCCAGTAGAGGGATTGGATAATACAATCAATCAATCTCCCAATGAAGTTGAAGTATTGAAATCACGAATGAGGTCATTAGTAAAAGACTTGCAGGAAGCCCAGAAAAAGCTGGATGAAACTGAACGCATGAAGAAGTCTCTTCAGGAAAGATGTCTGGATTTGGAACAAAAGCTGGCTAACGTCCAGCTGGGTATGGAGGAAATAGAAGACCCTCTCGCTGGCCTAGCTCAGGACGACACTGAATATTACCATGACCTGTTGGACGACACCGAATATTACGATGACCTGCTCTGCCCAGCTTGTGATGAAAACTCCCAAAGTGCAGAAACCATGAAGAATCACCTAAAGTCTAAGGAACATCGGGAGATGGTGGCGCTACTACGGAAAAAGGAGGACGAGAAGGAGGAACGGTGCATGCAGCTGGCAGCTGACAGTGGAGCCCAGAGAGTCTCCAAGAAGCAGAAAAGGAAAAGACGAAGCAGAAGATGATGACCATCTGAACCATTATCACCTCTACCAGGTCACGCACGTGGTCTCTCCGTACAGAGCCAAATCAGTTTGGAAGTAGAAAAACTTCCCAAGGTACTCAAGCTTTTAGAAGTCAACAATGCTGGTTCAGAAGTGACGGAAGTTCAAGCTGTTAAGTCCAGTGAAGGGCTATTGGATGAGTCACTCCAGCAACGTGAACCGACTACACCGAGACTGAATCTGTGAACTGTTTTCCGCAGAGACAGAATCTGTGAACTGTTTCCCGCAGAGACTGAATCTGTGAACTGTTTCCGCAGAGACTACATCTGTGAACTGTTTTTACATGAAGTTGGATATATGTTATGTTTAATGGGGAATAAGTATGTTGTAAGCTAAAAAGGGAGGATTGTAGTGTATGTAACCGTTCTACCTTTAAGAGAACTATTGTATGTAACCGTCCACCTTTAAGAGAACTATTTTAGGTGTTGCACTACTTTATCTTGGCTGCTATATACTGTAATACCGGGAGTGACCACACCGGTATATAAGTGCTGTGTAAGGATTTATTGGGCAGATTCGCCCTGACCTTCGAATAGTAAAGTCCTGTTAAAGTTACTCTTGTAGTCTGTATTAATTCACCAGAGAACCCACAGACTTTACACCTGCCCTGGGAGTATTTGATGGGGAAATGTAGAGGAAGTTTTACTCTGTATCTAACTGGTGCTGTACCTGCCCTAAGAGTGTTTGATGGGACAGTGTAGAGGGAGATTTACTCTGTATCTAACCCGTGCTGTACCTGCCCTGGGAGTGTTTGATGGGACAGTGTAGAGGGAGCTTTACTCTGTATTTAAACCGTGCTGTACCTGCTCTGGGAGCGTTTGATGGGACAGTGTAGAGGGAGATTTGCTCTGAATCTAACCCGTGCTGTACCTGCCCTGGGAGTGTTTGATGGGACAGTGTAGAGGGAGCTTTACTCTGTATCTAACCCGTGCTGTACCTGCCCTGGGAGTGTTTGATAGGACAGTGTAGAGGGAGCTTAACCTTGTTTCTAACCTGTGTTGTACATGCCCTGGGAGTGTTTGATGGGACAGTGTAGGGGGAGCTTTACTCTGTATCTAACCGAAGCTGCACCTGCCCTTGGAGTATTTGATGGGACAGTGTAGAGGGAGATTTACTTTGTATCTAACCTGTGCTGTACCTGCCCTGGGAGTGTTTGATGGAACAGTACAGCGGGAGCTTTACTCAGTTCCTAACCGTGCTGCACCTGCCCTGGTAGTGTTTGATGGGGACAGTGAAGAGGGAGATTTGCTCTGCATCTAACTTGTGCTGTACCTGCCCTGGGAGTGTTTGATGGGATAGTGCAGGGGGAGCTTTACTCTGTATCTAACCCATGCTGTACCTGCCCTGTGATTGTTTGATGGCACAGTGTAGAGGGAGCTTCACTCTGTAACTAAATAATGCTGTACCTGCCCTGGGATTGTTTGATGGGACTGTGTAAATGGAGCTTTGCTCTGTATCTAACCAGTGCTGCACCTGCCCTGGGAGTGTTTGATGGGGACAATGTAGAGGGAGATTTACACTCTATCTAACCTGTGCTGTACCTGCCCTGTGAGTGTTTGATGGGATAGTGTGGAGGGAGCTTAACTCTATACCTAACCCATGCTGTACCTGCCCTGGGAGTGTTTGATGGGACAGTGTAGAGGGAGCTTTACTCTGTTCCTTACCGTGTTGCACCTGCCCTGGTAGTGTTTGATGGGGACAGTGTAGAGGGAGATTTACTCTGCATCTGACTTGTGCTGTACCTGCCCTGGGAGTGTTTGATGGGATAGTGCAGGGGGAGCTTTACTCTGTATCTAACCCGTGCTGTACCTGCCCTGGGAGTGTTTGATGGGACAGTGTAGAGGGAGCTTTACTCTGTATTTAAACCGTGCTGTACCTGCTCTGGGAGCATTTGATGGGACAGTGTACAGGGAGATTTGCTCTGAATCTAACCCGTGCTGTACCTGCCCTGGGAGTGTTTGATAGGACAGTGTAGAGGGAGCTTAACCTTGTTTCTAACCTGTGCTGTACCTGCCCTGGGAGTGTTTGATGGGACAGTGTAGGGGGAGCTGTACTCTGTATTTAACCCAAGCTGTACCTGCCCTTGGAGTATTTGATGGGACAGTGTAGAGGGAGATTTACTTTGTATCTAACCTGTGCTGTACCTGCCCTGGGAGTGTTTGATGGGACAGTACAGCGGGAGCTTTACTCTGTTCCTAAAAGTGCTGCACCTGTCCTGGTAGTGTTTGATGGGGACAGTGTAGAGGGAGATTTACTCTGCATCTAACCCGTGCTGTAGCTGCCCTGTGATTGTTTGATGGGACAGTGTAGAGGGAGCTTTACTCCGTATCTAACCAGTGCTGCACCTGCCGTGGGAGTGTTTGATGGGACAGTGTAGAGGGAGATTGCTCTGAATCTAACCCGTGCTGTACCTGCCCTGGGAGTGTTTGATGGGACAGTGTAGAAGGAGCTTTACTCTGTATCTAACCTGTGCTGTACCTGCCCTGGGAGTGTTTGATAGGACAGTGTAGAGGGAGCTTAACCTTGTTTCTAACCTGGGCTGTACCTGCCCTGGGAGTGTTTGATGGGACAGTGTAGGGGGAGCTTTACTCTGTATGTAACCCAAGCTGTACCTGCCCTTGGAGTATTTGATGGGACAGTGTAGAGGGTAATTTACTTTGTATCTAACCTGTGCTGTACCTGCCCTGGGAGTGTTTGATGCGACAGTACAGCGGGAGCTTTACTCTGTTCCTAACCGTGCTGCACCTGCCCTGGTAGTGTTTGATGGGGACAGTGAAGAGGGAGATTTACTCTGCATCTAACTTGTGCTGCACCTGCCCTGGGAGTGTTTGATGGGACAGTGTAGAGGGAGATTTACTCTGTATCTAACCCGTGCTGTACCTGCCCTGGGAGTGTTTGATGGGACAGTGTAGAGGGAGCTTTACTCTGTATTTAAACCGTGCTGTACCTGCTCTGGGAGCGTTTGATGGGACAGTGTAGAGGGAGATTTGCTCTGAACATAACCCGTGCTGTACCTGCCCTGGGAGTGTTTGATGGGACAGTGTAGAGGGAGCTTTACTCTGTATCTAACCCGTGCTGTACCTGCCCTGGGAGTGTTTGATAGGACAGTGTAGAGGGAGCTTAACCTTGTCTCTAACCTGTGTTGTACATGCCCTGGGAGTGTTTGATGGGACAGTGTAGGGGGAGCTTTACTCTGTATCAAACCCAAGCTGTACCTGCCCTTGGAGTATTTGATGGGACAGTGTAGAGGGAGATTTACTTTGTATCTAACCTGTGCTGTACCTGCCCTGGGAGTGTTTGATGGGACAGTACAGTGGGAGCTTTACTCTGTTCCTAACCGTGCTGCACCTGCCCTGGTAGTGTTTGATGGGGACAGTGAAGAGGGAGATTTACTCTGCATCTAACTTGTGCTGTACCTGCCCTGGGAGTGTTTGATGGGATAGTGCAGGGGGAGCTTTACTCTGTATCTAACCCATGCTGTACCTGCCCTGTGATTGTTTGATGGCACAGTGTAGAGGGAGCTTTACTCTGTAACTAAATAATGCTGTACCTGCCCTGGGATTGTTTGATGGGACTGTGTAAAGGGAGCTTTGCTCTGTATCTAACCAGTGCTGCACCTGCCCTGGGAGTGTTTGATGGGGACAATGTAGAGGGAGATTTACACTCTATCTAACCTGTGCTGTACCTGCCCTGTGAGTGTTTGATGGGATAGTGTGGAGGGAGTTTAACTCTATACCTAACCCGTGCTGTACCTGCCCTGGGAGTGTTTGATGGGACAGTGTAGAGGGAGCTTTACTCTGTTCCTTACCGTGTTGCACCTGCCCTGGTAGTATTTGATGGGACAGTGTAGAGGGAGATTTACTCTGCATCTGACTTGTGCTGTACCTGCCCTGGGAGTGTTTGATGGGATAGTGCAGGGCGAGCTTTACTCTGTATCTAACCCGTGCTGTACCTGCCCTGGGAGTGTTTGATGGGACAGTGTAGAGGGAGCTTTACTCTGTATTTAAACCGTGCTGTACCTGCTCTGGGAGCATTTGATGGGACAGTGTACAGGGAGATTTGCTCTCAATCTAACCCGTGCTGTACCTGCCCTGGGAGTGTTTGATGGGACAGTGCAGAGGGAGCTTTACTCTGTATCTAACCCGTGCTGTACCTGCCCTGGGAGTGTTTGATAGGACAGTGTAGAGGGAGCTTAACCTTGTTTCTAACCTGTGCTGTACCTGCCCTGGGAGTGTTTGATGGGACAGTGTAGGGGGAGCTGTACTCTGTATCTAGCCCAAGCTGTACCTGCCCTTGGAGCATTTGATGGGACAGTGTAGAGGGAGATTTACTTTGTATCTAACCTGTGCTGTACCTGTCCTGGGAGTGTTTGATGGGACAGTACAGCGGGAGCTTTACTCTGTTCCTAAAAGTGCTGCACCTGCCCTGGTAGTGTTTGATGGGGACAGTGTAGAGGGCGATTTACTCTGCATCTAACTTGTGCTGCACCTGCCCTGGGAGTGTTTGATGGGATAGTGCAGGGGGAGCTTTACTCTGTATCTAACCCATGCTGTACCTGCCCTGTGATTGTTTGATGGGACAGTGTAGAGGGAGCTTTACTCTGTAAATAAATAATGCTGTACTTGCCCTGGGATTGTTTGATGGGACTGTGTAAAGGGAGCTTTGCTCTGTATCTAACCAGTGCTGCACCTGCCCTGGGAGTGTTTGATGGGGGCAGTGTAGAGGGAGATTTACTCTGCATCTAACCCGTGCTGTACCTGCCCTGTGATTGTTTGATGGGACAGTGTAGAGGGAGCTTTACTCTGTATCTAACCATTGCTGCACCTGCCGTGGGAGTGTTTGATGGGGACAGTGTAGAGGGAGATTTACACTGTATCTAACCTGTGCTGTACCTGCCCTGGGAGTGTTTGATGGGATAGTGTGGAGGGAGTTTAATTCTGTACCTAACCCGTGCTGTACCTGCCCTGGGAATGTTTGATGGGACAGTGTAGAGGGTGCTTTACTCTGTATCTGACCTGTGCTATACCTGCCCTGAGGGTGTTTGATGGTGTCGTGATCAATGGCATGTCTTTCTATAGTGGACACTAGGTGGAGCCGTAGAGCTGTATATAGCTGTATAAGACTACACTACCCAGCTGGATAGATATTAAGACTACATTACCCATGAGGCACTAGGCTACCCACAAGGCAACAGTCAAGATGGCAGCCTGCACACAGGAGCACACATGCTGCATCTCTACAGATACTGTACCTAGAGAACATGTACTGAATAAATGACTAGCTGGAAGCTAGCTGGGTTCATAATAAGAATGTCTCATTATTAATGAACATAATATGGTACCAGGCTGGTGAAGATCTGCTGAAAATTGTGAAAAGCGACATGGAGAATTTGAAGCCACCAGAGCATTTGAATCTCGAGGGAAATGTCGACTACAATTGGCGGATTTCAAAACAACAATTCGAGCTCTACATTGCTGCCATTGGATTCGGTACGAAGCCAGACGCAAGGAAGATAGCGTTGCTTCTTACGGTTGCAGGCCCACAGGCAATAGAGGTATTTAATACATTTGTATTTAATCCAGCGGAGAACAGAGAAAAATTAGAAGATGTGCTAAAAAAATTTGATGCACATTGCTCTCCCAAAAAGAATGAGACGTATGAAAGATACATCTTTTGTTCTCGGACACAGCAACAAAATGAGACTTTTGATAGCTTTATAACTGATCTGAAACTGAAAGCACAAACACGTAATTTCTCTGAGCTCAAAGCATCCATGATTTGTGACCAGATTGTGTTTGGTATTCATGATAAAAAAGTCAGGGAATGTCTGTTGAGAGAAACCGAACTAAATTTGGAAAATGCGGTGAAAATATGCCAAACCAGCGAGCTAGCTCAAAAGCACGCGAAGACTTTCAGTGAAATCAATAATGATGCAATTGTAATGAGTGATAATGCTGCTGTCGGTGCTGTGTCCTACAAGGGGAAGAAACGTGGGCAGAACAGAAATGAAAAGCAATCGGAGGATGAAATTTTTAATTGTAAACGCTGCGGTTACAAACACCAGTTAAGACAATGCTGAGCATTTGGAAAAATGTGCACAAAGTGTAATGGAAAGAATCACTTTGCCAAACAATGCTTTTCAAAAGTACAAACTAAGAAAGGGCAACGAGTTAATGTAATTGAGGACACTGATTTAAGTGAGACATTTTTTGTTGGAATGGTGTCATGTGACGATATCAAAAAAGATACAGAAAATGTGCAGCCCTCAGAAATGGACAATGCTGAACATAAAGTCAATGCAGTAAAAGTGGACAAATGGATGATCCCACTGCAGATAAATGGAGCATTGGTTACATTGAAACTGGACACTGGGGCAAAAGCAAACTTAATCAGTATGAGTGACATTGAAAACATGAAAGAAAAGCCCAAAATACAGAAAAAGTCAGTACTACTGATGAACTATAATGGACAGAAAATAGATAGCTTAGGTGTATGCAGACTTAAAGTGACAGTCAAAGACAAAGTGCATCATCTCATGTTTTCTGTTGTGGCTGAAAGACTTGATTCGATACTAGGTGACAAAGCTTGTGAAGACTTAGAATTGGTCAAGAGAGTCTACCGTATAAACTGTGCCATAAGCAGACCAGATGACTCAGGTGATGAAGCAGAGAGCCCATCAAGGATGAAAAGGCCAAAGGGTATCCATGTCTTCAAAAAGCCTAGTTTCTCCAAGAAGAAAGAAAAAGACTTTAAGGTCAAAGAGAAGCCAAAGGAAGAAAAGCACAAAGAGGAAAAACACAAGGAGAAAAAGTCCAAAGATTTAACCGCAGCAGATGTTGTTAAGCAGTGGAAAGAGAAAAAGAAAAAGAAGAAGCCTGCACCAGAGCAGGAAGCAGTTCCGGTGGATACTCCTTCTTCCCTCAGGCCAATCTTTGGTGTTCCATTAGCCGAGGCTGCTGAGAGGACTATGCTGTATGATGGGATCCAGCTGCCAGCAGTTTTTCGAGAGTGCATTGACTACATTGAGAGTTATGGCATGAAGAGTGAAGGAAACACTGAAACCCTCTCCAAGCAAAGATCGCAAGGAGACCTCGATCTATACAAGAGCAGACTGATGACAATGCCGCAAATGCATCTTGTCATTCACCGCCACAACAATCTCATGAAGACACATCAGACTTACCCGTGTTGAGAAGGTCCACACGTGAAGTAAAAAAGCCTGATAGACTTAATCTTTGAGTACAATGTAAAGCTTTGAAAATGTGTTGACTGTTTTGAAAATGTTTATGTTTATAGAGCACTAACAAAAGTGTTACTGATATTATCTTTATTGTTTTCTTGAAAGTTGATTGATATTGATTTTGTTAAACCTCAAAGAAAGGGGGATGTAGTGATCAATAGCATGTCATTCTATTGTGGACACTAGGTGGAGCCGTAGAGCTGTATATAGCTGTATGTATATAAGACTACACTACCCAGCTGTATAGATATTAAGACTACATTACCCATGAGGCACTAGGCTACCCACAAGGCAACAGTCAAGATGGCAGCCTGCACACAGGAGCACACATGCTGCATCTCTGCAGATACTGTACCTAGAGAATGTGTACTGAATAAATGACTAGTTAGAAGCTAGCTGTGTTCATAATAAGAATGTCTAGTTATTAATGAACGTAACAGATGGGACAGTGTAGAGGGAGCTTTACTCTGTATCTAACCCGTGCTGTACCTGCCCTGGGAGTGTTTGATGGGACAGTGTAGAGGGAGCTTTACACTGTATCTAACCTGTGCTGCAGCTGCCCTGGCAGTGTTTGATGGGACAGTGTAGAGGGAGCTTTACTCTGTATCTAAACTGTGCTGTACCTGCCCTGGGAGTGTTTGATTGGACAGTGTAGAGGGAGCTTTGCTCTGTATCTAACCCGTGCTGCACCTGCCCTGGGTGTGTTTGATGGGGACAGTGTAGAGGGAGATTTACTCTGCATCTAACCTGTGCTGTACCTGCCCTGGGAGTGTTTGATGGGATAGTGTAGAGGGAGTTTTACTCTGTACCTAACCTGTGCTGTAACTGCCTTGGGAGTGTTTAATGGGACAGTGTCGAGGGTGCTTTACTCTGTAACTGACCCGTGCAATACCTGCCTTGAGGGTGTTTCATGGGACAGTGTAGAAGGAGCTTTACTCTGTATCTAACCCGTGCTGTACCTGTCCTGGGAGTGTTTGATAGGACAGTGTCGAGGGAGCTTTACTCTGTATCTAACCTGTGCTGTACTTGCCCTGGGAGTGTTTGATGGGACAGTGTTGGGGAAGCTTTATGCTGTATCTAACCCATGCTGTACCTGCTCTGGGAGTGTTTGATGGGACAGTGTAGAGGGAGCATTGCTCTGTATCTAACCTGTGCTGTACCTGCCCTGGGTTTGTTTGATGGGACAGTGTAGAGGGAGATTTACCCTGTAGCTAACCCATTCAGTACCTGCCCTGGGATTGTTTGATGGGACAGTGTAGAGGGAGCTTTACTCTGTATCTAACCCGTGGTATACCTATCCTGGGAGTGTTTGATGGGGACTGTGTGCAGGGAGCTTTGCTCTGTATCTAACCCGTGCTGTACCTGCCCTGGGCGTGTTTGATGGGACAGTGTAGGGGGAGCTTTACTCTGTATCTAACCCGTGCTGTACCTGCCCTGGGAATGATTGATGGGACAGTGTAGAGGGAGATTTACTCTGTATCTAACCCGTGCTGTACCTGCCCTGGGAGTGTTTGATGGGAAAGTGTAGAAGGAGCTTTGAACATAAGAACATAAGAAATAGGAGCAGGAGTAGGCCAATCGGCCCCTCGAGCCTGCTCCGCCATTTAATAAGATCATGGCTGGTCTGATCCTAACCGTCAATCTACTTTCACAGAACCATCTCCTGAATCTAACAGAATTAGACACACGAAATAGGAGCAGGATCAGGCTACACGGCCCCTGGGCCCGCTCCGCTAACCACAGGGCCATGTCCGATCCGAACCTAGACTCATGTCCAAATTCCTGCCCGCTCCCCGTAACCCTTAATTCCCTTTACTTCTAGGAAACTGTCTATTTCTGTTTTAAATTTATGTAATGATGTAGCTTCTATAGCTTTTTGGGGCAGCATATTCCATGGACCTACCACCCTCTGAGTGAAGTAGTTCCTCCTCATCTCAGTTTTGAAAGAGCAGCCCCTTATTCTAAGACTATGCCCCCTAGTTCTAGTTTCACCCATCATCGGGAACATCCTCCCTGCATCCACCCGATCCAACCCCTTCACAATCTTATATGTTTCAATAAGATCGCCTCTCATTCTTCTGAACTCCAATGAGTAGAGTCCCAATCTACTCAACCTCTCCTCATATGTCCATCCCCTCATCCCCGGGATTAACCGAGTGAACCTTCTTTGTACTGACTCGAGAGTAAGTATGTCTTTTCTTAAGTATGGACACCAAAACTGTATGCAGTATTCCAGGTGCGGTCTCACCAATACCTTGTACAACTGAAGCAATACCTCCCTATTTTTATATTCTATCCCCCTAGCAATGAAAGCCAACATTCCATTGGCCTTCTTAATCACTTGCTGCACCTGCATACTAACCTTTTGAGTTTTGTGCACCAGGACCCCCAGATCCCTTTGTACTTCAGTACTTTCCAGTTTCTTGCCATTAAGATAATAGCTTGCTCTACGATTTTTCCTGCCAAAGTGCATAACCTCACACTTTCCAGTATTGTATTCCATCTGCCAAATCTCTGCCCACTTACTTAGTCTGTCTATGTCCCCTTGCAGGTTTTTTATGTCCTCCTCACTCACTACTTCCCCTCCCATCTTAGTATCATCTGCAAACTTTGATATGTTACACTCGGTCCCCTCCTCCAAATCGTTAATATAGATTGTAAAGAGTTGGGGACCCAGCACCGACCCCTGCGGAACACCACTAGTTGCTGACTGCCATTCTGAGAATGAACCATTTATCCCAACTCTCTGCCTTCTGTTAGATAGCCAATCCTCTATCCATGCCAGAATATTACCCCCAATCCCGTGATTTTTTATCTTAAGCAATAATCTTTTGTGTGGCACCTTGTCAAATGCCTTTTGGAAGTCTAAATACACTACGTCCACTGGTTCCCCTTCATCCACCCTATATGTTACTTCCTCAAAGAACTCCAGCAAATTTGTCAAACATGACTTCCCCTTCATAAAACCATGCTGACTTTGTCCTATTAAATGATGATCATCCAAATGTCCTGTTACTGTCTCCTTAATAATGGACTCCAAAATTTTACCTACCACAGATGTTAGGCTAACCGGTCTATAGTTTCCAGCCTTCTGTCTACTGCCCTTTTTAAATAAGGGTGTTACATTAGCAGTTTTCCAGTCTGCCGGGACCTTTGCTGAGTCCAGGGAGTTTTGGAAAATTATTACCAATGCATCCACAATCCCTACTGCCACTTCCCTCAAGACCCTAGGATGTAAGCCATCAGGTCCAGGTGATTTATCCGCCTTGAGTCCCATTATTTTACCGAGTAACACTTCCTTAGTGATTTTGATCGTGTTTAGCTCCTCCCCCCCTATAGCCCCCTGTTTGGCCAGTGTTGGGATATTCTTAGTGTCTTCTACTGTAAAGACTGATATAAAATATTCATTCAGTGTATCTAACCCATGCTGCGCCTGCCCTGGGTGTGTTTGATGGGACAGTGTAGAGGGAGCTTTACTCTGTATCTAAACCATGCTGTACCTGCCCTGGGAGTCTTTGATGGGAAGTGTAGAAGGAGACTTGCTCTGTATCTAACCCATGCTGCACCTGCCCTGGGAGTGTTTGATGGGGTCAGTGTAGAGGGAGATTTACTCTGTATCTAACCTGTGCTGTACCTGCCCTGGGAGTGTTTGATGGGATAGTGTAGAGGGAATTTTACTCTGTACCTAACCCGTGCTGTACCTGCCCTGGGAGTGGTTGATGGGACAGTGTAGAGGGTGCTTTACTCTGTATCTAACCCATGCTGTACCTGCCCTGGGAGCATTCATAATGAGGTGGATGAATTAGCTACACAAATAGAGGTAAACTAAGTGATTTGATTGGGATTACGGAAACATGGCTCCAGGGTGGCCAAGGCTGGGAACTCAACATCCAGGGGTATTCAATATTCAGGAATGATAGGCAAAAACGAAAGGGAGGTGGGGTAGCATTGCTGGTTAAAGAGGGGATTAACACAATTGTAAGGCAGGATATTAGCTCTGATGATGTGGAATCTGTATGGGTATTACTGAGAAATACCAAGGGGCAGAAAATGTTAGTGGGAGTGGTATATAGACCTCCAAACAGTAATGCGGAGGTTGGGGATGGCATTAAAAGGGAAATTAGTGAAGTGTGCAATAAGGGCACGGCAATTATCATGGGTGACTTTAACCTATATATAGATTGGGCTAACCAAATTAGTAACAATACTGTGGAGGAGGAATTCCTGGAGTGTTTATGGGATGGTTTCCTTGACCAATATGTTGAGGAACCAACTAGAGATCAGGCCATCTTAGACTGGGTATTATGTAATCAGAAAGGATTAATTAGCAATCTTGTTTTACGAGGCCCCTTAGGTCGGAGCGATCATATGATAGAATTCTTCATTAAGATGGAGAATTACTTAGTTGACTCAGCGACTAGGTTCCTGAATTTAAATAAAGGAAACTACAATGGTATGAGGAACAAGTTGAGTAGGATTGATTGGGGAATGTCAATCAAAGAGTTGATGGTGGATTGGCAATGGCAAACATTCAAAGACCGCATGGATGAACTACAGAATTTGGTCATCCCAGTTTGGCATAAAAATAAAACAAAAAATGTGACTCAACCTTAGGGATAGCATAAGATCCAAGGAGAGGACATAAAAATTGGCCTGAAAAAGCAGTAAACCTGAGGATTGGGAGCAGTTTAGGATTCAACAAAGGAGGACAAAGGGATTAATTAAGAAGGGGAAGATAGAGTATGAGAGTAAGCTTGCAGGGAACATAAAAACTGACTGTAAAAGCTTTTATAGATATGTGAAGAGAAAAAGATTGGTGAAGTCAAGCGTAGGTCCCTTGCAGTCAGAATCAGGGGAATTTATAATGGGGAACAAAGAAATGGCAGACCAATTAAATACATACTTTGGTTCTGTCTTCACAAAGGAGGACACAAATAACCTCCCAGAGATGCCGGGGAACATGGGGTCTGATGAAAGGGAGGAACTGAAAAAAGTCAGTATTTGTAGGGAAATGGTGTTAGGGAAATTGATGGGATTGAAGGCTGATAAACACTCAGGGCCTGGTAATCTACATCCTAGGGTACTTAAGGACGTGGCCCTAGAAATAGTAGATGCATTGCTGATCATCTCCCAACATTCGATGGAATCTGGAACAGTACCCATGGATTGGAGGTTAGCTAATGTTACCCCACTATTCAAAAAAGGTGGTAGAGAGAAAACGGAGAATTACAGTCCGGTAAGCCTGACATCGGTAGTGGGGAAAATGCTAGAGTCCATTATAAAAGATGTACTAGCAGAGCACTTGGAAAACAGTGACAGGATCGGACAAAGTCAAACATGGATTTACAAAAGGTAAATCGTGCTTGACTAATCTGCTGGAATTTTTTGAGGATGTAACTGGTAAAATAGATAAGGGAGAACCAGTGGATGTGGTGTATTTGGACTTTCAAAAGGCTTTCAATAAGGTCCCGCATAAGAGATTAGCGTGTAAAGTTAAGGCACATGGGATTGGGGGCAAGGTACTGACTTTGATAGCAACTGGTTGGCAGACAGAAAGCAAAGAGTTGGAATAAACGGGTCTTTTTCCGAATGGCAGGAAGTGACTAGTGGGATACCACCGGGATTGGTCCTTGGACCCCAGCTATTCACAATATATATTAATGATCTAGATGAGGGAGCTAAATGTAATATCTCCAAGATTGCAGACGACACAAAGCTGGGTGGGCGTCTGTGCTGTGAGGAGGATGCTGAGAAACTCCAGGATGATTTGGACAGGTTGGGTGATTGGGCAGAAGCATGGCAGATGCAATATAATGTGGATAAATGCGAGGTTATCCACTTTGGTATCCAAAAAAGGAAGGCAGATTATTATCTGAATGGCAATAGATTGGGAGAAGGGGAAGTGCAATGAGATCAGGGTGTCCTTGTGTACTAGTCGCTGAAGGTAAGCATGCAGGTGCAGCAGGCGGTTAAGAAGGCAAATGGTGTGTTGGCCTTTGTAGCGAGAGGATTTGAGTACAGGAACAAGGATGTCTTGCTGCATTTGTACAGGGCCTTGGTGAGACCACACCTTGAGTATTGAGTGCAGTTTTGGTCGCCTTATCTGAGGAAGGATGTTCTTGCCATGGAGGGAGTTCAGTGAAGATTCACCAGGCTGATACCTTGGATGGCAGGAATGACATATGAGGAGAGATTGGGTCGATTGGGCTTACACTTGCTGGAGTTCAGAAGAATGAGAGGGGATCTCAGAGAAAATTATAAAATTCTGACAGGACTGGACAGACTAGATGTAGGAATTATGTTCCCGATGGTTGGGGAGTCCAGAACCAGGGGTCACAGTCTAAGGATAAGGGGTAAGCCATTTAGGACAGAAATGAGGAGGAATTTCTTCACCCAGAGAGTGGTGAACCTGTGGAATTCTCTACCACAGAAGGCAGTGTAATGATCAGTAACCTGTCATTCTGGAATGGTACACTAGGTGGTGCTGTATGTATATAAGAGTGGGCTACCCATGATGCACTAGGCCACCCACAAGGCAGCAGTCAAGATGGATGCCACTACAGATACTGTACCTAGTCCACATGTGCTCAATAAAGTGTCTAGCAAATGCTAGCTGTTCTTTATAAAAATGACTCGTTATTAATGAACATAACATGGTACCAGGATTGGTAAGATCTGCTGAATATTGTGCAACGCGACATGGAGAATTTGAAGCCACCAGAGCGTTTGAAACTCACAGGAAATATCGACTACAATTGGCAGACTTTTAAACAACAATTCGAACTCTACATTGCTGCCATCGGGTACGGTACGAAGCCAGACGCAAGGAAAATAGCGTTACTGCTCACGGTTGCAGGTCCACAGGCGATAGAGGTATTTAATACATTTGTATTTAATCCAGAAGAGAACAGAGAAAAATTAGAAGATGTGCTAAAGAAATTTGATACAAATTGTTCTCCCAAAAAGAATGAGACCTATGAAAGGTACGTGTTCTGTTCTCGGACACAGCGGCAAAATGAGACTTTTGATAGCTTTATGACTGATCTGAAACTGAAAGCACAGACATGTAATTTCTCTGAGCTGAAAGCATCCATGATTCGTGACCAGATTGTGTTTGGTATTCATGATAAAAAGGTCAGGGAACGTCTGTTGAGAGAAACCGAACTAACATTGGAAAATGCTGTGAAAATATGCCAAGACAGCGAGCTAGCTCGAAAGCACGCGAAGACTTTCAGTGAAATCAACAATGATGCGATTGTAATGAGTGATAATGCTGCTGTCGGTGCTGGGTCCTACAAGGGGAAGAAACGTGGGCAGAACAGAAATGAAAAGCAATCGGAGGATGACATTTTTAATTGTAAACGCTGTGATTAGAAACACCAGTTAAGACAATGCCGAGCATTTGGAAAAATGTGCACAAAGTTTAATGGAAAGAATCACTTTGCCAAACAATGCTTTTCAAAAGTAAAAACAAAGAAAGGGCAACGAGTTAATGTGATTGAGGACACTGATTTAAGTGAGACATGTTTTGTAGGAATGGTGTCATGTGACAATATCAAAAACGATACAGAAAATGTGCAGCCCTCAGATATGGACAATGCTGAACATAAAATTAATGCAGTAAAAGAGGACAAATGGATGATCCCACTGCAGGTAAACGGAGCATTAGTTACATTGAAACTAGACACTGGGGCAAAAGCAAACTTAATCAGTATGAGCGACATTAAAAATATGAAAGAAAAGCCTAAAATACAGAAAAAGTCAGTACTACTGAAGAGCTAAAATGGACAGAAAATAGATAGCTTAGGTGTATGTAGACTTAAAGTGACAGTCAAAGACAAAGTGCATCATCTCATGTTTTCTGTTGTGGCTGAAGGACTTGATTCACTACTAGGTGACAAAGCTTGTGAGGACTTAGAACTGGTCAAGAGAGTCTACCGTATAAACTGTGCCATAAGCAGACCAGATGACTCGGTGGATTCTGTAGTGAATAATTTCCAGGATGTGTTCAAAGGATTTGGAGTTCTACCATTCACTTACAAGATCCAGCTAAAGGAGGATGCTCAGCCAGTGGTACATGCTCCATGAAGAGTTCCAGCACCCCTGCGTGACCGGCTCAAGAATGAACTGGACAGAATGAACACACTAGGAGTCATCAGGAAAGTCAAAGAGCCAACAGACTGGGTTAACTCCATGGTATGTGTAAAGAAAAAGAACAATGATCTAAGAATATGAATGGATCCAAAGGACTTAAATGCAAACATAAAACATGAACACTACCAGATTCCCAAGCGAGAAGAAATCACCAGTGAAATGTCAGGTGCCAGATACTTTACAAAGCTCGATGCCTCACAAGGATTTTGGCAACTAAAACTGGATGAAGAGAGCACCAAATACTGTACCTTCAACACACCATTTGGCAGGTATTGTTTCCTCAGAATGCCTTTCGGGATAATATCTGCATCTGAAATCTTTCATGGAGCGATAGAACACATAATTGAAGGTCTGGAAGGAGTTCGGGTCTATGTTGATGATATCATCATCTGGGGCTCCACACTGAAAGAACACAATGAGAGCCTGACTAAAGTACTACAGAGCATACGCCGGAATGGAGTGAATCTCAACAAAGCCAAGCGTCAGTTTGGCATCCAGGAAGTCACTTTCCTAGGAGATAATCTATCTGGTAAAGGAATAGAGCCAGATATGGAAAAAGTAAACGCCATACACAACATGCCCCGACCCACTGACAAAAAAGGAGTGCTACGCATCATAGGGATGATAGATTTCATTGGAAAGTTCATTCCTAACTTGTCAGCCAAGACAGCCTGTCTGCGAGACCTGCTACGTCAAACAAATGAGTTTGCATGGACAGAAAGACATGAATAAGAGTGGATGAACCTCAAAACAGTGCTGACAACCACACCTGTACCCACCTTCTTTAACCCAACAAAAAGAATCAAAGTGTCAATGGATGCATCAAACGATGGCCTAGGTGCGGTCTTGCTACAAGCAGAGGGTGAAGATTGGAAGCCTGTTGCCTATGCCTCCAGGTCTATGACTGATACTGAGTGTCGATACGCCCAGATTGAAAAGGAATGTCTAGGCTTGGTAGTTGGACTAGAAAAGTTTCATGGCTACATATATGGACTTCCCACCTTCACAGTTGAGACAGACCACAGCCCACTGGTTGCCATCATAAAAAAGAACCTGAATGAGATGTCTCCAAGGATTCAATGACTCATGATGAAGCTGCAAAGATATGACTTTGAACTGATCTGCACACCAGGCTAATGCATAGTGTTAGCAGATGCACTATCCCGAGCACCCAAATTGAGTCATGTGAGCTCTACTGAAGAAGACGTGGATGTTCATGTGAGTATGGTCACTGCTGCGCTGCCCGTGTCAGACACAAAATCAAAGCAAACAGCAGAAGAAACAGTAAAAGATGCAGTATTACAAACAGAAATAGAGAACATTCATCATGGTTGGCCAAAAGGTTCCTGTCCAAAATATTTTCACATAAGGTCAGAATTGAGTGTCGCAAGTGGACTATTACTAAAACAGAACAGAATAGTCATTCCACAGGCTCTACATCAAGACATGCTCAAAAGGATTCATGCGGGACACCTTGGAATTTAAAAATGCAAAAGGAGAGCAAGAGACACTGTTTATTGGCCTGGCATAAATAAGGACATTGAGAACATGATAGGCAAATGTGAGACATGTCAGAAACACCAAAACAAACAAGCAAAGGAACCAATGATAATAGCTGACATACCAACAGCACCATGGCAAAAGGTTGGTATGGACCTTTTTCATTTAAATGGTAAAGACTATCTAATAGTGATTGATTACTATTCTAACTATCCTGAGATGGTGCTGCTCTCAAGCACCACAGCAAGCAGTGTCATAATGCATGTGAAATCCATCTTCGCCAGACATGGAATTCCCAGGATTGCTGTTAGCGACAATGGTCCATGCTTCAACTGTAAGGAGTGGCAACAGTTTGCAGCACATTATGACTTTCAACACAACACATCCATTCCTTTGTATGCTCAGTTGAATGGTAAGGCAGAGAAAGGTGTTCAAGTTCTCGAGCAGCTACTGAAGAAAGCGACAGAAAGCAAGTCTGATCCTTATCTCGCCCTGCTGAGCTACCGAGCCTCACCTTTAGACTCTGGTTCTTCACCTGCTGAACTCCTAATGGGTCACAAGTTGCGCACCACGCTACCCTGCTGTGCAAAAGAAAAGCAGAGTAAGGAACTGAGACAGAGACTTCAACTGTTAAAGCTGAAACAGAAATCATACTATGACAAGTCATCCAAAACTCTGAAACCATTGACAAGGGATGATGTTGTCAGGATTGAAGATCCAGATGCATGGAACAGGAAAGCTACAGTTCTTGAGGAAGTAGGACCAAGGTCATACACTGTCAGAACTGAGGAAGGACAGATTCTCAGGAGGAACCGCCGTTCCCTCCTAAAAACACAAGAGACATTCGAAGAGCAAATCGATGACAATGCCGCAACTGAATCTTGTCACTCACCACCAGAACAATCTAACACAAATACACATACAGGCTCTCATGAAAACACATCAGACTTACCTGTGCTGAGAAGATCCACACGTGAAGTAAAAAAAACTGACAGACTTAATTTTTGAGTACAAAGAAAATTACATTGCAAATGTATTGACTGTTGAAGATGGTTATGTTGTTATGATTGATTGATATTGATTGATACTGATTTTGTTTAACCTCAAAGAAAGGGGGATGTAATGATCAGTAACCTGTCATTCTGGCATGGTACACTAGGTGGTGCTGTATGTATATAAGAGTGGGCTACCCACGATGCACTAGGCCACCCACAAGGCAGCAATCAAGATGGATGCCTCTACAGATACTGTACCTAGTCCACATGTGCTCAATAAAGTGTCTCGCAAAAGCTAGCTGTTCTTAATAAAAACGACTAGTTATTAATGAACATAACAGGCAGTAGAGGCCAATTCATTAAATATATTCAAGAAGGAGTTGGATATATTTCTTAAGGCTAAAGGGATCAAGGGATATGGGGAGAAAGCAGGGACAGGGTACTGAATTTGGATGATCAGCCATGATCTCATTGAATGGCAGACCAGGCTCAAGGGGTCAAATGGCCTGCTCCTGCTCCTATCTTCAATGTTTCTATGCTTCTATGTTTGATGGGTCAGTGTAGAGGGAGCATTACTCTGTATCTAACCCATGCTACACCAGCCCTGGGAGTGTTTGATGGTACAGTGTAAAGGGAGCTTTACTCTGTATCTAACCCGTGCTGTACCTGCCCTGGGAGTGTTTGATGGGACAGTGTAGAGGGAGTTTTACTCTGTATCTAACCCGTGTTGTACCTGCCCTGGGATTGTTTGATGGGACAGTGTAGAGGGAGCTTTACTCTGTATCTAACCCGTGCTGTGCCTGCCCTGGGAGTTTTTGATGGGACAGTGTAGAGGGAGTTTTACTCTGTATCCAACCCGTGCTGTACCTGGCCTGGGAGTGTTTGATAGGACAGTGTAGAGGGAGCTTTACTCTGTATCTAACCCGTGCTGTACCTGCCCTGGGATTGTTTGATGGGACAGTGTAGAGGGAGATTTACTCTGTATCTAAACCGTGCTGTACCTGCCCTGGGAGTGTTTGATGGGACAGTGTAGAGGGAGTTTTACTCTGTATCTAACCCGTGCTAAACCTGCCCTGGGAGTGTTTGATGGGACAGTGTAAAGGGAGCTTTACTCTGTATCTAACCCGTGCTGTACCTGCCCTGGGAGTGCTTGATGGGACAGTGTAGAGGGAGTTTTACTCTGTATCTAACCCGTGCTGTGCCTGGCCTGGGAGTGTTTGATGGGACAGTGTAGAGGGAGTTATACTCTGTATCCAACCCGTGCTGTACCTGGCCTGGGAGTGTTTGATGGGACAGTGTAGAGGGAGATTTACTCTGTATCTAACCCGTGCTGTACCTGCCCTGGGAGTGTTTGATGGGGCAGTGTAGAGGGAGTTTTACTCTGTACCTAACCTGTGCTAAACCTGCCCTGGGAGTGTTTCATGGGACAGTGGAGAGGGAGCTTTACTCTGTATCTAACCCGTGCTGTATCTGCCCTGGGAGTGTTTGATGGGACAGTGTAGAGTGAGTTTTACTCTGTACCTAACCCATGCTGTACCTGCCCTGGGATTGTTTGATGGGACAGTGTAGAGGGAGCTTTACTTTGTATCTAAGCCGTGCTGTACCTGCCCTGGGAGTTTTTGATGGGATAGTGTACGGGGAGCTTTACTCTGTATCTAACCCATGCTGTACCTTCCCTGGGAGTGTTTAATAGGACAGTGCAGAGGGAGCTTTACTCTGTATCTAACCCATGCTGTACCTACCCTGGGAATGTTTGATGTGGACTATGTAGAGGGAGCTTTGCTCTGTATCGAACCCGTGCTGTATCGGCCCTGGGAGTGTTTGATAGGACAGTGTAAAGGGAGCTTTACTCTCTATCTAACTTGTGCTGTATCTGCCCTGGGAGTGTTTGATGGGATAGTTTAGAGGGAGCTTTACTCTGTATCTAACCCGTGCTGTACCTGCCCTGGGCGTGTTTGATGGGACAGTGTAGAGGGAGCTTTGCTCTGTATCTAACCCGTCCTTTACCTGCCCTGGGAGTGTTTGATGGACAGTGTAGAGGGAGCTTTACTCTTTATCAAACTCGTGCTGTACCTGCCCTGGGAGTTTTTGATGGGACAGTGTAGGGGGAGCTTTACTCTGTATCTAACCCGTGCTGTACATGGGGGTGTGGGTGCCGTCGAAGCAGCCTCATCCCTTTAAGGGTATTAAAGTGAATAAAAATCTGCCGGTACAAAATGCGGACTCACGCTTCAGCCTTGTCTTTTGCATTCACGTGCTGGGCTCCACCATCATTGAGGATGGGGATGTTCATTGAGCCTCCTCCTCCCTTTAGTTGATTACTTGTCCACCACCATTCATGACTGGATGTGGCACGACTGTAGAGCTTTGATCTGATCCATTGGTTGTGGGATTTCTTAGCTCTGTCCACATCATGCTGCTTCCGCTGTTTAGCATGCATGTAGTCCTGTGTTGCAGCTTCCCCAGGTTGGCACATCATTTTTAGATATGCCTGGTGCTGCTCCTGGCATGCTCTCTGCACTCCTCATTGAACCAGTGTTGGTCCCCTGGCTTGATGGTAATGGTACAGTGAGGGATATGCCGGGCCTTGAGGTTACAGATTGTGGTGGAATACAATTCTGCTGTTGCTGATGGCCCACAGCGGCTCATGGATGCCCGGTTTTGAGCTGCTAGTTCTGTTCTGAATCTATCCCATTTAGCACGGTGGTATTGCCACACAACACGATGGAGGGTGTCCTCAGTGTAAAGATGGATTTTATCTCCACAAGGACTGTGTGGTGGTCACTGCTGCCAATGCTGTCATGGACAGATGCATCTGCGACAGGTAGATTGGTGAGGACGAGTTCAAGTAGTTTTTTCCCTCATATTGGTTGTGTCACCACCTGTCGCAGGCCCATTCTAGCAGCTATGTCCTCAGGCCAACTCGGTCAGTAGTGGTGTTACCAAGCCACTCTTGGTGATGGACATTGAAGTCCCTTATCCAGAGTACATTCTGTGGTCTTGCTACCCTCAGTGCTTCTTCCAAGTTGTGATCAACATGGAGGAGTACTGATTCATCAGCTGAGGGAGGGCAGTAGATGGTAATCAGCAGGAGGTTTCCTTGCCCATGCTTGACCTGAAGCCATGAGAGTTCATGGGGTCCGGAGTCAATGTTGAGGACTCCCAGGGCCACTCTCTACAGACTGTATACCACTGTGCCGCCGCCCCTGGTGGGTCTGTCCTGCCGGTGGTACAGGGCATACCCAGGGCTGGTGATGGAAGAGTCGGGGATGTTGACTGATATTTATGGTTCTGTAAGTATGACTGTGGGAGACTTTGAATGTTTCCAGAGGATTTCATGGAGTATTGAGATGATTATTGGGTATTTATCTCATTGGTTAAAATTTTAAGCTGGGTAAGGTCACTCTTTAGTTGTTCTTGTTCTTGTTCTAGTTTCAGGCAACAGATGGGAAGTAAATTCCTGGACTGAGGTGGGAGCAGTGTAATCTAGGTGACATTGGGAATGAAATTACTGGACTGAGGTGGGTGTAGTGTAATCTAGGCGACATTGGGAATGAAATTCCTGGACTGAGGTGGGTGTAGTGTAATCTAGACGAGTCCCATCCTTCCATCACTGGGATCATCGCTAGGATCCTGTCGTTTATGAACAATCATTTATTATGAATGTTTTTACCCTGATGGCCTGGGATGGAATAAATCAGAGAACAAGATTGGGGCAATCCAGCTTTTTTCATCTTTTATTCCTTCCTTTTTCTGTCACTTTCTCATCTTGTATTCTCCATTTTAGTTCAATACAGGAAGAGAAACTCTGTTCTCTTAGTTCTGACCTCTAGATTTGATGGGCTGGTGAACTAGTGCACATTCACTCACTTTTAACTTCAAACTGTGTACAATAAGGTGAGCTAGGTTGTGTTGCAGTGAAGTGTTGTGGTGACAATGGTTCATTGAGTCTCTTTGTTCAACTACTGTAATTAATGCCAGTTACAATGAGGACTAATGAGGTCACTGGGGATTCGTCTCTGCTCTAAATAAAGAGCTCCCTTCGCTGTGTCACCTCACACAATCAGCGCATCACCTCCAGCACAAAGACCACCAGCTGCTCACAGAAGGGAAGTTATGCTTTGGAGGCTCTCTTTTGAACGCTGGTTTGACGAGGCCCTGTTATTAGAAATATTGGTGGATATACAAAAGATTTACTATCCCCTCCTCGCTGCTGTTGGTGTTCCTAGTAAGTACCTATGTCCAGTTATTAATCCTAAAACCATGTTACACTGTAATAATATTCTTGCTATTTACCATGGGATACTCAGTTATTGATAAAGTTCTTGCATCCTTTTAACGCATGGGTTGTTGTATAAAAATACTGGAACATTCTCACTGCTGTTGGTGTCCCTGTTAAATCTCTGCATCCAGCTATTAATTCTGTAAATTATGTTGAACGGTACTTCTCTCCTTGTCATTCCCCAACCCATCTGCGCTGCTGTTGTCTATATTCAAATGTTTTATATTCAACTCAAGAAAATATATTGGAGCAGACTCTTTATTTAATGAATTTCAGTCTGCTATCTGCAATGAACATTTGTAAAAGATCAGGCGAATGTTGTCCTGGTTTAGGAGACTTTCCAACTAATGGCGAAAGCTCATCGACCTGAGCCGTTAATGCTGTTTCTCTTTCCACAGATGCTGCCTGACCTGCTGAATGTTTCCAGCATTTTCTGTTTTTATTTCAGATTTCTAGCATCCGCAGTATTTTGCAGTTGGTTTCACCGAATGCTTGGTATGGTTACTGACACAGAGTCACAGGAACAAATCCAGGCAGATCACACACACATCTTTAAATGTCTGAAATATCTGTGAATCGTTCAGTTCCAGTCAGTGTCTCCTTTCCCAGCATCTCCAGTTCTGCATTCGTGGAATAGGATTGCAAGGATAATTTACATTCTCAAATAATCTTCATTCAGCCAGATTTCAATACATTTATTTACTTGTACTTCTTGCAATCTAGTATGCTCTATTCGCTGCTCATGATGTGGTCTCCTCTACATTGTGGAGACCAAACGCAGATTTGGTGACCGCTTTGCGGAAAACCTCCGTTCAGTCCGTAAGGATAACCCTGAGCTTCCGGTCACCTGTCATTTTAATTCACCGCCCCATTCCCACTCAGACCTCACTGTACTCGGCCTCGGCCTCTTGCATTGTTCCACGGAAGCTCAGCGTAAGCTCGTGGAACAGCACCTCATCTTCCGATTAGGCACTTTACAGCCTTCCGGACTCAATATCGAGTTCAACAATTTCAGATCATAACCTCGGCCCCTATTACATTTTTACTTATTTTTTATCCACACCTTTGTTTTGGCCCTTCCCCCCACGCTTTTTTCTCTCTCCCACATGGCAGCTGTCTCCCATTCTGCCAGCGCATTTCACACCTAATCTCGAGCCGTCTTTTGTCTCCACTAGTCCTATCACCATCTCGTCTCGTTTTGAATACCTCTTAATGTCTCTTCACTTCTCTTTTGTTCTCTCCCAGCCTGGCCTCTTAATCTATTTCATTTCCTGTGCTCATCCAGTCTTGACAAAGCGTTTGACCTGAAACGTCAACTCTATTTTCTCTCCACGGATGTTGCCTGGCCTGCTGAGTTTTTCCAGCATTTTCTGTTGTACTTTCATTTATTTCCAATATTTGTTCTGAATTTAAAATTGGATCCCATGCCCGTCTGGCAAATAGCAATGGATCTCTCAGTCAGGCCCAGAGTGATTCTCTATTGCCTCCTGCTCTCCTTCAGGATAACAAACCCAGCTGATTGTAACTGAAGTACTGAGGACAAGAAAGTCCTTTGATATTTTCTCGTCTAATATTCTCTGCCAAGTTGGAAACCAACAGCTGAAAAAGTACAAGGATAAATCCCTTCCATTTGTTTTCAGATGCTTCACAATAGCATTCGGCGGCACTTTGCCTGTGGGATAAGTCGTCTGATTTCGATGCTGATAAATACATTTAGTGGGACATTACCTGGTCAGTGATAACAATCTATTTTAATTCAGAGTCCATTCTTACCATTGTTATTTTTAATGTTATTTGGATAATCTCCCTTTCAATGAGCTGCGATTTGTGTATTTCAACAAAATGCTGAAAACTCAATCTTCAAAACACTTCTTACAGCCCAGTTATCTTTATAACTTGTAGTTATTATCTTATCATTTGCATATTACACCCATGCATTTTAAATCTGATTGCCTGTAATTACTGTATGCCAAGGTTGCAGTTTCTGTATGTTGCTGTTGCATTCATTTTCAGTTTTAAATATAATGGATATTCTAAACAGGAGTGGGAATCCAAGTGGGATTTCCCCCCTCGCTAACACAGGGGCACAGAAGCGAATTGCGGCGCTCCAAATGCTGACTGATCCCGGGACACGAAGGCTTCCTGAGAGGTTCTGGTCCTTTGTGTCCCTGATATCTCGGGCGGTGCTTTTATCTGCTGGGCTTAAGGTAGATCTTGTAAGGGGTTTTTAGATCACAGAGGTTTCTCTCTCTAGAGGCCTCTCCCTCTTGCACAGTAAAAACCTTGAGTGGTTCGACCCACTCGCCCCTTAGGTTCTATACACTGGACTTTGAGGCAGGAACTACAATACAGAGAATACTCTATAGATCAGGTTTAAGGAAAACGAAATGAAATTTTATTGCATAAAAGAACAAATTGAATGTAAGACAATAAGGTACATGGGAGGGAAAACAAATCATAATACAGGACTAACCAACGTATATACAGGCATGTTATACTTTACAAAAGTCATCTCGAAATGGGGAAACACACGGAACATCGAGGGACAACAACTCATAATTAATTATACCCAAAATGCCCACCCCCTAACCTAGCTAGATCAGATTATGAGGGGCCAGAAACATGCTCACCAAACCAATGAGAAAGTATAAGATTTTGAAAGGTCTGCGTTTTGATCCTCTCAGGCATCCTGTCTCCACGTGGTCAATGCTGCGGGCTGCGACACTCTCTCTTCTTCCTTGAGGTGAAGGTCACGGACAGGCTGGATGCTGGCAGGCCTGGACGGTGGCGTGGACGGAAACCACCTATTTGATCATGGTCAAATAGGTTTCTTCGCAGAGCCCAGCTTGTTTACCATTTTCAGATAGGTTTCTTCTGAAGGGCTGCTGTCCTTCATCTCGTCAACGGCCCGGGGTTTGTCGATGATCTCCCGATGGTTACCCCGGGGCGGGACGCAGACTTGAATCACCTTCTTGGCTGGCCTCCGGATCGACGTTCCTCCACGGCTCTCGAAAAAGCAAGCTAGCTCAAAAAATTACCGATCAAGCTCCAAGAAGCTACCAGCTACAAGCTACAAGCTACTGATGGCTACCCCAGGACTCCAGTTATACTTTTCCGTAGAGGCCCTTATCTCCCGCCAAATCAAGGTTAGTTTTTGTTTAACTTTTGGCGGGCTTGTAGCACAGTGGGGTAGTCTTTGTTTTTAAAGTATCTTCGGATGGCCAGTAACTGCCATCTCTGGTCTGGAACGACCCTGTATTGTCTTTAATGTTCTTCTGATGTCTTAAACAGTGCTTGATGTTCCCCCTATGAATATGAAACTGTTTCCCTTTGTCTGGGTAAGCATTTTGATGGCCTTTATCTACAGGCCGATCTGATCGGATCTGCATCCAATCTACATGTATGGGGCTCTGTTTGGTTTTGTTTTCCTTGAAACTGCCTTCCAGAACTTACTGTGGGCTGAATCCACAAAAAGCTGTCTGGGGACTGCAGGAACCATTTTAAAGTGTCCCAAAAGCTGGTCACGGGGTCTGGTGGCCATTTTGTGTGTCCCTTTTTCTGGGCTTCCTTTTAAAACAGTCTTTAAAAGTTAAGGCCTTTTCTGCCAATAGACCCTTATAGGACAATGTTCAACTTTGCGAATTCTACAGTCCGCCCTGATGATACTATAACTTGCTTGAAGTATCATAATTCTGGGTGAGCAAAATTTTCTGACTCTCCATAATCAAACCATCCCCTGTATTTACCTATCTATGACCCCACGACACATGCATTTCCCATTTCAGAGAAAACCCACAGTGTACATTAAGCATCTATAGATGGCAATACATTGGAATTAAAATCTGATACACACATTTCCAGGTGTGGAGGGGGGCCTAATACCCCTACACCACCTGGTTCATACATATTATTTTTATTAACAACAACACACACAATAAACTTCAATAAAAATAATAAAGAAAGAAAATACACACAAAATCACACATGAATATGATCAAAAAAAGAAGAGGAGGGAGGGAAACTTTAACTCTATACATAGCAGCAAAAATTCAAGCGGGTGTCTCCTCGTCTACCCGCACATAATGCTCCCTCCACTCTCCTCCGTTCTCATACTTCTGGAAACGTTTGTCCCTCTTACAATGTACAAAGTGTAAATAAATCACAATAAAATCTGACATACTACGAGGATGTGGGAGGCTATCCTAATCCAAGAAGGGACTTCTATATTAGTGAACAGGTCCCACCACTGTGGGGTCACTATATCTAATATGTCTGCCCCTATTTCTAATGTCTTCTGCTCCAGCTTGTAAAAATGTTTCTGTGAAACGGCAACGGCTTTTAGTATCTTGATGAGGTGTTCAGGGAGAGGGGGAATGATGTAGCCAAAATGTGCAACGAATCGTTGGTGATCGGTGAAATTTTCCTTGACAGTGAGGTGAACAGTGGAAGGTTCAGGAATAGGGACAATTCGCTCTTGGGCCACTTGAACTTCTGCCTTGGGTTTGAAGCAGAAACTGCTGTCACTGACCGGACACCAGCCGTGCTGTCCATGTTGGTAGTGGGGCGCTGCAGTGGTGACCCAGTATGTCCCACCTCCTATATATGCCACCTGCGGGGGCACATGGCCTTGTGCCATTGCCTCCATGGTGCAATTTATAGGCTTCACGCCAGCAGTTCTGAACCCGCACTGTGGTTTTGAATAGGCATTCAAGTGCTGGGGACACAGGATGATGTGTTCTCCCCGGCTCCGGCACCTCGAGAGGTCGGTACCCGTCATTGCATGCTCCCATCGAATGATGTACGGTGGGACCGCTGTGTAGCAAATGTGTGCACCCCCTTGAATGACTCCAATGTTCTCCACCCTGTATACCGGGGCGGGTTTAGCTGTCTTTCCCATAACCGGCATTCTTACCACTATACCCATAATGGTGTGATTAGACCTCCCACAGTCCACTGGGACTGGGTAGGCCCCTGAAGCTAGTCTGAGCTGGCACAGGCTTAATGCGTTCTCAAAAGGGTGGAGGGCTGCGAGGTGCTTATTGCCGATTCCGATCCTCTCTGATGAGTGCATTTACCGTTTTAGCGTGTTTCTCCAGCTCAGCTATGATTTCCTTTAAGTGTAGTGTCATGGCCTGGTCCTCATGTAACTCAGATCCCACTACCTTATTCTCGTCCGTCAGTATCTTTCTTAACCGCCCTTTTAAATCATTGATCTGGGTTTGCAGCTCCACGCCATCCAGAGCGTTGATGACGGAAGTCCCTGTGTTGAAGGCAGTAAAAATATCATTGACTGTACCACTTCTTTGTCTCCCTACCCTGTCCAAGACCTCATGTGGTGTGGTGTATAATCCGGCTCTTTCGACATCGGCAAAGTCGAACTCATAAAATTGTCTGAACATGTTTGTTAACAGGACCTGGTACAATTGCTCCGTTTCCTTGGGGCACCACTCTGGCAATCGCACCTCGGTGAGGTTTAAAATCACCGAGGCCACCACGTAGTGCACCCCTTGGTACAGCACCTGACCTGTGGGCACTAATACCAATCCGTTCCTGGGTCCCTTGGTAGTGGTGGGGCACCCTTCCTTGTGGGCTTTGGCTACCGGAATCGTGGGCAGGGACTTGCGGGGGCGGGTGATGAGCTCAGTGGCATTCACCGGGATCTGAGAGTACGGGACTCCACACGCCCGTGTGCTGACGTCCCACCTCATCCCTTTCCCAGCATCCTGCCACTGTCTTTGGAAAAAGATGGAGACACCTGTGGGGCAGATGCGTTCTGAACCCCACATACAGATGTAAATTCCCTCATCTGGTTCCCACCATTTGTCCCAACAGACACTCAATCCCGCATGAGTCCCCGTAATAGTCCGATGGGTATTGTTACCCAGTCGCTCCCACTCGACCGTGGAGTTCTTCATGGTCTTGCTCAGCTTCCTGAGCCACCACCATCTGTCCAAAGGAACATGTCTGTTGCATACCAAGCATTCAATGGTGGCTGCTACCCTCCCCTGCGAGATCATAAGAGACCGCATTGTCTCTAAAATTGACTCTATTGCAGCGGGATCCATAGCTTTTCTGGGACGGCGGTCTGGGCTTGGGCTTGGGCTGCAGGAGATCTTCCCTTATTATCCTTCCACGGATTTTTACAGTCCCTGCGCCAATGTCCATCATTCCCACACCCGTAGCAATTGAGCTTGGCTTGGGGAGGGCGATTCCCCTCCTGATGCCACTCCTTTTTACTTGGTGCTGTGGGTTTTGCCTCATGCACTTTTCCATTAGAGGGAGGTGCCTCCTGACTCCTGCAATTCTTGTATGCAATGGTGAGCTGTCGGAGCACTGTCTCCTCTGTGGTACCGGGACCTTGGGGGTCAAACCAAGATTTGGCTTGGGCCTGTATCTGTGGCGAGCTGTTGGCAACCAGGCAGCGGAGCCAATGAACCCGCTGGACGTTGTTCATTGCGGCCCGTTCCGGCATGCCCGGACAGCTGCGCCGATACACTTGCCACAGCCTTTCGGCGAAAACCCGTGGGGGTTCTCCAGTTAGCTGCACAGTCCCTTCCACACGGAAGAACGGTTTGCCGTCGTCAACTCCCATAACCTCCAGGACCTCGTCCCTAAGTTTCACATACCCTTTCCGTCCCCGCTTACTCCCGTCTGAGAGGCACTGAAGGATTGTGCTATCCAGGGAGAACAGCAACATCTTTGCCTGTTCAAGATCATCACAATCATTGACGGCAGCTGTCTCCTCTATCTCCCTGAAATGGACTGAGGGATCTCCCTTCTCGTTGAGTTTTGGGAGGTGGCTCACCATTGCTCTGAGTTGTTGGGCACCGTGGGGCAACACAATCTGGTTCATGTGGGGTCCATCTGCGCCATTTGCGTCGGTGGGACAGTACCTCTAGTGCCGAGTAGGACACATTGGTGCCGGCACCGGCTTTGCTACCAGGGGTTGTTCCTCCTCCGGTCCTACTTCGGCTTCCTCCCCTTCTACCACCCCCCGCTTCGAGCCAAACCTCATTATAGCCCGGCGGTGCTGAGGGTTCAGTGGCTGGTGCCACAACTACTTCGTGTGGAATCGGTCTTTTGGATTCCTTCAGGAAATCTATTTGACTCACTTTTGGGCTTACGAGGCATACCATGCCTTTTGCCTTTGCCAGGGCCATTCTTAGGTCTTCTAACGCCTTCTGGCAGGGGCCATGGTCTGCGCTCTCAAACCCGTTCTCAATGGCCAGCTCATAAGCTGCCTTGACCTCTACTACTCTCTCCTCCTGCGCTCTTAGCTGTTGTGTGAGGCGGGTGCTTTTCTCCCGTACCCTCGCTTCATGCAACTTTGCTTCAGTAACCTGACACTCCAGGTACTCTATTTTAGCCTGATGTTGGCTGGCTACAGTTTGGTGTTCCTGATTCGGCGCGTGAAGCGCTGCGATGAGTTTTTCCCCACCCATGGCCTTTTCCTCTATCTCTGAAGCCTGGGTTTTGATCTTGGCTGCCTGCGCTGCAATGACCTTGTCCAAAATCTGGACTTGTCTTTTGTAGCACATCAGCCACACTGCCTTCTCGACTGACTTTTTGTGCTCTTTACTCTCTGTCCACCTGATGGCTGCGTCTACTGGATGCTCATCCCGTAAGAGATCAGAAATCCACTGCTTACTGAGATTTACCTTGCCAAAAACATAATCCGCTATCCTCTCATCCATAACATTTCGTCCATTTAAACCTGGGTCTAATACATTGCAATCCTGCTGCCAGTGTCCTGCCGCGGTCGCCATTTTCTGTAAGGGGTTTTTAGACTGCAGAGGTTTCTCTCTCTAGAGGCCTCTCTCTCTTGCACAGTAAAAACCTTGAGTGGTTCGACCCACTCGCCCCTTAGGTTCTATACACTGGACTTTGAGGCAGGAACTACAATGCAGAGAATACTCTATAGATCAGGTTTAAGGAAAACGAAATGAAATTTTATTGCATAAAAGAACAAACTGAATGTAAGCCAATAAGGTGCATGGGAGGGAAAAACAAATCATAATACAGGACTAACCAACGTATATACAGGCATGCTATACTTTACAAAAGTCATCTCGAAATGGGGAAACACACGGAACATCGAGGGACAATAACTCATAATTAATTATACCCAAAATGCCCACCCCCTAACTTAGCTAGATCAGATTATGCGGGGCCAGAAACATGCTCACCAATCCAATGAGAAAGTATAAGATTTTGAAAGGTCTGCGTTTTGATCCTCTCAGGCGTCCTGTCTCCACGTGGTCAACGCTGCGGGCTGCGACACTCTCTCTTCTTCCTCGAGGTGAAGGTCACGGACAGGCTGGATGCTGGCAGGCCTGGACGGTGGCATGGACGGAGACCACCTATTTGATCATGGTCAAATAGGTTTCTTCGCAGAGCCCAGCTGGTTTACCATTTTCAGATAGGTTTCTTCTGAAGGGCTGCTGTCCTTCGTCTCGTCAATGGCCCGGGGTTTGTCGATGATCTCCCGATGGTTACCCTGGGGCGGGACGCAGACTCGAATCACCTTCTTGGCTGGCCTCCGGATCGACGTTCCTCCACGGCTCTCGAAAAAGCAAGCTAGCTCAAAAAATTACCGATCAAGCTCCAAGAAGCTACCAGCTACAAGCTACAAGCTACCGATGGCTACCCCGGGACTCCAGTTATACTTTTCCATGGAGGCCCTTATCTCCCGCCAAATCAAGGTTAGTCTTTGTTTAACTTTTGGCGGGCTTGTAGCACAGTGGGGTAGTCTTTGTTTTTAAAGTATCTTCGGATGGCCGGTAACTGCCATCTCTGGTCTGGAACGACCCCGTATTGTCTTTAATGTCCTTCTGGTGTCTTAAACGGTGCTTGATGTTCCCCCTATGAATATGAAACTGTTTCCCTTTGTCTGGGTAAACATTTTGATGGCCTTTATCTACAGGCCGATCTGATCGGATCTGCATCCAATCTACATGTATGGGGCTCTGTCTGGTTTTGTTTTCCTTGAAACTGCCTTCCAGAACTTACTGTGGGCTGAATCCACAAAAAGCTGTCTGGGGACTGCAGGAACCATTTTAAAGTGTCCCAAAAGCTGGTCACGGGGTCTGGTGGCCATTTTGTGTGTCCCTTTTTCTGGGCTTCCTTTTAAAACAGTCTTTAAAAGTTAAGGCCTTTTCTGCCAATAGACTCTTATAGGGCAATGTTCAATTTTGCAAATTCTACAATCTATCATTTAATCTCTCATTGATCAATCATCTGATACTTTCATGTTGTATTTATCCCCATTTCATTTATTGATTAATGATTCTTACATTAAACCCTGTGTTCAGCTCCACAGGTAATAGAATTAGATTATATCATTGAATGTTGCTGACGAGTTGCTAATTTCACCCCGAATTCCATCAAACTGCTGCTTTTGCTTCCAGCCTGATGTATCATTTCTCTGTTTATTTCCCTTCCTCACAGTTAACTTAGTGACGATTGTGATCCTGTCTCGGGGAAAGCGCGGTCTCTCCAAATGTGTCACTCGCTACCTGGTGGCCATGGCAGTGGCAGATCTACTGGTCATTATCCTCGACCTGATATTGAGGCACATTCCCATTCTTTATTGGAAACAGTTTTATTTCGTGTTTTTCATCCCCGTGTGTAATATCCATGGCGTCCTGCTTTTTGCAGCCACTGACTGTTCTGTCTGGTTCACCGTCACTTTCACTTTTGATCGATTTGTGGCCATTTGTTGCCAGAAGCTGAAAAGTAAATATTGCACCGAGAAACCTGCGGCTGTGGCTCTGGGAACAGTGACTGTGCTGAGCGGTTTAAAGAACATTTTCTGGTATTTTATGTTAACAGATGAATATTGGCTTACGAATTACCCTTGGTTTTGTCTTGTAACACGCGATGCTCTGGAATCATCGGTCTGGACAACAATCGAGTTCCTTCATTATATTCTCACCCCGGGGGTCCCATTTGTTGTGATTCTGCTGCTCAATGCTGTCACCGTCAGACACATTTTAGTGGCCAGCAGAGCCCGCAGGAGACTCCGGGGTTCCAGCAGTGGGGAGAGTCCCAGAGACCCAGAGATGGAGAGCCGCAGGAAATCCATCATCTTATTGTTTGTTATCTCGGGCAATTTCATCCTGTTATGGGCTGTGTTTATGGTGTATTCCATATGGGCCCGAATGTGGGATTTCGGGTATCAGTCTGTATTTTTACCTGATTTTCTGCAAGAAATTGGATTCGCACTCCAGCTCCTGAGCTGCTGCACAAACACTTGTATTTATGCCGTGACTCAGACTAAGTTCAGAGAACAGTTGAAGAATGTGGTGAAATATCCCTTTACTGTAATTGTAAAATTCCTTAAATGATGAGAAGAACTGAAAAATTTGATTGTGTGAGGAAGAATTATCTCTTCGATTATAATTTGATGAACACAGGAACAGGGCAGCACGGTGGCATAGTGGTTAGCACTGTTGCCTCACAGCGCCAGGGACCCGGGTTCGAATCCGGCCTCGGGTGACTGTCTGTGTGGAGTTTGCACATTCTCCCCGTGTTTGTGTGGGTTTACTCCGGGTGCTCCGGTTTCCTCCCACAGTCCAAAGATGTGCGGGTTAGGTTGATTGGCTATGATAAATTGACCCTTAGTGTTAGGGGGATTAAATACGTGGGGTTACGGGGATAGGGTGGGATATGTGTTGGTGTAGGGGTTACAGGGATCGGGTGGGATATGTGTCGGTGCAGGCTCGATGGGCCGAAACGGCCTCTATCTGCACTGTGGGGTTTCTGTGATTTCTGTGATAGGAGAAGGCCATTTAGCCACTCAAGCCTATTCTGCCATTCAATGAGATCATGGCTGATCTGTGACCTAACTCCATATACCCGCCTTTGGCCCATATTCTTTAATATCTTTGGTTAAAAGAAATCTATCAATCTCCGATTTTAAATTAACAATTAACCCCCAGCATCAACTGCCATTTGTAGAAGAGAATTCCAAATTTCTTCCATTCTTTGTGTGTAGAAGTGTTTCCTAATTTCACTCCTGAAAGGTCTGGCTCTAATTTTTAGACTATGCCCCCTAGTCCTAGAATCCCCAACCAGTGGAAATAGTTTCTCTCCAGCTACCCTGTTATGTTCATAAATAAATAGACATCCTTATTATGAACAGCTAGCTTGAGCTAGTCACTTTACTCAGCCATGTGGAATTGTACAGGCATCCATCTTGACTACTGCCTTGTGGGTAGCCTAGTGCATCGTGGGTAGTCCCTTACTTAAACATACAGCTCCACCTAGTGTACCATTCTAGAATGACATGTTACAGATCATTACACCCCACTTCCTTAGAGGTTAAACAAAATCAATATCAATCAATCATAACGACATAAACATCTTCACAACAGTCAATACATTTTCAATATAGTTCTCTTTGTACTATCAGGCTTTTTTACTTCACGTGTGGATCTTCTCAGCACAGGTAAGTCTGATGTGTTTTCATGAGAGCCTGTATGTGTGTTTGTGTTAGATTGTTCTGGTGGTGAGTGACAAGATTCAGTTGTGGCATTGTCATCGATTTGCTCTTGGATAGTCTCTTGTGTTTTTAGGAGGGAACGGCGGTGCCTCCTGAGAATCTGTCCTTCCTCAGTTCTGACAGTGTATGACCTTGGTCCTACTTCCTCAAGAACGGTAGCTTTCCTGTTCCATGCATCTGGATCCTCAAGCCTGACAACATCATCCCTTGTCAATGGTTTCAGAGTTTTGGATGACTTGTCATAGTATGATTTTTGTTTCAACTTTAACAGTTGAAGCCTCTGTCTCAGTTCCTTACTCTGCTTTTCTTTTGCACAGCAGGGTAGCGTAGTGCGCAACTTGCGACCCATTAGGAGTTCAGCAGGTGAAGAACCAGAGTCTAAAGGTGAGGCTCGGTAGCTCAGCAGGGCGAGATAAGGATCAGACTTGCTTTCTGTCGCTTTCTTCAGTAGCTGTTTGAGAACTTGAACACCTTTCTCTGCCTTACCATTCGACTGAGCATACAAAGGACTGGATGTGATGTGCTGAAAGTCATACTGTGCTGCAAAATGTTGCCACTCCTTATAGTTGAAGCACGGACCATTGTCGCTAATGGCAATCCTGGGAATTCCATGTCTGGCGAAGATGGATTTCACATGCATTATGACACTGCTTGCTGTGGTGCTTGAGAGCAGCACCATCTCAGGATAGTTAGAATAGTAGTCAATCACCATTACATAGTCTTTACCATTTAAATGAAAAAGGTCCATACCAACCTTTTGCCATGGTGCTGTTGGTAAGTCAGCTACTATCATTGGTTCCTTTGCTTGTTTGTTTTGGTGTTTCTGACATGTCTCACATATGCCTATCTTGTTCTCAATGTCCTTATTTATGCCAGGCCAATAAACAGTGTCTCTTGCTCTCCTTTTGCATTTTTCAATTCCGAGGTGTCCCTCATGAATCCTTTTGAGCATGTCTTGCCATAGAGCCTGTGGAATGACTATTCTGTTCTTTTTTAGTAATAGTCCACTTGCGACACTCAACTCTGACCTGATGTGAAAGTATTTTGGACAGGAACCTTTTGGCCAACTATGATGAATGTTCTCTATTACTGTTTGTAACACTGTATCTTTTACTGTTTCTTCTGCTATTTGCTTTGATTTTGTGTCTGACACAGGCAGCGCAGCAGTGACCATACTCACATGAACCTCCACGTCTTCTTCAGTAGAGCTCACATGACTCATTGTGGGTGCTCGGGATAGTGCATCTGCTAACACTATGTGTTTGCCTGGTGTGTAGATCAGTTCAAAGTCATATCTTTGCAGCTTCATCATGAGTCATTGAATCCTTGGAGACATCTCATTCAGATTTTTTTTAATGATGGCAACCAGTGGGCTGTGGTCTGTCTCAACTGTGAAGGTGGGAAGTCCATATATGTAGCCATGAAACCTTTCTTATCCAACTACCAAGCCTAGACATTCCTTTTCAATCTGGGCGTATCGACACTCAGAATCAGTCATAGACATGGAGGCATAGGCAACAGGCTTCCAATCTTCACCCTCTGCTTGTAGCAAGGCCGCGCCTAGGCCATCTTTTGATGCATCCGTTGACACTTTGATTCTCTTTGTTGGGTCAAAGAAGGTGAGCACAGGTGTGGTTGTCAGCACTGTTTTGAGGTTCATCCACTCTTGTTCATGTCTTTCTGTCCATGCGAACTCATTTGTTTTATGTAGCAGGTCTCGCAGACAGGCTGTCTTGGCTGACAAGTTAGGAATGAATTTTCCAATGAAGTTTATCAGCCCCATGATGCGTAGCACTCCTTTTTTGTCAGTGGGTCGGGGCATGTTGAGTATGGCGTTTACTTTTTCCATATCTGGCTCTATTCCTTTACCAGTTAGATTATCTCCTAGGAAAGTGAATTCCTGGATGCCAAACTGACACTTGGCTTTGTTGAGCTTCAGTCCATTCTGGCGTATGCTCTGTAGCACTTTTGTCAGTCTCTCATTGTGTTCTTTCAGTGTGGAGCCCCAGATGATGATGTCATCAACATAGGCCCGAACTCCTTCCAGACCTTCAATTATGTGTTCCATCGCTCTATGAAAGATTTCAGATACAGATATTATCCTGAAAGGCATTCTGAGGAAACAATACCTGCCAAATGGTTTGTTGAAGGTACAGTATTTGGTGCTCCCTTCATCCAGTTTTAGTTGCCAAAATCCTTGTGAGGCATCGAGCTTTGTGAAGTATCTGGCACCTGACATTTCACTGGTGATTTCTTCTCGCTTGGGAATCTGGTAGTGTTCACGTTTTATGTTTGCATTTAAGCCCTTTGGATCCATGCATATTCTTAGATCATTGTTCTATTTCTTTACACATACCATGGAGTTAACCCAGTCTGTTGGCTCTTCGACTTTCCTGATGACTCCCAGTGTGGTCATTCTGTCCAGTTCATTCTTGAGCCGGTCACGCAGGGGTGCTGGAACTCTCCGTGGAGCATGTACCACTGGCTGAGCATGCTCCTTTAGCTGGATCTTGTAAGTGAATGGTAGAACTCCAAATCCTTTGAACACATCCTGGAAATTACTCATTACAGAATCCACTGAGTCATCTGATCTGCTTATGGCACAGTTTATACGGTCGACTCTCTTGACCAGTTCTAAGTCCTCACAAGCTTTGTCACCTAGTAGTGAATCAAGACCTTCAGCCACAACAGAAAACATTAGATGATGCACTTTGTCTTTGACTGTCACTTTAAGTCTGCATACACCTAAGCTATCTATTTTCTGTCCATTATAGTCCTTCAGTAGTACTGACTTTTTCTGTATTTTGGGCTTTTCTTTCATATTTTTAATGTCACTCATACCGATTAAGTTTGCCCAAGTGTCTAGTTTCAATGTAACTAATGCTCCATTTACCTGCAGTGACATTATCCATTTGTCCTCTTTTACTGCATTAACTTTATGTTCAGCATTGTCCATTCCTGAGGGCTGCACATTTTCTGTATCCTTTTTGATATTGTCACACGACACCATTCCTACAGAAAATGTCTCACTTAAATCAGTGTCCTCAATCACGTTGACTTGTTGCCCTTTCTTTGTTTTTACTTTTGAAAAGCATTGTTTGGCAAAGTGATTCTTTCCATTACATTTTGTGCACATTTTCCCAAACGCTGAGCATTGTCGTGACTGGTGTTTGTAACCACAGCATTTACAATTAAAAATTCCATCCTCCGATTGCTTTTCATTTCTGTTCTGCCCAGGTTTCTTCCCCTTGTAGGACACAGCACCGACAAAGGCACTATCACTTACTACATTCGCATTATTATTAATTTCACTGAAAGTCTTCGCGTGCTTTTGAGCTAGCTCACTGGCTTGGCATATTTTCACAGCATTTTCCAATATTAGTTCGGTTTCTCTCAACAGACGTCCCCTGACCTTTTTATCATGAATACCAAACACAATCTGGTCACGAATCATGGATGATTTCAGCTCAGAGAAATTACATGTCTGTGCTTTCAGTTTCAGGTCAGTCACAAAGCTATCAAAAGTCTCATTTTGCTGCTGTGTCCGTGAACGGAACACGTACCTCTCATAGGTTTCGTTCTTTTTGGGCGAACAATGTGGATCAAATTTCTTTAGCACATCTTCCAATCTTTCTCTGTTCTCCTCTTGATCAAATACAAATGTATTAAATACCTCTATCACCTGCGGGCCTGTAACCGTGAGCAGCAACGCTATTTTCCTTGCGTCTGGCTTCATACCGAATCCAATGGCAGCAATGTAGAGTTCGAATTGTTGTTTGAACGTCCGCCATTTGCAGTCGACATTCCCCGTGAGTTTCAAACCCTCCGGTAGATTCAAAGTCTCCATGTCGCGTTTCACAATATTCAGCAGATTTTACCAATCCTGTCACCATGTTATGTTCATAAATAAATAGACATTCTTATTATGAGCAGCTAGCTTGAGCTAGTCACTTTATTCAGCCATGTGGACTTGTACAGGCATCCATCTTGACTACTGCCTTGTGGGTAGCCTAGTGCATCGTGGGTAGTCCCTTACTTAAACATACAGCGCCACCTAGTGTACCATTCTTTAATGACATGTTACTGATCATTACAACCCTATCTATTCCCCTTAATATCTTGATAACTTCGATCAAATCACCCCTTAAACTTCTAAATTCTAGGGAATACAACCCTAATTTTTGTAATCTCTCCTCATAATTTAACTCTTGGAGTCTGGGTATCATTCTGGTAAATCTACACTGCACTCCCCCGACAGCCAATATATGCTTCCTAAGGTGTGGTGCCCAGAACTGCTCACTACTCCAGGTGTGGTCTAACCAGGGCTTTGTGTAGCTGCTGCATAACTTCTACCCCCTTGTATTTTAGTCCTCTAGATATAAAGGCCAGCATTCCATTAGCCTTTTTGATTATTTTCTGTACCTGTTCATGACAGGTCCTAACTTTAAATAAAGGAAACTACGATGGTCTGAGGCGCGAGTTGGGTAGGATTGATTGGGGAATGTCACTCAAAGGGTTGACGGTGGATAGGCAATGGCAAACATTCAAAGACCGCATGGATGAACTACAGAATTTGTTCATCCCAGTTTGGCATAAAAATAAAACAAAAAAGGTGACTCAACCGTGGCTAACAAGGGAAATTAGGGATAGCATAAGATCCAATGAGAGGACATATAAATTGGCCAGAAAAAGCAATAATCCTGAGGATTGGGAGCAGTTCAGCATTCAACAAAGGAGGACAAAGGGATTAATTAAGAAGGGGAAAATAGAATATGAGAGTAAGCTTGCAGGGAACCTAAAAACTGACTGTAAAAGCTTTTATAGATATGTGAAGAGAAAAAGATTGGTGAAGTCAAGCGTAGGTCCCTTGCAGTCAGACTCAGGGGAATTTATAATGGGGAACAAAGAAATGGCAGACCAACTAAATAGATATTTTGGTTATGTCTGCACAAAGGAGGACACAAATAACCTCCCAGAGATGCCGGGGAACATAGGGTCTGATGAAAGGGAAGAACTGAAAGAAATCAGTATTTGTAGGGAAACTACGATGGTCTGAGGCGCGAGTTGGGTAGGATTGATTGGGGAATGTCACTCAAAGGGTTGATGGTGGATAGGCAATGGCAAACATTCAAAGACCGCATGGATGAACTACAGAATTTGTTCATCCCAGTTTGGCATAAAAATAAAACAAAAAAGGTGACTTTGTCCTCCTTTGTTGAATCCTAAACTTCTCCCAATCCTCAGGATTATTGCTTTTTCTGGCCAATTTATATGTTCTGTCCTTGGATCTTACGCTATCCCTAATTTCCCAAATTCTGTAGTGTTAGGGAAATTGATGGGATTGAAGGCCGATAAATCCCCAGGGCCTGATTATCTACATCCTAGGGTACTTAAGGAAGTGGCCCTGGAAAGAGTAGATGCATTGCTGATCCTCTTCCAACATTCGATGGAATCTGGAATAGTACCCATGGATTGGAGGGTAAGCCTGACATCGGTAGTGGGGAAAATGCTACAGTCCATTACAAAAGATGTAATAACAGAGCACTCGGAAAACAGAGACAGGATCGGACAAAGTCAACATGGATTCACAAAAGGTAAATCGTGCTTGACTAATCTACTGGAAATTTTTGAGGATGTAACTGGTAAAATAGATAAGGGAAAACCAGTGGATGTGGTGTATCTGGACTTTCAGAAGGTCTTCGATAAGGTCCCGCATAAGAGATTAGCATGTAAAGTTAAGGCACATGGGATTGGAGGCAAGGTATTGACTTGGATCGAGAACTGGTTGGCAGACAGAAAGCAAAGAGTTGGAATAAACGGGTCTTTTTCCGAGTGGCAGGCAGTGACTAGTGGGGTACCGCAGGGATCGGTCATTGGACCCCAGCTATTCACAATGGCCCAGAAATTCAGGTCGGGGCCTTCCCGGGGGTGCAAACCCCCGACCTACACTTAGCTAGCGCGCCGGCAGTTGACCTCTTGGCCTGCATGGAATTCCTCTCCGAGGCCTGTCCCAGAGGCCGGCGCGCTATGCTGGCGTGTCCCAGGGGTGTAGTTAGTGCGAAGCGTCCCCTGGGATCACGTGAGCAACAGGCAGCCAATCGGAGCAGGGAATGCTCCATTCATAAGTCTTGGCAGATAGACCTGTCAAAACGTATAAATGCTGAGGCTGAAAAACTGTACTTTACCTTCAAATAAGTTTTTTACAAACATCACACTTTGTAAATCTATCTATCTCTATATATAAAGCGGTACTTCTGTCCTTCATCTGTCTGTCTGTCTGTCTGTCTGTCCGGCTATACGCTCACAAGTTATAGAGCGTACCTACACGTACGTTACATCAAAAGAAAGCTTATGATTCCGGAACGGTCATAAGCATATTTACTTTTTGGTCGGACAAAAATTGCGCCCGCGGTATCCAAAAAACGTTCAAAATTCCGCTCATTATTCGCTCATTATTCAAAATTCTGCTCATTATCCGCTCATTAGCATCGAGTGACGTGAAGGTCGACCAATCGTACAGTCAAGCGACCCGACGGTCGACCAATTGCTGCATCGCGGGGGCGGATTCGTGGTGCATGCGGGCGGGCCGTCCTAGAGCCGAGTGACAGGACGATTGATCAATCCTACACTTCAGTGACCTGACGGTTGACCAATCGGTACGTGTGTGGGCGGGCCTAATCATTCTGAACCGAAGTGAGTGGCCACCATCTTGATTCCAAACTCTTCGTTTCTTTTTCCCACTTTCTGCGTGTTTCTTTTCAAACCTACATTTCCAGCAAAAAAGAAAGTTGCTTTTACAACACCAATTGTTTTTTAAAAAAGTTAATTAATTTGTCAATCTTTTCTCTAACATCTATAATTTTCCTACCTTTCACCGTTTTTCCAGGCCTGGAAGCCTGGGCCTCTGTTGCCCAGCCCCGCCTGAGCTAGGCACCGCCCCTCCCGCTGGGCCCGCCCCCGCGATCGCCACCATCTTGGTAAAGGCTGGCGGCGCGGGACTGGGCCGAGCGTAGCCATCGCCGCCATTTTGGTAAAGGCTGGCGGGCGGGAGGGCACCTAGCGGGAGGTGACTTGCGGTCACCGCGGGGCTCGGGCTCAGCTGATCGGGCGCTCATCAGGGGTCAGCCCGCAACACATCGACCGGAGGAGCGGCGGCTCTCTCTCTCTCCTTCATCCCCGCGGCTTGGGCGGGGGCCGGTGCTCGGGAGGGCGGGGCTCGGGAGGGCGTGGGACGGGGCTCGGGAGGCAGGGCTCGGGCTGACCGGGACGCTGCGCTCGGCTGCGCCATGGCAGTGCGCGGAGCGGCTTGGAGCTCCACGGAGCCATCGCCGGCAGAGGGGAGAGGGTCTGCTGGCTCCCCCCCTCCCTTTCTCCCCCCCTCCCTTTCTCCCCCCCTCCCTTTCTCCCTTCCCCCTCCCTCCCTTTCTCCCTTTCCCCTTTCTCCCTTCCCCCTGCCCTCCTCCTGCTCCACCCTTCCCCCCCACAGCCTTCCCACCCCCCCTTCCTCCCAACACACCCCCTCCCCCCACCCACCCAACACCCTCCCCCTCCACCCCCACCTCCCCCCCCAACCCACCTCCCCCCTCCAACCCCCCTCCACCCCCCTCCCCTCCCCCCTCCCCCTCCCCCTCCCTCCCCCCTTCCCCCAGTCGCTCTCTCTCTTCCCCCTAGTCGCTCTCTCTCTTCCCCCAGTCGCTCTCGCTCTTCCCCCTGTCGCTCTCTCTCTTCCCCCCAGTCGCTCTCTCTCTTCCCCCCAGTCGCTCTCTCTCTTCCCCGCAGTCGCTCGCTCTCTTCCCCCCAGTCGCTCGCTCTCTTCCCCGCAGTCGCTCGCTCTCTTCCCCCCAGTCGCTCTCTTCCCCAGTCGCTCTCTCTCTTCCCCCCAGTCACTCTCTCTCTTCCCCCCAGTTGCGCTCTCTCTCTTCCCCCCAGTCGTGCTCTCTCTCTTCCCCCCAGTCGCTCTCTCTCTTCCCCCAGTTGCTGTCTTTCTCTTCCCCCCGTCGCACTCTCTCTCCCCACAGTCGCTCTCTCTCTTCCCCCCAGTCGCTCTCTCTCTTCCCCCCAGTCGCTCTCTCTCTTCCCCCGTCGCTATCTCTCCCTCTTCCCCCCAGTCACTCTCTCGCTCTCGTCCCCCCAGTCGCTCTCTCTCCCTCTTCCCCCCAGTCGCTCTCTCTCTCTCTTCCCCCTAGTCGCTCTCTCTCTCTCTTCCCCCCAGTCGCTCTCTCTCTCTCTTCCTCCCGTCGCTCTCTCTCTCTCTTCCCCCCAGTCGCTCTCGCTCTCTCTCTCTCTCTTCCAACAACAACATGCCCTCAAAAGACCCTCGGCACCGCCGGGCACTTCAGCTAGTAAACTATAAATGACATTAAATAACTATTTTAAACAAAAATGTAAATTTTTGAAAATAATAATTTTATAAAAAAATGGGGCTAAAAATAAACTTACCTTGCTTTAAAGTATTTAAAAGTAAAAAACCTGTGGAAAAAATGTTTTAATTTTAAATAATTGACCACTTACCTTTGAAAATGAAGTCCTTATGGCTGCTTTTTACATTTCTAAAATGTACAGACTTACCCGCACGTTAAAACCTGAAAAAAAAAGGAAGTTCAACGCGCACGCGCAGACTCCCGCGCACACGTGTTCGACCTCTGGACCCCTTGGTTCAGAGGATCGGAAGTGCCGGTTTCCTACGCATGCGTAGTGCATGCAAGATTCCGGCACTTCCATCGGGTCCACGCGTGAGTACTCCGTCCGTACTCACGCGTTGGGACCCGAATTTCTGGGCCATTATATATATTAATGATCTAGACAAGGGAACTAGATGTAATATCTCCAAATTTGCAGATGACACAAAGCTGGGTGGGCGTGTGTGCTGTGAGGAGGATGTCGAGAAACTCCAGGATGATTTGGACATGTTGGGTGATTGGGCAGAAACATGGCAGATGCAATATAACGTGGATAAATGTGAGTTACTCCACTTTGGTGGCAAAAACAGGAAGGCAGATTATTATCTAAATGGCAATAGATTGGGAGAAGGGGAAGTGCAACAAGACCTGGGTGTTATTGTGCATTAGTCGCTGAAGGTAAGCATGCAGGTGCAGCAGGCGGTTAAGAAGGCAAATGGTATGTTGGCCTTCGTAGCGAGAGGGTTTGAGTACAGGAACAAGGATGTCTTGCTGCAGTTGTACAGGGCCTTGGTGAGACCACATCTTGAGTATTGTGTGCAGTTTTTGTCGCCTTATCTGAGGAAGGATGTTCTTGCCATGGAAGGAGTTCAGCAAAGATTCACCAGGCTGATACCTGGGATGGCAGGAATGACATATGAGGGGATATTGGGTCGATTGGGCTTGTACTCACTGGAGTTTAGAAGAATAAGAGGTGATCTCATTGAAACATATAAAATTCTGACAGGACTGCACAGACTAGATGCAGGAAGGGTGTTCCCGATGGTCGGGGAGTCCAGAACCAGGGGACACAGTCCAAGGAGAAAGGGGAAGCCGTTTAGGACAGAAATGAGGAGGAATTTCTTTATCCAGAGAGTGGTGAACCTGTGGAACTCTCTACCACAGAAGGCAGTGGAGGCCAATTCATTAAATATATTCAAGAAGGAGTTGGATATATTTCTTAAGGCTAAAGGGTTCAATGGATATGGGGAAAAGGCAGGGACAGGGTACTGCATTTGGATGATCAGCCATGATCGCATTGAATGGTGGAGCAGGCTCGAGGGGCCGAATGGCCTACTCCTGCTCCTATCTTCTATGTTTCTATGTTTCTATATTTTAATGATCTATGTATCTAAACCCCCAAGTCATAGAGTAATAGAGTCATAACGGCACAGACGGAGGCCATTTGGCCCATCGAGTCTATGCCAGCTCTCTGCAGAGCAAGTCTCTTTGGACCTCCACTGTCTTTAGCCTTTCACCATTTAGAAAGTAACCTGTTCTATCCTTTTTAAGTCCAAAGTCAATTACCTCACTTTTACGATAGCAAAATACTGCAGATGCTGGAAATCCGAAATAACAACAGAAAATGCTGGATAAACTCAGCAGGCCAGGCAACATCCGTGGAGAGAAATTAGAGTCAACGTTTTGGGTCAAAACCCTTTGTCAAGACTAAAGAGGCACAGGGAATGAAATAGATTAAGAGGCCAGGCTGAGAGAGAACAAAAGTGAAGAAGAGACATTAAGAGGTATTAAAAATGAGACGAGATGGTGATCGGACTAGTGGAGACAAAAGACAGCCCTAGATTAGGTGTGAAATGCACTGGCAGAATGAGAGACAGCTGCCATGTGGGAGACAGAAAAATAAGAAAGAAAGGGGGGGGAGAGGCCAAAACAAAGGTGTGGATAAAAAATATAAGTAAAAATGTATTAGGGGCCGAGGTTATGATCTGAAATTGTTGAACTCGATATTGAGTCCGGAAGGCTGTAAAGTGCCTAATCGAAAGATGAGGTGCTGTTCCTCGAGTTTACGTTGAGCTTCCGTGGAACAATGCAAGAGGTCAAGGACGGTGAGGTCCGAGTGGGAATGGGGCGGTGAATTAAAATAACAGGCGACCGGAAGCTCGGGGTCACCCTTACGGACTGAACGGAGGTGTTCCGCAAAGCGGTCACCCAATCTGCGTTTGGTCTCCCCAATGTAGAGGAGACCACATCGTGAGCAGCGAATACAGTATACTGGATTGCAAGAAGTACAAGTAAATCACTGTTTCACCTGGAAGTGGTGTTTGGGGCCCTGGACAGTGGGAAAGGGGGAGGTATAGGGGCAGGTGTTACATCTCCTGCGCTTGCACGGGAAGGTGCCAGGCGAAGGGGAAGGGGTGCTGGGGGTGATAGAGGAGTGGACTAGGGTGTCTCGGAGGGAGCAGTCCCTACGGAATGCTGAAAGGGAAGGGGAGGGGAAGATGCGTTTGGTGGTGGGATCACATTGGAGGTGGTGGGAATGGCGGAAAATGATCCGTTGAATGTGGAGGCTGGTGGGGTGAAAGGTGAGGAAAAGGGGAACCCTATCGTGGTTCTGGGAGGGAGGGGCAGGGGTGAGGGCAGAAGTGCGAGAGATAGAGGGTGACCCCGAGCTTCCGGTCGCCTCTTATTTTAATTCACCGCCCCATTCGCACTCGGACCTCACCGTCCTCGGCCTCTTGCATTGTTCCACGGAAGCTCAACGTAAACTCGAGGAACAGCACCTCATCTTCCGATTAGGCACTTTACAGCCTTCCGGACTCAATATCGAGTTCAACAATTTTAGCTCATAACCTCGGCCCCTATTACATTTTTACTTATATTTTTTATCCACACCTTTGCTTTGGCCTTCCCCCCCCCACCTTCTTTCTTTTTTTTCCTCTCTCCCACATGGCAGCTGTCTTCCATTCTGCCAGTGCATTTCACACCTAATCTAGAGCCGTCTTTTTTCTCTATTAGTCCTATCACCATCTCGTCTCGTTTTGAATACCTCTTAATGTCTCTTCTTCTCTTTTGTTCTCTCCCAGCCTGGCCTCTTAATCTATTTCATTCCCTGTGCCTCTTTAGTCTTGACAAAGGGTTTTGACCCGAAACGTTGACTCTAATTTCTCTCCACGGATGTTGCCTGGCCTGCTGAGTTTTTCCAGCATTTTCTATTGACCTCACTTTTACCTGCATTGAAATCCATTTGCCATAGTTTTGCCCATTCAGTATCCCTTTGTAATTTTATGCTTTCATATACACTGCCTACAATGCCGCCTATCTTTGTGTCATGGTAAAATTTGGAACTATGACTTTCTATGCCAACATCTAAGTTGTTAATAAATATTGTGAATAGTTGAGGCCCCAACACAGATCCCTGCGGGACACCACTAGTCACATCCTACCAATTAGAGTACCTGCCCATTACCCCTACTCTCTGTCTCCTGCCGCTCAGCCAATTTCCTAACCCAGGTCAATACTTTGCCCTCAATTCCGTGGGCTTCTACCTTAGTTAACGGTCTCTTATGTGGGACTTTATCAAATGCCTTCTGGAAGTCCATATAAATAACATCCATAGACATTCCCCTGTTCACTACTTTAGTCACCTCCTCAAAAAGTTTAATCAGGTTTGTCAGGCATGACCTGCCCTTTACAAATCCATGCTGGCTCTCTCTGATCAACTGAAAATTTTTGAGATGTTCAGTCACTCCATCCTTACTTATAGACTCTAGTAATTTCCCGACTGTAGTGTCCGTGTTCTGGACATTATGTGACATTCTGGACATTTTTACATGCAGTAGCACCCTCTGGTGGTGGTTACTGTGTTAGCAGTGTGTTTGTATGAAACAGAGGTCATTTGACCGTTGTTCCTTTCTTCCTGTATGAGGTCATTTGACCTTTGTTCCTTTCTTCCTGTGTGAGGTCATTTGACCTTCGTACCTTTCTTCCTGTGAATCCCAGGAAGTAGAATTCCAGGAAGAACCTGGCAGTAATGGAGGATTCCATAAGGGTTTCACAATCCAATGTAATCTGATTTCATATGTTAGGCCAAGCGCAATATCTGTGAGTATCTTTGTTTCTTAGCATAATAGCAACGTTGTCAGAGTAGTATTTTGATAACACTATGTTTATAAAAGGTTAATATTTGATAGTTATGGAAGTTAGTCCAAATGTTAGTTAGTTATACAATTAATCTATTCTACTGCTGTAAATATGTTATATCTTATGTAATATCGAATGTATAGTACTCAGTTTATGTACAAAACATACTTTATCTTTGTTTACAGTTTCACAAAATTCTTCAAGTAAAGGCTTCAAACAGCAAGCGGCTTCACGAAGAATTATTTTGAATAAGTGTTTAACTTGCTGGATAACTAGATAGGAGCACGTCTAGCGCGGCCAGTACAGTGAAAAGATAGCAATACGGCTAGCAGTGAAAAGATATCAGTGAAAAGATATCAGTGAAAAGATAGCAATACGGCTAGCTGTGAAGAACGGAGCAGGAGGAACCCAGAGTAAGCCTTAACCTTGTAGAGCACATCTACCTCACATCAACATGTCAGAAGATAATAACGAAAATGCTTTGCAGCAAGTGGAAGACCTTAAACAGGCAGACGAAACTGTAGAAGGTGACAATCGGTCTATAAGCTCCAGTTACATCAGATCGCAAGCTGGTACACGGTCATCAGGTGGTTCTAGAATAAGCGTGACTATCACCAGAGCACGGGCTAAGCTAGTGGCAGCTCAAGCCAGAGCTGCACATGCGAACAGTGAAATAGAAATAAAAGTAACACAGGCCCGTCTCCAAGCTGAACCCCAAGCAGAACAGGCCCGATTCCAAGCAGAACAGACCCGATTCCAAGCAGAACAGGCCCGATTCCAAGCAGAACAGACCCGACTCCAAGCGGAACAGGCCCGTCACCAAGTGGAACGCCAGGCTGAACAGGCCCGTCTCCAAGCCACATTAGACGCTCTGCAGCAACAAAAAGAGATAGATGCTGCATTAGCCGAGACACAAGTATTCGAGGCAATTTTGGAGGGAGCTGTTCCCGAGACAGCTTACAAACCTTTAATTCCCGTTCCGTGGCAGAGTCCACGACAGCGCACCATAGATTACGGGAGCGACCATGTCGACATACAGTTTACAGGAGAAAGGGATGGAGGCCCGCACATCTCTACAGACGCAAGCACTTCGTATAACATGCCACAAGTTGCCAATCAAGATCAAAGCAGACGGCGTGCCTCAAGCCGCAGAGTCTCCCCCAGCAGAACGGAAGACACGGTGCAAAGGAATAGGACGCTGAATAGAGAAAGTCAGAGGCAAATCCCCTCTCGGTTCCTTGAGACCCCTAACAGAGCCCCTAGCCAAGGCAACCCTGGCACAGGTCCCAGCACCTACGACCTCGCCAAATACCTTGCACGCACCCAGCTGGTGACTTCGGGATTAATTAAGTTTGATGACAGGCCGGAGAATTATCGGGCTTGGAAGTCCTGCTTCCACGATGCCATATCGGGCTTAGACCTGTCGGCAGGAGAAGAGCTCGGCCTCCTTATCAAATGGCTCGGCCCAGAGTCCGCCGGACAGGCCTGCAGGATAAAAGCGGCCAATGTGGGACAGCTGCCAGAGGGGTTGAAGAAGGCTTGGGCGAGGCTGGAAGAAAGCTACGGCTCGCCCGAAGCCATTGAAAGGGCTCTCTTTGACAGGTTGGAGAACTTTCCGAGGTTGACGAATAAGGAACCCCAGAAGCTCCGCGACCTTGGAGGTCTGCTGTCGGAACTCGAAGCCGCAAAGCAGGACGGCTACCTACCCGGTCTATCATACTTAGACACTTCCAGAGGGGTAAGTCCCATCATTGAGAAGCTTCCATTTAACCTGCAGGAGAAGTGGATAACGTTTGGATCAAAGTTCAAGCTGAAGCACAACGTGGCGTTCCCACCATTCTCTGCGTTCGTTAAATTCATCCGTAAAGAAGCCAAAGCCAGGAACGACCCCAGCTTCAACTTCTTCTCCTCCCACCCAGCACTTGCCAGAAGAGACAAGTTCGACAGACATGGAAAGACACCAATACCTGTCCACAAAATGCAAGTGTCCTCAATTGAGCACACAAAGATTCAGAAGAAACCTGAGGATATGAGCAAACAATGCTCTATCCACAACAAGCCCCATCCTTTAAAGAAGTGCAGAGGCTTCAGGGAGATGTCCCTGGAAGATCGGAAATAATATCTTAAAGAGAACTCTATATGTTTCAAGTGCTGCTCTTCCACGAGCCATCTCGCCAAGAGCTGCAAGGTAGATGCAAAATGCACTGAATGTGAAAGTGATCGGCACATTTCCGCACTCCACCCAGACCCAGCTCCTTGGAAGTTAGAGACGCCTCCTCACGCTTCAGAGCACGGCGGGGAGAGAGAGGGAGCTGCCGGTCCGGAGATTACATCCAGGTGCACCGAGATGTGTGGAGAAGGAGTGAGCGCAAGAGCATGCTCCAAGATATGCCTCGTTAATGTGTATCCTGCAGGATGTCGCCAGGAATCTGAAAAGATGTATGCCATACTAGATGAACACAGCAATCGTTCTCTAGCAAGATCCGAGTTCTTCAACATCTTCAAGGTTAAAGGAAGTCCGTCGCCTTACACGCTGAAGACGTGTGCTGGACTTTCAGAAACAGCCGGCAGGAGGGCCTGCGGTTACATTGTTGAGTCAGCCGACGGGAAGATTAGTCTGCCCCTTCCTACACTCATCGAATGTAATCAAGTCCCCAACAACCATTCTGAGATTCCCACTCCGAATGCAACTCGCCATCACCGTCATCTGAGACGCATTGCAGACGAGGTCCCACCTCTTGATCCAGATGCAAGCATACTTCTGTTGTTGGGAAGAGACATCCTGAGGGTACATAAGATAAGGGAGCAGATCAACGGTCCACATGACGCCCCTTTCGCCCAAAGGTTAGACCTCGGCTGGGTCGTTGTTGGAGATGTGTGCCTCAAGGGCGCTCACAAGCCATCTCAGGTGAGCACACGCAAGACTTCCATCTTGGAGAATGGTCGTCCAAGCTACCTTACCCCATGCAGTAGTCAGATCCGAGTGACAGAGAAGTTCAGTCATACGGCTCAGCCTCAGAAAACCCCAGCGCTGATCTCCGCAGACAGCACACAGATGATGCTCACTGGAGAGAACCCGGGTCAGTCAGTCTTCTGTCGCACCACCAACGACCACAAACTTGCTCCATCGATCGACGACATGAGGTTCCTCTAGATTATGGACAATGAGGTCTCTCGTGACAGCTCTAACAGCTGGGTTGCACCCTTACCCTTCCGGAACCCCAGACGACGGCTGCCGAACAGGGGGTATGCCTATAATCGCCTTAACTCACTCCGTCGCACACTAGAGAAGAAGCCAGAGATGAAAGCACACTTCCTAGAATTTGTCAAGAAAATGCTTTTCAACGATCATGCAGAGATAGCTCCTCCACTCCAGGAAGGCCAAGAGTGTTGGTACCTCCCTTCCTTCAGAGTCTATCACCCCAAAAAGCCGGAACAGATCCGCGTGGTGTTTGAATCCAGTGCACCATATCAGGGAGTCTCTCTCAACGACGTACTCCTCACAGGGCCCGATCTTAACAACAGCCTCTTGGGAGTGCTCATGAGATTCAGGAAAGAGCCCATCGCCATCACTGCCGATATCCAGCACATGTTTCATTGCTTCGTGGTGAGAGAAGACCACAGAGATTTCCTCCGCTTCCTGTGGTATTGGGACAATGACCCCAACAGAGACATTGTGGACTACAGAATGCGTGTCCATGTCTTTGGGAATAGCCCATCCCCTGCTGTCGCCATATACGGACTAAGGAGGGCTGCCAAGGAAGAAGACAACGACTTTGGCAGTGATGTGAGAGGGTTCATCGAACGAGAGTTCTATGTCGATGACGCACTGAAGTCATTCCCGACCGAAGCAGAGGCCATCAGTACCCTTGGACGAGCTCAGGAACTACTTGCACTATCCAACCTCAGGCTGCACAAGATAGCCTCTAACAGACCAGTAGTGATGGAGGCATTCCCCCCTGAAGATCATGCTAAGGACGTCAAAGACCTAGACCTCTTCACTGATGACCTCCCCCTACAGCGCAGCCTAGGGGTGTCGTGGAACATAGCAACAGACACGTTCACGTTCCAAGTCTTAGATGCCAAAAAACCCTTCACACGTAGAGTGCTCTCTACAGTCAACAGCCTATACGACCCTCTCGGCTTCTTAGCCCCTGTCACTATACAAGGCAGGCAGCTCCTCAGGGAACTCTCCACACGCACTGAAGAGTGGGATTCACCTCTCCCTGAAGAGATGGAAGCAGAGTGGGACAGATGGAGAGACTCACACCAAGACTTACAGGAGATCCGAATACCTCGCTGCTATTCGTCTTTCTCTCACTTAAATGCCCAATTCAAAGAGCTTTGTGTCTTTGCAGACGCATCCGCGAAGGCCATTGCAGGTGTGGCTTATCTGAAGGTCACCACTCAAGAAGGACAAAGCAAAATCGGCTTCATCTTTGATAGAGGCAAGTGGCGCCCCAGCCATACCTCACCATACCCAGATTGGAACTGTGCGTAGCAGAACGCAACCTACCCCCTCACAGCAGTCTAATGAAGCTGCATCCTATCATCAACACCGACGGACTGTCTCTGAAGTGGTTCTTCTTTTGTCGCCAGAGGACTCCAGTGACAAGTAGAGTTCGGACTATGTGGAGTCGTTAATGACCCCAGACGGGGAGTGTTCTGGACATTATGTGACATTCTGGACATTTTTACATGCAGTAGCACCCTCTGGTGGTGGTTATTGTGTTAGCAGTGTGTTTGTATGAAACGGAGGTCATTTGACCTTTGTTCCTTTCTTCCTGTGTGAGGTCATTTGACCTTTGTTCCTTTCTTCCTGTGTGAGGCCATTTGACCTTCGTACCTTTCTTCCTGTGAATCCTAGGAAGTAGAATTCCAGGAAGAACCTGGCAGTAATGGAGGATTCCATAAGGGTTTCACAATCCAATGTAATCTGATTTCATATGTTAGGCCAAGCGCAATATCTGTGAGTATCTTTGTTTCTTAGCATAATAGCAACATTGTCAGAGTAGGATTTTGATAACACTATGTTTATAAAAGGTTAATATTTGATAGTTATAGAAGTTAGTCCAAATGTTAGTTAGTTATACAATTAATCTATTCTACTATTGTAAATATGTTATATCTTATGTAATATCAAATGTATAGTACTCAGTTTATGTACAAAACATACTTTATCTTTGTTTACAGTTTCACAAAATTCTTCAAGTAAAGGCTTCAAACAGCAAACGGCTTCATGAAGAATTATTTTGAATAAGTGTTTAACTTGCTGGATAACTAGATAGGAGCACGTCTAGCGCGGCCAGTACAGTCCGCATATCAATAACACACGGACTGCAGGAGAACGGTAATAAGAGGTGTTTACTGAACAGAGGGTATGCTGGAACTGAAAGTACAGAAGCCTGCTACTGCTTTATATACAGGTGTGGTCACTGCCGGTACTACAGTATAAAAGCAGTTCTCTCTTAAAGGTACATACACAGCAATTCCTCCCCTTTTAGATAAACAGTACATAACATTCATTTAACAATTGAATAATAACTAATTACAATTTTCTTTGTACTATATACATCAGCTGAAAGTAATCATTTATAAATTCAGTCTTTGAGGAGGCTTCCTGATCATGTCTGGATAGCGCCTTTCTCGAGTATCCTGTTCTTGCGGCGGAGTCGATTCTGGCTCATTGTCATTGGTTGGTTCATCAGTTTCCAATACCACTGATTCTGAGGTAGACGCAATCTGTACTTCGGGTTCATCACCAGGTGCGCATGCTCGTGGTATGGGTTTGACTTGTTCCTGTGACTCTAGAATCTGGTCAGCATGGCGTCTCACGATGCTCTCTCCAACGTCCACTATGTACATTAGTGGTCCCTGCCGTGTGCATATCGTTCCTGGCTGCCATTTTTCTGTTCGGTAGTCGCGGGCCAAGACTGGTTGCCCTATCTTGAAGCTCCTGGTTGGCTTTTCATTGATGTGCTGGAATTGCTTATTCTCAACATCTCGTCTTATGTTTGGTTTGAGCAAGTCCAGGCGACATCTTAACCCGCGGTTAAAGAACATCATGGCTGGAGATTGGTTGGTGACTGCATGTGTCACATTTCGGTAAGCGAACAAGAAATTATCCACCTTGTGTTGCAGTGGTATGTTGTCATTATACATCGCCTTTATTGCTTTTTTAAAGGTTTGAACAAACCTCTCAGCCAATCCATTTGTGGCTGGATGATATGGGGTGGATGTGTAATGCTTTACCCCATTATTCCTCAAAAACCTCCGGAAATCCTCGGACACAAACTGTGGTCCATTGTCGGAGCAAATCTGTTCTGGCAAGCCATTCCTGGTGAAGATGGTCCGTAGGACTGCAATAGTTTTCTCCGTGGTGGTGGAGGACATTTTGATGACCTCTGGCCATTTCGAATGTGCATCCACGGTGATTAAAAACATTGAGTCCATAAATGGACCAGCAAAATCAATGTGTACCCATTGCCATGGAGATGAGGGCCACTCCCATGGGTGTAGCAGGGCCTGTGGTGGAGCGTTTTGGACTTTCTGGCATCCTGTGCATGTCTTGGTCATTTCCTCGATTTCTTTATCGATTCCCGGCTACCGTACAAACGCCCTGGCTAGGCTCTTCATTTTTACCCCTCCCAGATGACCCTCATAAAGCTCATTGAGCACTCTTTCTCTCAACTTGGGTGGAATTACCACTCGGGATCCACACATCAAGGTCCCCCGGCACACTGACAGCTGTTCTCTCCTTGACGAGAATGCTGGCAACAGTGAGTCGCCATGTGCTGGCCATCCCTTCACCGTCAAATCATAGACCCGGGAGAGTGTCGGGTCATTTCAGGTTTCCTTCTCTATACTTGAGTTTGTAACAGGTAGACATTCGACTATGGTTGAATGGAATATCTCAACAGGGTCCACTGCAGGTGCTTCCCCCACCGTAGGCAGCGGCAGGCGCGACAGCCCATCAGCGTTTCCATGCTGTTTCGTGCCCTTATACTCTATGTCGTATTGATGTACCCCTAGAAAAAGGGACCATCTTTGCAGCCGTTGCGCCGTCATCACTGGAACGCCCTTCTTTGGGTTAAAAATGGAGACAAGAGGCTGGTAATCAGTCAGTAAGGTGAATTTCTGCCCGTGCAAATAGTGATTGAACTTCTTCAGCCCCCACACCAGGCTGAGGGCCTCCCTGTCAATCTGGGCGTAGTTACGCTCGGCTGATGTTAACGAGCGTGACGCAAAGGCTATTGGCCTCTCTGAACCATCAAGGAATTTGTGCAACAGCACCGCTCCAATGCCGTAGGGAGACGCATCACATGCCAACCAAATCGGTAGTGCTGGATTGTAGTGAGCCAATACTTCTTTTGAAGTGATTAGGCATTTACATTTCTGAAAGGCACGCTTACACTTATCACTCCATTTCCATGCTACTCCAGTTTGCAGCAGGGCGTTCAGCGGGTGCAGATTTTGTAGACAAATTTGGCAAGAACTTATGGTAGTAGTTCACCAACCCGAGGAACGACCTCAGTTGTGACACATTTTCCGGTGCTGGAGCCTTGACTACTGCCTCAATCTTGTCTGGGGACTTATGTAACCCCTCTTCATCAATCATGTGGCCACAATACGAGATTTGTTTCCTGAAAAACTCGCTTTTGGGGCGGTTGGCTCGTAGCCCATATTCTTGTAATCTAGTGAGCACCTGCTCCAGGTTGGCAAGGTGTTCACTGTCATTTCCGCCCGTAACCAGGATGTCGTCCAAATAACACTGGGTCCCCGAGATCCCTTGCAGGACTTGTTCCATCGCCCTCTGCCAAATAGCCGGAGCTGATGCTACCCCGAATACCAGTTGGTTGTACTGGTAGAGACCTTTGTGAGTGTTTATTGTGAGGTATTTTCTAGATGATTCATCTACCTCCATTTGTAGATACGCTTGGGCCAGATCAATCTTCGTAAAGCGTTTCCCTCCAGATAGTGAGGTGAAAATATCTTCTATCCGCGGAAGTGGATAATGTACTGTGTGAAGGGCTGGGTTCAGTTACCTTAAAGTCCCCACAGATGCGAACCTTCTTCGGTTCCCCAGGCGTGCTGCTCAATGATTTCTTCATTACAGGAACGATGGGTGTGGCCCACTCGCTCCAGTCCACCTTGGACAGCACACCCGAACGCTCCAGACTCTCCAGCTCTGCTTTGATGGCTGGGCGGATCGCATACGGTACCGGTCTGGCCTTAAAAAATTTTGGGTTTGCGTTATCTTCAATTTTTATCATTGCCGTTACGCCTTTTGGGTCCCAAGTCCTTGCTGGAAAACCTCTTTCGCGTCAGTTAGAATTTTTGACAGTCGTCCCGGTGTGGCGTCGTCATCTTTTTTGTCAGCCACAGTTAGCGCCTGAATGGAATGCCAATCCAATTGTATTTTTCGGATCCATTCACGTCCCAATAATGGTGGTCCTCCATCTTGTAGTATATATAGATACAGTTCCTGTGTTTCCTTGCCATTGTATTTAACGGGCACCCTTATTTTTCCTCTGGGGTAGACTTTTTGCCCCGTATATGTCTTCAAGACAATGGACGTATCCTTCAAGGGAATGTGTGAGAATAGCCGCTCGTAGTCTCGTCAATTCATGACTGTTAGGGCTGATCCTGTGTCCAATTCCACCTTTACTTGGGACCCTGCTATCATGAGGGTGACCCAAATGGTTCGGTGATCTTCCTTTGTGATCATGTTGTGTAGCTTTAGACAACTTAGTCCCCTGCTCCCGGAGTCATTATCACTCTTCTGGTCTTCTGAACTACTGTCCGTCATCTTTTGTACTTTCTTGTACTTTTCCTTAGTAGTTCTTTTAGTGTTGGTTTTCTTTCCCCACCTGCAGACTCGTGCTATGTGTCCCATTTTTCCACATTGCCTGCATACTTTGTCCTTAGCCCAGCAATCCTTCTGGTCATGGGTTGTTCTGCCGCAGCGATAGCACTTTTCTGCTCCATATGCCATTTCATTGGTGCTATATTCTTGCGATTTCTGTTGTATTTCCGCAGCTCCCCGTGCTGCTGCTTCATAGGATACTGCAACGCTGAAAGCCTTTTCTAGCGTAAGGCCCTTTTCCGAAAGTAGTCGTTTCTGGGTTCCTTCACTCTGGAGCCCGCAGACAAACTTATCCCTTAAGGTATCTGCCAGTCCTGCTCCGAACTGGCAGTGTGTCGATAACTTGTGTAGTTCCGTAAGATAGTCAGCATTACTCTCGTCTTTGTGCTGGTTTTGTTTATGGAACTTGAATGTTTCTGCTATCAGCAACGGTGTAGGGTTTAGATGTTCCTGTAAGATATTGACAATCTCTTCAAAACTTTCCTCCTTTGGTTTAGCTGGGGTAATTAAATTTTGCAATAAGCCATACATTCTCGCGCCCATCAAATTTAATAATACCGACGCCTTCTTTTCAGCGGCCACCTCATTTGCCCTGCAGTACACTTCAATTCTTTCCACATACGTGGTCCAGTCTTCTATTTCGTTATCGAAAACAGTGATGTTGCCACTCTTCGGCATCTTGGGTGGTTTAAAATGGCGCCTCCCACGCTTTTCCTTCTTCCCCAATGGATTAAAATGGCGCCTCCCGTGCTTTTCCTTCTTCCCCCTGCTGCCAATGCTGCTCCTCGCGTTCTAACAGGTAATGGCGGCGCCCCGCGGCTTTCTGCGCGCCTCTTTTCCTTCCCCTTTTTTCATTTTTTTTTCCAACGCTGCCCGACTCTTGAGCACCGGCCGCGCCCTGTGCGCTCCACCCTCTCTCTCTCTTTTTCTTCCCGATGACGCTGCTCGGCCCCCTTACAGAGCCGCTCGCTCGAGGTCTAGCCCGCTGCAGTCCGGGAAGGGTCAGCGCACTACCTGCTACCAGCCCGATTTGCTGGGACACCTTGACTGGAGAACCAGGCCCAGCTCTCCACAGCTTCCCCTGCGATTCTCTGAACTCCGATGGATCACTGGGCGGTTGCCCACGGTCGACGCCCGTTGCTCTGGCTTCGACCTCCAAGAAGCTTCTTTCCAGGGATGGATCCCCGTGAGGTGATGCAGTACTGCAGGTGAGTTCGAACCTGCTCGTCGCCACTGTAATATCCGCGTATCAATAACACACGGACTGCAGGAGAACGGTAATAAGAGGTGTTTACTGAACAGAGGGTATGCTGGAACTGAAAGTACAGAAGCCTGCTACTGCTTTATATACAGGTGTGGTCACTGCCGGTACTACAGTATAAAAGCAGTTCTCTCTTAAAGGTACATACACAACACCGACAACAGATGTTAGGCTAACTGGTCTATAATTTCCTGGTTTCCCTCTCTCGTCTTTCTTAAATAGCAGAGTGACATGGGCAATTTTCCAATTAAAAGGAACAGTTCCTGAATCGAGAGAACTTTGGATGATTATAGTTTGGGCATCTGCAATGTGCTCACCTACTTCCTTTAAAACCCTGGGATGGAAACCATCTGGTCCTGGGGATTTGTCACTCTTTAGTGCCATTATTTTCTTTATTACTGTTATTTTCCATTGAGTCCCTGTCCCTGATTCACTATTAGTTTCCTTGGGATTTCCGGCAAGCTATCCTCTTCCTCTACTGTAAATACCGACGCAAAACAATTGTTCAACATGTCAGATATTTCCTTATTATCATTGACAATATCACCATTATCAGTTTTAAGGGGCCAACATTGCTCCTGACCACCCACTTTTTCCTAATGTAATTGTCAAAAATGTTTGTGTTGAATTTGATATCACTTGCAGGTTTCTTTCCATACTCCCTTTTTTTTAGCTCTTAATATCTGTTTTGTCACCCTCTGCTGTACTTTGTATATTTCCCATTCACCAGGATCGGTGCTATTTTTTGTATGCATTTTCTTTTAGTTTCATGCTGTCCCTTACCTCTTTAATTGTTCATGGCTGTTTTTTTGAAGTAGAGCTCTTGCCCCTCAGGGTTATAAGCTGGTTCTGTATCACGTTAAATTATTTTTTAAACATCTCCCACTGATCTTCTGTCATTTTACCCATTAACAGATTTGCCCAGTTTACTGTGGACAGCCTCTGTCTCATCCCGTTGAAGTCAGCCTTACCTAAATCTAGAATCTTACTAGCTGTTTCGTGTTTCTCCCTTTCAAACACTATGTTGAACTCGATCATGTTATGATCGCTATTGGATAAATGTTCACGCACCGTTAGGCTGTTAACTAAATCTGGCTCATTACTCATTACTAAATCTAACATGGCCAGCCCCCTTGTTGGTTCTAGGACATGTTGTTGTAGAAACCTATCCTGGACACACTCAAGAAATTGACTACCATTCTGACAGGTGCTAGTCTGCTTATCCTAATCTATAGGAAAGTTAAAATCCCACATTAAAACCACTCTGCCTTTACTACATGCTTGTCTAATCTCTGCTTTTATACAATCTAGTACTTCACAGCTGCTACCAGGAGGCCTATACACAATTCCCACTACAGTCTTAAATCTTTTCCTATTTCTTAATTCTGCCCATATTGGGCCAGTAATTCGGGTCCCAGCGCGTGAGTACGGACGGGGTACTCACGCATGGTCCCGAAGGAATTGCCGGTTTTCAGGATGCACAGCGCATGCGCTGAAAACTGGCATTTCCTGTGCTCGTATCCAAGGGGTTAAGAGGCGGGACGCGTGCGTCCTTTCAGGCAGCGCGTGCGCATTAAACTTCGGCATTTTCATCAATGGATTGAGTGTGTGTGAGCCCCCAAATTTTACACGTGAAAAAACGATGAGTAAAGCCACCGAGAAGCTGTGGAGGAAGAACTATTTAATCGGTTGTGATTCTGAACGGCACATTTTTTGTTGGGAAAGGGAGGAAACTTATTTTTAGAAAGTCTGAGGTAAGTTTAAAACTTTTTTTTTTTAAACGGGTTTTGAGTAATGTAGGTATAAGGAGCAATTGTGGCTGAGTGAAAGGCCTAATTGAATTTGATGTGTTTATTAATTGTTAAAATGACTGTTTAAAAATGACTAAAATGCTTAAAAAATGAAATAGTCATCAGTAATCTATCTTATTTTCAGTAAGTATGTATGTATGATTGTATGTATGTCTGTATATATTCCTTGAAGGATGTGCATTTATGTATGTATTCCTTTCAGTATGTGGATGAATGTATGTATGTAATGCTGACTTTCTGCAAATGTAAGTTATTGGAAAAGGATCTCGGCCTGTGATATTCATCAGGCGGGTAAGACGTGTTCGCAAGCCGTTATCGCATGTTTCCTGGCATAGGCCAAGTTGATTTTATAGCCACTCATTTTAGTAAAATAACTGTAGCAAGTATTTCCATTTCCCCCTTACAGGTACGTCTGTGTAAAGAGGAGTCCTGTGAGCGAGAAACATGCCCTCTTATAGAAATGTTGCCGTGATGCTCTGTGTGGATTTGCTTCAAAGACATCGGAACGCCAGGGAGCAACGTAGAAGATTGAGGAACCATAACCGTCTCCTGATCAGAAGGAACAACTACCCACCCCACAGAGTTTACAGGGAGAGGCGATCATTTGAAATGCTGTCCGAGGAGTTGTGTATCAGGAGGCTGCGCTTCAGTAAAGAGGCAATTGGCTGACTATGTGACATGTTGAAGGCGGACTTGGAGCCACGCTCGAAGACCCGCACTGCCTTGTCAGTGAACATGAAGGTTACCACAGCATTGAACTTCTTTGCAAGTGGGTCATTTCAAGCAGGCACCGGTGACATAAGCAACATCTCCAAGAATGCTGCGAGGGTCTGCATTCACCAGGTCACAGAATCCATTTCCCATAGGATTTCAGATTTCATTAAGTATGACTTGTCCACTCGACATCAAAAGGAGATGGCCTTAGCATTTCATCGCATTGCTGGATTCCCCAAAGTGATTGGGGCCGTCGATGGAACCCATATTGCATTGAAGGCACCAAAGGATGCACCTGTGACATACATAAACAGGAAGGGGTATCATTCATTGAATGTAATGATATTATGTGATGCGCACCTCAGGATCCTAAAAGTGAATGCAGGGCACTGGGGAAGTAATCATGATTCCTTCATCCTCCGTAACTCTAAATTGTATGATTCTCTCAGCAAATTGCCTGCAGGATCCGCATGGATATTGGGCGACAAGGGCTACCCGCTAAGACCATGACTGATGGCCCCCTACCGCAATACCAATAATCAGTCTCAGGAGAGATACAACCATGCACACGTGTCCACACGTCAAGTGGTGGAGAGGACAATAGGACTTCTGAAATCACGCTTCTGGTGCCTGGATAGGTCAGGGGGGACCTTGCAGTACTCTCACCAGAAAGTGGCAAGGATTGTGCTGGCCTGTTGTGCTTTGCACAACCTTGCCCTGCAGGAAGGACTCACCCTTAACACTGAAGAACAGCTGCCTGTTGAAATGGAGGATGAAGGCGATGGCATTGTGCATGTGGCCAGGCCTCATGGGGAGGAGACAACTGCCGCAGAATATAAGGCTGCTCGGGAACTGCTGGTAGCCAACACCTTCACACGGTAGTTACGCTCTGTACCTATCCCTCCCCCGGCAAGGCAAAGACAGAAACAGACACATATTAAAGTGAAAAAGTGACCTTTTGTTGCATCATCAAACACTTTTCAGCTTAAGTTTCAATCTATAAAGTGAATAACTTGTTAATTTTAAGTAGCGCTTCACTACTTTTAAAACATTTGTGAACAGGAACAGTGCAGAAAAAATATTGTAAACAGTTCGTATTTACTTGTCTTTCTTTCTTCGTTCAAGTACGTTAACAGTTTTGAAATCACTTTTTAAACAGGTTTAAGTCATTTGTTCTGGTTTCTTAGTGAAATTACAAAATTGAAGATGGTAACTACCTATTTTAACATTTTCAAACATGTGCAAAATGGAAAATGTAAAAAAAAAAGTGTAAACATTTTACAGTAATTATTTTTACTTTCTTACTGCAATACAGACATTCAAGGTGGAAACTAGCTATTTTCTACTTTTGTAACAGTTGTTGTCAAAATTTTTGAACTAAAATAAATGTTGAAATTGTTTTAACATTGATTACTGGGTGTACTGCTGAAACGAAACGGTTACATATCCTTTCATTCAGAAATAAACATTTGAATTTAAATATGTAAGAAAACATTCAACATTTCAATAAAATGAAAAATATAACAATACAACGATTTGGCCACTGGCGTCTGTGAGTTAGGGTTGAGGGAGGCGGAGTGAGCTGAAGGTGACACCCTAACGTTTCCTGCGCCTTTTCAATCCCCGTGACTGGAGCCCTCCGGAGCTACTTGCACGGCCCCTGTGAGACTTTTCCTGCTCTTCAGCAGCTGCCTCATGAAAGGGTTGTTGCTGATGCAAGTCTACGTTTCCCTGCATCATGACTGGCGCAGCTGCTGGCTCCTGGGACCAAAGTGGCTCTACACTGTGACCTGGGAAGGGCCCTTCTGCTGGAGTCAGCGTAATGGCAGTAGTTACAGGTTCATGCAAATGAACTAGTGCAACCATATTCTCATTAAGCGCCACCAACTGCAATGTCACCTGATTAAGAGAATTCTCATTAAGCACCACCAACTGCGATGATATCTGATTTAGTGTAATGCCAAGATTATCGATTCCCTGCCTGATGGAGTCTCTAGAGTCTACATCCTTCTCAGTAAGAGAGCTCAGCAATTGACTGAAACCTGCAATATGTAGCTCCTCATCTTGTAGGTGCTGTTGTACTGAATGTCTTTCTGCTCCTCCCACCTGCACTGAAGTGTCAATTTGGTGTCTATCTGTGGAGCTACAGTCAGCAGTGACTGGCACAGAGCCACAGGGGCCAGGAGATGGTGAGATAGTGGCCAGCGACACAGGGTCCATACACTCCTGCTGCACTTGCTGACATAGGACAAGTTGCTCCTGTTCCTCAACCGCCTCAGTAACTGCTGCCACTGCATCAGAAACACCTTCCCCAATGCCCTCTGCGGCCGCAGACTCCACGCGCTGCTCATCTCGTGTGTGAGAGGTACTCTGTCCAGCTGTGGGAAGGAAGCAGAATACATTTGCAAAGGTAAAGCACGATCTGCCACATCACAGGTATTCAGTACACACCTAACCTTCTTTAACATATAGCTGGCAAGGCCAACTCACGTTGAGGGTCAGCAATGCCTGTTTGAGATTCTTCCGCGGGGCGATTGCTAGCAAATCCGTACATCTGCTGGACCCGTTCCTCATGTTCAGTCAAAACCTACAGCATGGCAACACCACCGCCTGTGACTGTGCGTTCCCTGGAGTTGTGAGCACTTTTACTCTGAAATTACAGCAGAAAAAAGAGAATCACACAGCTGCATTTCTGACATGGACAGCGAAGGCTTTGAACACTGGGTGGGGTGTTTCTTTACATCTTTGATTGAAGTTTTACAGCTCCAACCACTGGAATCAAGATAAGAGAACAGTAGGTAACCCTGAGCGGGCCCTAAAGCCATAAAGTTTTATTGCTACCTCAGGTGACTTTACCAAGAACTAACTTGACTGAAGTAAATGCATGGAAAGCCTTTTGAAATCTGGTTAACATAAAATTCTAAGCAATGTTACAGTACACTTTAGTAATAACAGTACAAACCCTGACAGATCGCAGCAAGTCACTGAATTTCTTGCAACATTGTTCTGCTGTACGTGGAATGGTGGAGGTCGCGCTGACAGCTTGTGCAACTTCCGACCACGCTGCCATCTGACCTTTTCACGGTGCCCTCGACTGCTCATTCCCCATGATGCGCAGGCGCTTCGCCTCCACCTCGTTGAGGAGATTGCTGAGGTCATCCTCAGTGAAGTTCTGAGTTCTTTTAATCACGTGAAATGTGCTCATTCCAGCCATTTCACTTTGCTAATTAACTGAAAAGAATGAAAAGAATGTTTTCAAGGCTTTAAAAACTGCTTAAATAGCTTCAAATCTCTTTTAAACTATCTAAGAGTCATCAAAATCATTTAAACGTTTTTAAAATTTTATAAAAGTTAACAAAACATTCATAAAAATACAGATAACCTACCTGAACTGCTGCTCTGTAAGTACCAGTCCTCTCCAGCTGCTTGGAAAGATTGGGGGCGTGTCCTATGGAAATTAGACCTTAAGGGGCATGTCTCAGTTGCACTCCGCGCTCGAGGCTTCGCGCTGGTTGCACTCCTGGGCGGCGTGACGTCAGACGCTGCCCGGGAGCCATCATCTGAGAAGAGGAAATCCACGCGTCCTTGGAGCTGGAAGGCAGGCGCACCGGGTAAGTGCACATCGGGGACTTGCACGCGCGGCAAGCCTCCGATCCTAATTTCTGGCCCAATGTCTCCACTGCCTGCTTACTTCCCGTTATATCCTCTCCGATCATTGAAGTGATTTCAACGATAATCGCTAAGGCTATTCCTCCCCCTTTACCATTTTCTCTATCTTCCCTGTACACCTTATAACCTGGAATATTTAGTTCCCAGTCCTGACCATCTTGCAGCCATGACTCAGTAATGGCTACCATGTCATACTCTCTAAGTTGAATTTGCACCTGCAGTTCATTGAATTTATTCCTTATATTCCGTGCATTTGTATAAAGAAAGCTTAATTGGGCCACACACCCTAGCCTGTCCTTCAGCTCTACCTATTTCTTATTTATCTCTCCTGGTTTAATCACTTTACATTGTTTAGTTTTCCCTTTACCTGTAGTGCCTAAAGCACAATTTCTGACTGTTTCTCGACTCTCTTGCCTTTCGTTTGTTTTGAACTACTATTTATACTACATTTTCCACCTGAGCCCTCCCGACTCCATTTATTAGTTTAAAGTCTTGTGACACCCCTATTTATCTTTTCCACTAGGACCCTGGTCTCAGATCGGTTCAGGTGGAGCTACAGTTCCTTCCTGTCCCAGTACTGGTGCCAGTGCCCCATCCGTGGCTAAGTAAAGTAATAAAGGATAGTATCCGACTGAAAACAAGGGCATATAAAGTAGCCAAATCTAGTGGGAGGATAGAAGATTGGGAAGCATTTAAAAGCCAGCAAAGAATAACTAAAAGATTAATTAAGAAAGGGAAGATAGATTATGAAAGTAAACTAGCAAAAAATATAAAAACAGATAGCAAGAGTTTCTACAGTTATATAAAAAGAAAAAGGGTGGCTAAAGTGAATGTTGGTCCCTTAGAGGACGAGACCCAGAAATTAGTGGTGGGGAACATGGAGATGGCAAAAACGCTGAACAAATATTTTGTATCAGTCTTTACAGTAGAGGACATTAAAAATATCCCAACACTGGTGTAGGGGGTTTCTCTTGCTCGTTCTGGTCTCCTACCAGGCTTCGTGCAATAATTACCCTTGAGTGGTTCGACTCACTCTTCCCTACGTTTCTAGACCTTGGACTTAGGTGCAGGGAGCTGTAGTGCAGAGAAAACTCAATAGACCAGGTTGAATAGCACGAAATGGAGGCTTTTATTATAAAACAGTTTGCAGCATTATAAAATACATGTCATAAGCACAGATTAAAATAACTACAATCATGCACATATCTATAAACTTAACTCTATGGAAATGGGGAACACACGGCACATTGTAAAAGGGGAAACACATTACGATTACCTTTAACCCCCTCCCCTAGACCTAAACTAAGTTTCGACTTGAGGAACTCGGGATCATGCTCACCACTTTCAGATTCGCAAAAAAAAAAGGGGGGGTTCGCAGCCTTTTGGCACAGCTTTCCGTCGTCACGTAGATTTGGAAACTTCTGGCGCAGTTTGTTTTTCTCTCAGGCGATGGAGCAGCAGATACAGCCTTGATGAGCGCTCGTCATGGTTGAAATCAGTTGAAACCTGTTGAATAACTGGATGCACATGGGAGAGTCCAGTAAGGAAAACTGAGAATGGGATGTTCAGGCACGGGAGTGCTAGGCCCGGAGTGTCCTTTTATTTCTCCCTCCAGCCTGGCTCGTCGGTTTTCCTGAGGGTGTCTTCTCCTTCGGCCTGGCTCGTCGGTTTTCCTGAGGGTGTCTTCTCCTTCGGCCTGGGTCGTCGAAGATCTCCCGACAACAGTACCCGGGCCACCCTCGTCGTCTTCCCGTCGTTTTCCGTTCCGCACCGAAGTTACGAATCGTACTGCAGAAATGAATTGTGAATCGTAGCGGTCGAGGTGAAGCAAAGCGTAATCGTAATCGTAATCGCCGTTCGTCAACCCACTGATGGACTTTTCAAATCCATAGTTATACCCTTTTGGGACAGTCTTATCTCCCGCCAAATCATAGTCCTGTCTTTGTAATATTTTTGGCGGGCAGAAATCTCTGCAGGGGCGCTTTGTCTTACAATGGGAGCCGGTGATAGCTTAACTGGCCTTCCTGGCCGATAATGTCTTTTACTTTGTCACCGTAACTCGGTTCGTATATTGATCGGTCTGGAGATTGCCCTTGACGGCTGTTAAACGGTTTTCCTTTGTACAGTAAATGGGTTTAAGTGTTCATTCAAATGTCCGCCCATTTCTTGATGGGCCTCATCTTGTTACCTGTAACTGTCCTGTACTTAGAATCCAATTAATATGTATGCTCAGTTCCCTGAGTTTCGTTTTCCCGATACTGGCTTTCGCGGGCTTACTGTCCTCAATCCACAAGCCTGTCTGGCTTGCAGTAACAGAAATCAAATGGTCCCAGAAACTGATCACGAGGTCCGGCGGCCATTTTGTATGCCCTTTTTATCAAAGGTTTTTCTGTACAAGCTTCTTTTTGGTGAATAAAACTGTCTTATTAACCCTGTTTTCTTGCGTGATTAAATTACTGAAAATTTCGAATCTTACACTGGACAAACAGGGGGCTATGGGGGGGAGGAGCTAAACACGATTAAAATCACTAAGGAGGTGGTACTCGGTAAGATAATGGGACTAAAGGCGGATAAATCCCCTGGACCTGATGGTTTACATCCTAGGGTCTTGAGAGAAGTGGCGGTGGGGATTGCGGATGCATTAGTGGTAATTTTCCAGAACTCCCTGGATTCAGGTAAGGTCCCAGCAGATTGGAAAACTGCTAATGTAACGCCCTTATTTAAAAAGGGAAGTAGACAAAAGGCTGGAAACTATAGACCAGTTAGCCTAACATCTGTGGTTGGTAAAATGTTAGAGTCCATTATTAAGGAAGCAGTAACAGGACATTTGGATAAGCATAATTTAATCGGACAGAGTCAGCATGGTTTTATGAAGGGGAAGTCATGTTTGATAAATTTGCTCGAATTCTTTGAGGACATAACAAACAGGGTGGTTAACGGGGAACCAGTGGATGTGATGTATTTGGACTTCCAAACAGCATTTGACAAGGTGCCACACAAAAGATTACTGCACAAGATAAAAAATCACAGGATTGGGGGTAATATACTGGCATGGGTGGAAGATTGGCTATCTAACAGAAAACAGAGAGTTGGGATAAATGGTTCATTCTCGGGTTGGCAATCTGTGACTAGTGGTGTTCCGCAGGGGTCAGTGCTGGGACCCCAACTCTTTACAATCTATATTAACGATTTGGAGGAAGGGACCGAGTGCAACATATCCAAGTTTGCCGACGATACAAAGATGGGAGGGAAAGCAGTGAGTGAGGAGGACATAAAAAACCTGCAAAAGGACATAGACAGGCTAAGTAAGTGGGCAGAAATTTGGCAGATGGAATATAATGTTGGAAAGTGTGAGGTTATGCACTTTGGCAGAAAAAAATCAAAGAGCAAGTTATTATGTAAATGGAGAGAAACTGCAAAGTGCTACAGTACAAAGGGATCTGGGGGTCCTGGTGCATGAAACACAGAAGGTTAGTATGCAGGTACAGCAGGTGATCAGGAAGGCCAATGGAATCTTGGCTTTTATTGCGAGGGGGATGGAGTATAAAAACAGGGAAGTCTTGCTTCAGTTATACAGGGTACTGGTGAGGCCACACCTGGAATACTGCGTGCAGTTTTGGTTTCCATATTTAAGAAAAGATATACTTGCTCTTGAGGCAGTTCAGAGAAGGTTCACTCGGTTGATTCCAGAGATGAGGGGGTTGACTTATGAGGAAAGGTTGAGTAGGTTGGGCCTCTACTCATTGGAATTCAGAAGAATGAGAAGCGATCTTATCGAAACATATAAGATTGTGAGGGGGCTTGATCGGGTGGATGCGGGGAGGATGTTTCCACTGATGGGTGAGACTAGAACTAGGGGGCATAATCTTAGAATAAGGGGCTGCCCTTTCAAAACTGAGATGAGGAGAAACTTCTTCACTCAGAGGGTAGTAAATCTATGGAATTTGCTACCCCAGAGAGCTGTGGAAGCTGCAACATTAAATAAATTTAAAACGGAGATAGATAGTTTCCTACCTGATAAGGGAATTAGGGGTTACGGGGAGCGGGCAGGGAAGTGGACGTGAGTCTAGGTTCGGATCAGCCATGATCCTATTGAATGGCGGAGCAGGCCCGAGGGGCCGTATGGCCTACTCCTGCTCCTACTTCTTATGTTCTTATGTTCTTATGAAATGGAACCCCTCTTTCCCACACCACTCCTTTAGCCACGTGTTCACCTCCCTAATCTGTTTATCCCTATGCCAATTTGCACATGGCTCAAGTAATAATCCAGAGATTATGGGGGAGAAATTCAGTATCGCCCCAATTGGGGCGCAATTATCGGCCGGGCGCAAAGATTAGCGCCTGGCGCTAATTATCGCCTCCGAGTGCAAACTTGGCTTTTATCGCCCCTGGAGGTGATTGGAGCGCTAAATCAAGCGCTGCACACCTGTCTTAAGGCACAAAGGCCGAGGAGCGAGGCGTTACCTCAGAGTGCTGGAAAAGTTCATGTGATGTCAGTCAGCAATGGAACACAGACACACTGGCGCCGGCCAGTTCTTTGCGATGATGGTCGCCGAGCAATCCCTTGTGGCGAATGCTTCTACCCATCATGTGAACTGGTCTATCACCACTAGGCAATACGTTTTACCTCGGCTCGGGTCAGAGGGCCGGTGAAGTCTACCTGGACCTGCTCCCAAGGCCCCTTAGGCCGAGGCTGGTGGGACAATCTGATCTTTACGGCCTTGCCAGTATTGTACTGGGCACAGGTAATACATCTGTGGCAATATTTTGCTCCGTCCCTGCCCATCCCTGGCCACCACCAGCACCGTTCTGTACTCCATTGCATAGCATTTCTTCCAGAGTGTTGATTCCCAGGATCGATTTTGAGCAGGTTTTGCCGTATGCGTTCAGGGGCTACTACTCGTCCCTCCTTTTTCCAAATCCCGTGCTCATCCTTGTCTGCCCCTTTCCTTTTCCACCCTTCCTTCTCTGTTTCAGTCGTTTCCTCCTGTAGTTTTTGCCCATTTCCTTCTTCTGGACCAATGGCACAAGCTGCCCGCGTCTCCAGGGTCTCTATCTCCACAGCCCCCTTTGCTGCTGCAGGGGATTTTGCTACTTGCTTTGGCCAGTCGGTTATGTCTCCGGCTGCCTTATCTCTGAACGGTTCGGATTGTTCACCCCTTCGTTCTGATCCCCGGACTTATTGGCAGAGAGCGATATAGACAAACGAGCAGACCAGTGGTTTGGTACAAAGAAAACCAAAATTTATTAACAGAGAAAATAAGATAACAATACTATACATAAGGATGATATGAATGCAGTACACTTACACTTAACAGGGGAGGAGAAAACGGCACATTGAGGGAAAATGGCTAAAATGACAATTCAGCAATCCCCTTAACTCCCACCCTCTACACCTAGCTAGATTATCTTGCGATGGGTCAGAAGTATAACGCTCACCGGTCTGAGATGTTGAAAGAAAAGCCTTGCCCCTTTGCCCTGTTGCGTGCCGATGTCACGTGGTCCCGCTGTTGCACAGACTTCACTGTCCAGGTAGAGATACCCCAGTAATTAAAAGGTCTCTGACAGGGTATCCTACCTCTCTGGACGGGCTCTCCTTTGATGGTCTTCTTCCTTGGTTGATGGCGAGGCTGGGCGCAGGAGGCGAGGCGAGAGAGAGAGAATGGCTTCTCGAGAGGCTCGTTATACCCCCCTCGGTAGCCCTTATCTCTACGCTCAATCAGCTCATTCTTTTCTCTGATTTGAGCGGGCTGGAATTAAACAAAAGGTATCGATCTTGGCCCATCGACTTGGATGGCCGGTAATCGGTTCCTGCCGGTTCTGCAACTGCTCTCCTTCATCCAACAGGTTCTTTGATGGGGGCCAGCCCCGTCTCGATGGCCCCGCTGATTATTTTGATTGTTTGAGCAAACACCTTGATGGCCTTTATGCGTAGGTCTGATTGTAATTGGGTTTGCCCCCAATGCATATTCAAAAGTCTTGTCTGGTTTCGTGATCTCCTTGCTGCAGACATTGAAATACACAAGCTGTTAGCTTGCCAGGGTCCGAATTGAAACTGACAGGCTTTCGGTCACGAGGTCTGACCGCAGTCATTTTGTTGTGCCCTGGATTTTAAAACTCAGTCTGACCAGGGTTTCTTTTAAAAACCAAATATATCTTAGGGAGGGGGGAGAGATGTATGAAATTTTTGAATCCTTCAGTCCCCCCTAGGATACTGAAACTTGCTTGAGGTGTCCAACCAAGGTGAGCAAAATTTCTGACCCCCCACAAATAACCTTCCCCTGTATTTACCTATCCATAATCCCTCAGCCCACATTTCCTGTACTTAGAGAAAACACGACAGTCATCTACAGATGGCAAATACGATTCGTTCCAAACAATCCAAGCATGGAGGGGTCCAACACCCCTGCACCACTTGGTACATTACAAAATTTTTATTCTGTAGTATCAAACAGTCACAATCTTTATTAAAATAACACAATGAAACAAAGAAACAATCTTTATTAAAAATAACAAACAACGACCATCACGTTTAAGTGATGCAATGCAAAGCTCAAACGGGTGTCTCTTCTTCCACCCGGGCATAATGTTCCTTCCACACCTTTTTAGATTTAAACTCTAATCTGGGACCCTTTCTCCTACACTGGATGCACACCAGGTAGAGAACTATCCCTAACTGACACACCACCAGGATGTGGGATTCCATACGGATCCAGGATGGGACCTCTATATTTTCAAAAACGTCCCACCAGGGTGGGGTCGTAATATCTAAAATGTCAGCCCCTATCTGGACAGTCTTCTCTTCCAGGGTGTAGAAGTGGTTTTGTGACACTAAAATGGCTTTTAGCAATTTGGTGAGGTGTTCTGGGAGAGGGGGAATCTGATAACCGAAATGCACAACATATTTCTGCAGGTGGGTGAAATTCTCTTTCACAGTGAGGTGAACAGTGGAGGGTTCAGGAATGGGGACAATTCGTAGTTGTGCCACTTGAACTTCTGCCTCGGGTTTGAAACAGAAACTGCTGTCACTCACCGCACACCAGCTATGCTGTCCGTACTGGTAGTGAGGCGCTCCTGTGGTGACACAATATGTCCCACCTCCTATATATGCTACCTGGCGGGGGAACATGGCCTTGTGCCATTGCCTCCATGGTACAATTTATAGGTTTCGCGCCAGCAGCTCTGAACCCGCACTGTGGTTTGGAATAGGCATTCAAGTGCTGGGGACACAGGATGATGTGCGCTCCCCAGCTACAGCACCCCGAGAGGTCAGTGCCCGTCATAGCATGCTCCCACTTTATGACGTAGGGCGGGACCGCTGTAAAACGAATGTGTGCACCCCCCTGAATGACTCCAATGTTCTCCACCCTGTACACCGGTGTGGGTCGGGCCGTCCCACCCATGACCGGCATTCTTACAACTATCCCCATGATGGTGTGGTTGGACCGCTGACAGCCCACTGGGACTGGGTAGGCCTCCGAAGCTAGCCGGAGCTGGCACAGGCTTAATGCATTCTCAAAAGGGTGGAGGGCTGCGAGGTGTTTGTTGCTGATCCAGGAGGGGACTACACCTTGCTTTAAATCTTCCAGGTTGCTGCGGCCCTCGCCCAGCAACCATGCCCCATACAGCACGCACACCTCATTCTGTGCAGCTTGGTCAGAAGCGTTTCTGTCCTCCCTAATGAGAGCATTAACCGTTTTGACATGTTCCTCCTTTAAGTGGAGTGTCATGGCCTGGTCCTCATGCAACTCGGAACCCACCACCTCATTCTCATCGATTAATATTTTCTTTAATTGCGTTTTTAAACCATTAATCTGGGTCTGCAGCTCGATGTCATCTGAGCTGTTGATGACAGAAGACCCCGTGTTAAAACCAGTTGAAACATTGTTAAAAGCACCCCTTCTTTGTCTCCCAATCCCGTCCAAAAGCTCATGGGTGTATAGTCTGGTTCTGTCAACGTCTGAAAAATCAAACTCATAGAATTTACGGAACATATCTTTTAAGAGGTCTTGATGCAACTGTGCGGTCTCTGTGGGGCACCTCGGTGAGGTTTAAAATCATGGAGGCTACCGCATAGTGCACCCCTTGATACAGCACCTGGTCTGTAGTTACCAGCACCAAGATGTTCCCTGGTCCCTTGGTGGTGGCGGGGCATCCCTCTACTATCGTCCGTGATGTTGCGGTCGTGGGCAGGGGCTGTTGGGGGCGGGTCACTAGTTTAGTGGCATTAACTGAGATTGGGGAGTATGGGATCGCGCATGCATCCAGGCGAGACTCCCAGTCCATCCCCCTCCCGTTATCTTGCCACTGTCTGCAGAAAATGATGGAAATGCCTGTGGGGCAGGCCTTCTCTGATCCCCACATACAGACATAGATCCCCTGATCCGGTTCACACCATTTATCCCAGCACACACTTAACCCCCCGTGGGTCCCTGTGATAGTCCGATGAGTGTTGTTCCCTAACCGTTCCCACTCAACTCTGTGGTTCCCCATGCCTTTACTTAGTTTCCTGAGCCACCACCACCTATCCAGGGGAACGTGTCCCTTGCATGTTAAACATATCCTTTTGCCCATGGTGACGCTAATCCTGGGAGTGACGATCCGTATCCTGGGGCACAGGAGGGAGGCCTCCCTGTAGGTGAACCCGGTCTGGTTGGAATACTGGGACAAATTGGATCCCAGCCACCCCGGCCACGTTCCCTCGTGGAAGTAAGGGGTTGTCTCCTCCGCCTCCCGTACGCCGCTACCGTCGACCGCCACCGGCGCCCTGTTCCCCGAGCACCCGAAGATGTGGTGGTCCTCGACGTCCCCTCTCCTACCGATGCTCAGCCCGAGTAGGGCGAGCAGGATTACACCTCCGTACATTCCGAAATTTCCTGCAATAGACATAAAGGCATCTAGCCAGGTTCCCTGGAGACTCGCTGGCTCGGGTGACTTATGGTCGGGTCCCGCGACCTCGACTCACATGGACAATACTCTGAGACGGCTTCATACTTAAATTGAAACTAACTGTTCCTTACTTAGAATTAAATTAAAATAGCCTAACTTAACAGTATAAACTTAAACTACTAAAACTATATACATCTGCTGCCCGTCTCCGAGCGGCCAGCCTAATTCCTGCCTGGGCTGTTGCAGGCTGCTCCCTGCAGCGTGGCTGCACTGACCTGCACTTCCAGTCCCTTGCAGTCTGTAGCTGCTAGCTAGGGACCTTTGTCTTCCGACTTCTCTTTAACTCGGGAGGTTGCCCTTTCAAACTAGGGAGCCAGCGAACATGCCTTCCTAGGCTGGGGTGTCCGAGGGGACCTCCTAGGAAGTGCTACTGGTGGGGCTACCCTGGTGAGCGGACTGTTATTATCTTCATAAATAAATAGATGTTTTCATTATGAACAGCTAGCTTGAGCTAGTCATTTATTCAGCCATGTGGACTAGTGTACAGGCATCCATCTTGACTACTGCCTTGTGGGTAGCCCCTTACTAAACATACAGCTCCACCTAGTGTACCACTCTAGAATGACATGTTACTGATCATTACATCCCCCTTCCTTAGAGGTTAAACAAAATCAATATCAATCAATATCAATCAATTATAACGACATAAACATCTTCACAACAATCAACACATCTTCAAAGCTTTACTTTATGACCTCTAAGCTTTTCATTCTTTTATTATAGTTTTCTTTGTCTATCAGGCTTTTTTACTTCACGTGTGGATCTTCTCAGCACAGGTAAGTCTGATGTGTTTTCATGAGAGCCTGTATGTGTGTTTGTGTTAGATTGTTCTGGTGGTGAGTAACAAGATTCAGTTGTGGCATTGTCATCGATTTGCTCTTCGATAGTCTGTTGTGTTTTCAGGAGGGAACGGCGGTTCCTCCTGAGAATCTGTCCTTCCTCAGCTCTAACAGTGTATGACCTCGGTCCTACTTCTTCAAGAATTGTAGCTTTCCTGTTCCATGCATCTGGATCCTCAATCCTGACAACATCATCCCTTGTCAATGGTTTCAGAGTTTTGTATGACTTGTCATAGTGCGATTTCTGTTTCAGCTTTAACAGTTGAAGTCTCTGTCTTAGTTCCTTACTCTGCTTTTCTTTTGCACAGCAGGGTAGCGTGGTGCGCAACTTGCGACCCATTAGGAGTTCAACAGGTGAAGAACCACAGTCTAAAGGGGAGGCTCATTAGCTCAGCAGGGCGAGATAAGGATCAGACTTGCTTTCTGTTGCTTTCTTCAGTAGCTGTTTGAGAACTTGAACACCTTTCTCTGCCTTACCATTCGACTGAGCATACAGAGGACTGGATGTGATGTGTTGGAAGTCATAATGTGCTACAAACTGTTGCCACTCCTTACAGTTGAAGCATGGGCCATTGTCGCTAACGGCAATCCTGGGAATTCCATGTCTGGCGAAGATGGATTTAACATGCATTATGACACTGCTTGCTGATGTGCTTGAGACCAGCGCCATCTCAGGATAGTTAGAATAGTCGTCAATCACTATTAGATAGTCTTTATCATTCAAATGAAAGAGGTCCATACCAACCTTTTGCCATGGTGCTGTTAGTAAGTCAGCTACTATCATTGGTTCCTTTGCTTGTTTGTTTTGGTGTTTCTGACATGTCTCACATATGCCTATCATGTTCTCAAAGTCCTTATTTATGCCAGGACAATAAACAGTGTCACTTGCTCTCCTTTTGCATTTTTCAATTCTGAGGTGTCCCTCATGAATCCTTTTGAGCATGTCTTGATGTAGAGCCTGTGGAACGACTATTCTGTTCTGTTTTAGTAATAGTCCACTTGCGACACTTAACTCTGACCTGATGTGAAAGTACTTTGAACAGGAACCTTTTGGCCAACCATGATGAATGTTCTCTATTACTGGTTGTAACACTGTGGCCTAGAAATTCAGTTGGTTGTGCCAGCCGGTAGCGCCTTAGGAGGAGTAGATGTCGGGCGCTAGGCAGCTAGCGGCCGGGCGCAGCGCGATCTGCGCCTCGCGCCAACTTCACTCACGATTTAGCGGCGGCACAAAGTCTTTGCGTGCGCTCAGCTGCGCGCGCAGATCATGACGTCATTTCCTCGTGCAACGCCCTTTGTGCGCCCCCAACCCGAAATTCAGTCGCGACGCCCCATTGTGCGCCTGGCGCCCCTAGCGACTGTTAGAGTGGAACGGTGCTCAGTCGATGCGGGGCGCGGGGGGCGCAAATTAAAGGGCACTCCTCCTGCACTATAAAAGGCTGCCATTTCGCAGCACTCCTTCTTGAGAGACGGATCTTTGCAGAGAGACCAAGGTAGAGAGCTTTCTGCTTTGGCCCAACACTCGGACAGGTACTTGTGGCTTCAGGCCACAGCCTTCCACTTGTCTTTGCCTTCATTGACATATCATTGTTTGCCAGCATATTATGGGGACTGCAATGGGTGCAAACGCTGGCTTTCTCAATTGCATCCAAAGGGCTCACAGACGCCGTGAGAGAGTGGCAGCCCTGGCTAGACGGAGAGGGGGCAACAGGCGTCGGGAAAGGAGGCCTTACCCACCCAGGGTATACCACCAGCAGTTCTCCTATCTCAACATATCTGACGAGCAGTGTGTTCGGAGGCTGCGATTCAGAAGGGAGGTGGTCACAGAGATCTGCCACCTGCTTGGCGGTGATCTGCAGCCACAGCTGAGGAGCAGGACGTCTCTGTCGGTGGCAGTGAAGGTGACGGTGGCTCTCAACTTCTATGCCACCGGCTCCTTCCAATCCGCTACTGGGGACATTTCCAACATCTCCCAGTTCGCCGTGCATTGCTGCATCCGCCAGGTGACCAATGCCCTTTTCAAAAGGAGACGTCAGTTCATCTCCTTCTCCATGGCCCTTGCCAAGCAGCAACAGCGTGCAATGGGCTTTGCAGCATTCGCGGGCTTCCCCATGGTGCAGGGCGCCATTGACTGCATGCATGTGGCTTTGCGGGCACCTCTGGAGAATGCCGAGGATTACCACAACCAGAAGGGCTACCATTCGCTGAACGTCCAGCTGGTGTGTGACCACAGGCAGCTCATCCTAGCTGTCAATGCCCGCTTTCCAGGCAGCAGCCACGATGCCTTCATCCTGCGACAGACTTCTGTGGCAGACATGTTCCAGGCCCAGCCTCACCCACGAGGATGGCTTATCGGGGACAAAGGCTATCCTTTGTGTACCTGGCTGATGACCCCGCTCCGTGCGCCCAGCACCCCTGCTGAAGAGGGATACAACGATAGCCATCAAGCGACGAGGAACATCATCGAACAAACAATTGGCGTCCTGAAGCAACGGTTCCGCTGTCTGGATCGTTCCGGTGGAGCCCTACAATATTCGCCGGAGCGAGTCTCCCATTTCGTGGTCGTTTGCTGCATGCTGCACAACCTGGCTATCCGCAGGACTCAGCCACTGCCACCAGACATTGGAGGACCACCTGAGGAGGAGGAGGAGGAGGAGGAGGAGGAGGAGGAGGACCAGCACAGGAGGGAGGCAGAAAGTGCAAGGGCCGCCCGTCGCCGGCTTATTGAACGTCGGTTCCAGGCCCCCTCTCAGGGAATGGCTTGTGCCAATGTCAGCAGATGAATGTAGCCGCTCCACAAGCCCTCAGCCGAGCAGGGCAACCCGGACTTTACAAAAAAACCATGCACAGTGCAATTTAAGAACAATAATTTATTGCAAACCTCTGCCCTTCCCACATTACATCCTCATGTGGAGAAGCCCCCTCCAAAAACACAAAACTACCAGTCTCGGCCTTACAAAAAGAAAGAAAGACACCAGTCTCGGCCTTACAAAAACACAACTGCACCAGTCTCGGCCTTACAAACAGAAAGAAAGACACCAGTCTCGGCCTTACAAAAACACAACTGCACCAGTCTCGGCCTTACAAAAAGAAAGAAAGACACCAGTCTCGGCCTTACAAAAACACAACTACACCAATCTCGGCCATACAAAAAGCACCAGGCATTTGTGCATACCTTCTACTTTTTGCCCTGCGAGGGCGATGCCTTTCGCATCCTTGCCTGGCCCCTGCCTCACCACTTCAGCTTCATCTGCAGAACGCCCAGGGCTATGGAGAAGGCCAGGGAGAGAGCGCAGCGCTTCAGCGACGGTGACCTGAGGCTGCTGGTTGGCGGAGTGGAGCGCAGGCGCCATGTTCTGTTCCCAGAAGGTGGCAAGAGGCCGCTGCCCAGCGCCTACCGGAAAGCCTGGAGGGAGGTCTCAAACAGGGTGTCTTCCAACAGCGTGGTTGCCAGGACTCCTGTGCAATGCCGGAAGGAGTTCAATGACCTCACTCGGGTTGTCAGGGTGAGTACCCTTTCCAGTGTCCTCCTCATCCCTGCATGTGCACCTCACTTTATGGGCAAAGGGACCTGAAAGCCCTAATGGCCAGCCCTCATCCAGCAGCTATGGGACTGGCATGAAAATCACTTGCACATTCAGCACTTTACACACTGTACAAGCTATTCGACCATGGGAGGCAGTGCAGACAAGATCAGGGCTTCACACTGTAGTTAGAGGCCGTCCTTTCTCTTGCAGGCCAAGGTGGCGCACAACCAACGGAAACGAACTGACACCGGGGGAGGCCGTCCTGACGTAAAAGAGCTCTCCGACCTCGACCAGCGTGTGGAGCGCATTATGGCAGGCCGGCTGATTGGCCCCGTCGCCAGTGGAGATGCCGACCCTGTTCTGGGCACCAATGGTAAGGGCATCACCTTTTTGACCTCGCTTGTTCCACTTGCGCCTCAGATCAGCATCCTTTGCCACTGTCCGACCAAAGCAGTGAATGGCACCACTCATGCCTCCCTCGCTGCCGCCCTGTCCTCACTCTAAAGCTACTCTTGTGCCTTCCTGCTTTCAGATGGTGAATCGCCAGGTGAGGAGGCGGGCCCTCAAGCTGCCACTGTCAGCGCTTCGGAATACGAGGAGGAGGAAGAGGAAGCCGGCCCATCAGTGCCACCCTCAGCCGCGCCAGCCCATGGCGATGTAGGGCACACGTCTTCCCTGGAGGGGAGCCGGGGGGAAGTGTCGGAGGAGAGTGAAGCTCCGGGGCCCAGCGGCCTGCATCAAAGCGGGAGGGGTGGGGAAGCTCGGCGGACTTCTCCCCAGAGGGTGAGTGCGGCCTCCAGTCCTGCGACGGTCAGCGCAGAGGAGGTGCGGCTCCTGGAGGAAATGGCCGTCCAGGCTGAGCGCAGGCACACTGAGCTCATGGCTGCAGTGGCAAGGATGCCTGACTCCATTGAGTCTTTGTCAAGGAGTGTGCAGCAATTTGGAGCAGCACAGGCCAGGAGTCTGGATCAATTCAGTGCAGCACAGGCCAGGAGTCTACAGGACTTCGCGGCAGCACAGGCGGCTTCGAGCCAAGTGCTCAGTCGTGCCGTCCATTCACTGGCTGTTGTCATGCGGACACAGACCAGGGCCACACGGGCACTAACTGCTGCCACCCTCGCTGGATCAGCCAGGCATCGCCAGGGCACTCGCCGCGCAGCAGCAGCCCAGCAGTCTGTTCTTCAGCTGTTTGCTGCGCATGCTGCAGTGCTGGCCCGTGCGAGTGCCAATGTCTCAGGCGACCAGCGAGCACCTGCGATCTGCCAGGTTGGCACCATTCCTGCAGCCGACACTGCCACTCCGCCATTGCAGCTGCCACGAGCCGCTGGACAGACTGCTGCCGCCCAGCCAGAGTTGGAGCAGTCAGCAGCCGGCCACTCCAAGGCCAGAGCTGGTGCAGGCCGACCCCCAAGGGCATCTGCCGTCTCGCCATCTGCCCCTCAGCAGCCTTCCCCCAGGTTGAGGGCTGCAGTGTGCAGGGCGTGGCAGGCAAACAAATCCACCCTCCCCCTTTAAGAGCTGACCGGCGCCAGAGTGTCTGCCGTCAATCAACAACTCGCCGCACCTGCGCTGCGCCCGGCCTCGGGGGTATCGCTCAGCACCGCCGGCTTAGCGCCTAAAGATAGTCGTGCATCGCCTGTTTTAGCGCAGCAGCAACCTCTTGGGGCGATGCGACTGAATATCGGCGAAGGTGGCGCGACTTTGCGCCGGGCGCAAACTTTAGCGGCCGCCCGACTTTACCGCCCCAAAAGTGGCTATACTGAATTTCTAGGCCTGTATCTTTTACTGTTTCTTCTGCTATTTGCTTTGATTTTGTGTCTGACACGGGCAGCGCAGCAGTGACCATACTCACATGAACATCCACGTCTTCTTCAGTAGAGCTCACATGACTCATTGTGGGTGCCCGGGATAGTGCATCTGCTAACACTGTGTGTTTGCCTGGTGTGTAGATCAGTTCAAAGTCATATCTTTGCAGCTTCATCATGAGTCGTTGAATCCTTGGAGACATCTCATTCGGGTTTATTTTTACGATGGCAACCAGTGGGCAGGGGTCTGTCTCAACTATGAAGGTGGGAAGTCCATATATGTAGCCATGGAACTTTTCTAGTCCAACTACCAAGCCTAGACATTCCTTTTCAATCTGGGCGTATCAACACTCAGAATCAGTCATAGACCTGGAGGCATAGGCAACAGGCTTCCAATCTTCACCCTCTGCTTGTAGCAAGACCACGCCTAGGCCATCTTTTGATGCATCCGTTGACACTTTGATTCTCTTTGTTGGGTCAAAGAAGGTGAGTACAGGTGTGGTTGTCAGCACTGTTTTGAGGTTCATCCACTCTTGTTCATGTCTTTCTGTCCATGCGAACTCATTTGTTTTATGTAGCAGGTCTCGCAGACAGGCTGTCTTGGCTGACAAGTTAGGAATGAATTTTCCAATGAAGTTTATCAGCCCCATGATGCGTAGCACTCCTTTTTTGTCAGTGGGTCGGGGCATGTTGAGTATGGCATTTACTTTTTCCATATCTGGCTCTATTCCTTTACCAGATAGATTATCTCCTAGGAAAGTGACTTCCTGGATGCCAAACTGACACTTGGCTTTGTTGAGCTTCAGTCCATTCCGGCATATGCTCTGTAGCACTTTAGTCAGTCTCTCATTGTGTTCTTTCAGTGTGGCGCCCCAGATGATGATGTCATCAACATAGACCCGAACTCCTTCCAGACCTTCAATTATGTGTTCCATCGCTCTATGAAAGATTTCAGATGCAGATATTATCCCGAAAGGCATTCTGAGGAAACAATACCTGCCAAATGGTGTGTTGAAGGTACAGTATTTGGTGCTCTCTTCATCCAGTTTTGTTGCCAAAACCCTTGCGAGGCATCGAGCTTTGTGAAGTATCTGGCACCTGACATTTCACTGGTGATTTCTTCTCGCTTGGGAATCTGGTAGTGTTCACATTTTATGTTTGCATTTAAGTCCTTTGGATCCATGCATATTCTTAGATCATTGTTCTTTTTCTTTACACATACCATGGAGTTAACCCAGTCTGTTGGCTCTTCGAATTTCCTGATGACTCCTAGTGTTAAATCCGTGAATCATGAGGTATGGTGCTCTTCAATAAATAGACAGAGACTGCAGATGAACAATCAACAGGTGTTTACTGGATGAGGGTATTCTTAAAACTAACAGTACAGAGCCCTCCTCAGGGTTTATATACAGGTGTGGTCACTGGCGATACTACAGTGTACAGGAGCTGTAAAAGTAGTTCTCCTCTTAAAGGTGCATACACTACAATTCCTCCCCTTTTAGTTTAACAGTACTACAACATTCATTTAACAGTTAACACTTTTAACATGCACATTAACTGAAATAGTCCATTTATAAATTCAGTCTTTGGGGCGGCTTCCTGATCCATTCTGGATAGCGCCTTTCCTGAGTGTCTTGCTCTTGGTGCGGAGGCGATTCTGGGCCCCTGTCGGCAGTTAGTTCATCAGCTACCGATGCTACCGTTTCTGGGGTAGATGCTACCGGTATGTCGGGTTCATCACCAGGTATGCAAGACATGGGGTTGACTCGTTCCTGTGACGCTAGGATCTGGTCGACATGGCGTCTCACAATGTTCTCCCCAACATCCACTGTGTACATTAGTGGCCCCTGCCGTGTGCATATCGTTCCTGGTTGCCATTTCTCTGTTCGGTAGTCGCGGGCCAAGACTGGTTGTCCTACATTGAAGCTCCTTGTCGGCTTCTCATTGATGTGCTGGAATTGCTTATTCTCAACATTTCTTCGTACATTTGGTCTGAGCAAATCCAGACGAGATCTCAACCTTCGGTTAAAGAACATCATGGCCGGGGTCTGGTTGATTACTGCATGTGTCGCATTTCTGTAGGCTAACAGGAAATTGTCCACCTTATGCTGCAGTGGAATGTCGTTATCGCACATGGCCCTTACTGCCTTTTTAAAGGTTTGTACGAACCTCTCAGCCAATCCATTTGTGGCTGGATGATACGGGGCGGATGTGTAATGCCTTACGCCATTCCTTCTCATGAGTTTCCGAAACTCTTCGGACACAAACTGTGGTCCGTTATCAGAGCAAATCTGCCCTGGCAAGCCGTTCCTGGCAAATATGGTCCGTAGGACTGCAATAGTTTTCTCCGTAGTGGTGCAGGACATTTTGATCACCTCAGGCCATTTCGAGTGCGCATCCACTGCTATTAAGAACATTGAGTCCATGAATGGACCAGCAAAATCAATATGCACCCGTTGCCATGGAGAGGAGGGCCAATCCCATGGGTGTAGAGGGGCATGTGGTGGTGCATTTCGGACCTTCTGGCATCCTGAGCAGCTCTTTGTTAGGTCCTCGATTTGCTGATCGATTCCCGGCCACCACACATAAGCCCTAGCAAGGCTTTTCATTTTTACCCCTCCCAGATGGCCTTCGTGAAGCTCATTTAGCACTCTCTCCCTTAACTTGGGTGGAATTACCACTCGGGATCCACACATCAATGTCCCCTGGCATACTGACAGCTGTTCTCTTCTGGATGAGAATGCTGGCAACAGTGAGTCACCATGTGTTGGCCATCCCTTCACCGTCAAATCATACACCTGAGACAGTGTCGGGTCATTTCGGGTCTCCTTCTCTATATTCGTGTTAGTTACTGGCAAGCGTTCAATTATAGTCGAATAAAATATTTCGACAGGGTCCACTGCTGGTACTTCCTCCGCAGTAGGCAGTGGCAGGCGTGATAGCCCATCAGCGTTTCCATGCTGTTTCGTGCCCTTATACTCTATTTCATATTGGTTCGCCCCTAGAAAAAGGGACCATCTTTGTAGCTGTTGCGCAGTCATCACCGGAACACCCTGCTTTGGATTAAAGATGGAGACAAGTGGTTGGTGGTCAGTCAGCAAGGTGAACTTCTGCCCATGCAGATAGTGGTTGAACTTTTTCACTCCCCACACTAGGCTGAGGGCCTCCCTGTCAATCTGTGTGTAGTTGCGCTCGGCTGAGGTTAGTGACCGAGACACAAAGGCTACTGGCCTCTCCAAACCGTCTGGGAATTTGCGCGACAGCACTGCTCCAATACCATAGGGTGATGCATCACACGCCAACCGAATTGGTAGTGCTGGGTTGAAATGAGCCAACACTTCTTTTGACGTGATCAATTCTTTGCATTTCTGGAAAGCTCGTTTACATTCGTCATTCCACTTCCATGGTACCCCCGTTTGCAGTAGGGTGTTCAGTGGGTGTAGTACTGGAGACAAATTCGGCAAGAACTTATGGTAGTAGTTCACCAGCCCGAGGAATGACCTCAGTTGTGACACATTTTCCGGTGCTGGAGCCTTGACTACTGCCTCAATCTTTTCAGGGGACTTATGTAACCCCTCTTCATCAATAACGTGGCCACAATACGAGATCTGCTTCTGGAAAAACTCACATTTGTGGCGATTAGCTCGGAGCCCATATTCCTTCAATCTAGTGAGCACCTGCTCCAGGTTGGCGAGGTGATCACTGTCATTTTTGCCCGTGACCAGGATGTCGTCCAAATAACACTGGGTCCCTGGAATCCCTTGCAGGACTTGATCCATTGCCCTTTGCCAAATAGCCGGAGCTGATGCTACCCCGAACACCAGCCGGTTGTATTGGTAGAGACCTTTGTGAGTGTTGATCCTTTTGTGAAACTTAAATCTTTCTGCTATCAGCAGCGGTGTGGGGTTTAAGTGGTCCTGTAGGATTGCCACTATGTTTTCAAAATCCTTATCCACTGGCTTCTCTGGGGTTATTAAGTTTCGCAGTAAGCCATATGTTTTTGCACCCATGGAATTCAACAATACCAGTGCTTTCCTGGCATCTGGCACTTAATTCGCCTTGCAGTACACTTCAATGCGTTCTACATATGTCGCCCAATCTTCGACTTCATTGTCGAACGCTGTGACACTGCCACTCTTCGGCATCCCTGGGTGTGGTTAGACTGGCTAAAAATGGCATCTCCCGCGCTCTCCCTTCTTCTCCGCCGGCTCAAAATGGCGTCTCCCGCGCTTCCTTTTCCTCCCGCGCTCTCCCTTCTTCTCCGCTGCGGCTCCAAAAATGGCGTCTCCCGTGCTTCCTTTCTTCCCCGCGGACGCTGCTCAGCCCTTGAGCACTGGCTGCGCTCTGCGCGTTTTCCTGCACGCCTCTCTCGTTGACGCTGCTTGGTCCTGAACCACAGCTGCGCTTTACCCTCTCTCTCTTTTTGCTTTCCGTCGACGCCGCACGGTCTTCAACCCCCAGCTTCGCCCCGTGCGCTTTACCCTCTCTCTTACCCCGTCGACGCTGCTCGGCCTTTTCTGTGCCGTCGGTCGGCTCCTGCCGCCGCTCTCCGGGAAGGGTCTGCGCCGTACCTGTTGCCAGCCTGTCACGCTGGATCGTCGTGACTGGAGAACCAAGCCCAGCTCTCCACATCCTCCTCTGCGATGTTCAAGTCTGCTTTGGATGGTCGACGCCCGTATTTCTGGACTCGGCCTTCTTCTTCAGAGTTGCAGGTACGTTTGAATCCATTCGTCGCCACTGTTAAATCCGTGAATCATGAGGTATGGTGCTCTTCAATAAATAGACAGAGACTGCAGATGAACAATCAACAGGTGTTTACTGGATGAGGGTATTCTTAAAATTAACAGTACAGAGCCCTCCTCAGGGTTTATATACAGGTGTGGTCACTGCCGGTACTACAGTATACAGGAGCTGTAAAAGTAGTTCTCCTCTTAAAGGTACATAAACTACAACTAGTGTGGTCATTCTGTCCAGTTCTTTCTTGAGCTGGTCACGCAGGGGTGCTGGAACTCTCCGTGGAGCATGTACCACTGGCTGAGCATCCTCCTTTAGCTGGATCTTGTAAGTGAATGGTAGAACTCCAAATCCTTTGAACACATCCTGGAAATTACTCACTACAGAATCCACTGAGTCATCTGGTCTGCTTATGGCACAGTTTATACGGTAGACTCTCTTGACCAGTTCTAAGTCCTTACAATCTTTGTCACCTAGTAGTGAATCAAGTCCTTCAGCCACAACAGAAAACATGAGATGATGCACTTTGTCTTTGACTGTCACTTTAAGTGTGCATACATCTAAGCTATCTATTTTCTGTCCATTATAGTTCTTCAGTAGTACTGACTTTTTCTGTATTTTGGGCTTTTCTTTCATATTTTTAATGTCACTCATACTGATTAAGTTTGCTTTTGCCCCAGTGTCCAGTTTCAATGTAACTAATGCTCCATTTACCTGCAGTGGCATTATCCATTTGTCCTCTTTTACTGCATTAACTTTATGTTCAGCATTGTCCATTCCTGAGGGCTGCACATTTTTTGTATTATTTTCGATATTGTCACATGACACCATTCCTACAAAAAATGTCTCACTTAAATCAGTGTCCTCAATCACATTGACTTGTTGCCCTTTCTTTGTTTTTACTTTTGAAAAGCATTGTTTGGCAAAGTGATTCTTTCCGTTACATTTTGTGCACATTTTTCCAAACGCTCGGCTATGTCTTGACTGGTGTTGGTAACCACAGCGTTTACAATGAAAAATTCCATCCTCCGATTGTTTTGCATTTCTGTTCTGCCCACGTTTCTTTCCTTTGTAGGACACAGCACCAACAGCAGCACAGTCACTCATTACAGTCGCATCATTATTAATTTCACTGAAAGTCTTCGCGTGCTTCTGAGCTAGCTCACTGGCATGACATATTTTCACAGCATCCTCAAATGTTAGTTCGGTTTCTCTCAACAAACGTTCCCTGACTTTTTTATCATGAATACCAAACACAATCTGGTCACAAATCATGGATGATTTCAGTTCAGAGAAATTACATGTCTGTGCTTTCAGTTTCAGATCGGTCACAAAGCTATCAAAAGTCTCATTTTGCTGCTGTGTCCATGAACAGAACACGTACCTCTCATAGGTCTCGTTCTTTTTGGGCGAACAATATGTATCAAACTTCTTTAGCACATCGTCCATTTTTTCTCTGTCCTCTTGTTCAAATACTAACGTATTAAATACCTCTATCGCCTGCGGGCCTGCAACCGTGAGCAGTAACGCTATTTTCCTTGCATCTGGCATCGTACCGAACCCGATGGCAGCAATGTAGAGTTCGAATTGTTGTTTGAAAGTCCGCCAATTGCAGTCGACATTCCCCGTGAGTTTCAAACCCTCCGGTGGCTTCAAATTCTCCATGTCGCGTTTCACAATATTCAGCAGATATTACCTATCCTGGTACCATGTTATGTTCATAAATAAATAGACGTTTTCATTATGAACAGCTAGCTTGAGCTAGTCATTTATTCAGCCATGTGGACTAGTGTACTGGCATCCATCTTGACTACTGCCTTGTGGGTAGCCCCTTACTAAACATACAGCTCCACCTAGTGTACCATTCTAGAATGACATGTTACTGATCATAACACGGACCTTTTGCTCGGACCGCATTCCTCGCTGGCTGGGGATCTTCTCCCTGGGGTCTCTCCCCTCCCAAACCTGAACTTGGGACCGGTAATCTCCCGCCGCCGGCTGCCGGTGGCTGAGGGTCTCCACCTCCAGGTTCAAAACCTGGGTCGGGGGCGGGGCCATCTGGCTCGGGCTCCTCCTCCTCGGAATCCCAAAGGAGGGGGGGAGTGGTCTGAACAAGGTGCTGGGGGACTCCTCCCTTGACGCATGCAACTGCACCTGCGTGTGCAGCCTGTGTGTGCGCGCCCACTGCTGGCTGAGGATTTCTAACCTCGGGTTGGATCCCAGCTGCCTGCTTCTTCGCCTCCGGCTTAAACAGCTTACACTGGTTGATATGGAACCATTTTGTGCGCCGGGGCAATTTCACTGCATGCACCATGGGGCTGGCTTTATCTACTTTGCTATAGGGTCCCATGTACAGTGGCTCTAAACTCCCCACTCGGGCGTAGTTCCTAACCATCACTTGGTCCCGTATCTCCCATTGGTGACTTTTGTTAAGCTTGAGCAGCAACCGGTTATTCCGGTGCTGCTTCCCCATGCTACCTGCTGCCTGCTCGTAAATCTGCTTCAGGCGCTCGAGAAGTGTTCGGGCGAATTTATCCTGATTTACCTCCCAAAGCTGCATTTCGGTAAGAACTGGGGCTAGGACATGGGTGGGGGTCCGCATAACCCTGCCAGTCATTAACTCGTATGGGGAATACCCTGTACTTTTGGACTGGCTGGCCCGGATCCCCATGAGGACTGGAGGCATGACCTCCGCCCATTTTTGGGGCGAGTCCACTGTCTCCTTCCTCAACTTTTCTTTAACGGTGCGGTTCATGCACTCCACAATCCCTGAGGACTGTGGATTGTGGGCTGCCTGCCATTTCCCCTGAATGCCGAGCAGCGTGAGGGTGTTCTGCATGACCTGGCCGGTGAAGTGGCTTCCCTGGTCGGACTCCACAAACTGTGGTAGTCTCCACCGTGAGAACACCTCCCGTACCAAGATCCTTGCAGTGCCCAGTGCTGTGGCTGTTCTACAGGGGAAGGCTTCTACCCACTTGGAAAACACGTCCACCAGGACGAGGCAGTATTTGTAGCCTCCCTGGGCAATGGGCAGGGGCCCGATGTGGTCGATTTGGATCGACTGCCATGGTCCCTCCACCCTCCTGTGTCCCATGGGCACCTTCCTTCTGTGGGGGTCGGGGTTGTTTGCAGCGCACACAAGACAGCTAGCACAGAACTCGCGGACATCTTCCCGGAGTCCTGGCCACCATCCCGCCTGTTCCACCCATTGCCAGGTGATCTCAGGCCCGGAGTGTCCCACTCCCAGACCCTCATGGGCCAGTTGAAGGAACTCCCTCCGGTGCTGCTGGGGTACTACCCACTGTTCTTCTTTGAACAGCATGCCTTCCCTTATGGAGAGGGCCGCTGCGCCGTAAGGGCCTTCTAACTTCCTGCCCTCCACTACTGCGCAAATGACGGTTTACAGGACAGGGTCCTGGGCTTGGACCGTTTTAAGGTCCGGGGCTAACACTACTTCTAAGCTCCTCTGGGTCCCATCCCTGCCTCTAACTGCCGCCACGGGCCCGGACCCATAGGGGTCCCAGAAAGTGTCTGTGCGTGCACCCTCCTTGGCCAGCATGTCGGCTTGCTGGTTACCCTGGCCGCGGGGTTCTGTGGAGGAATGGGCCTTCACTTTGTGGATGAAGATCTCGCCTTCCTCCCCCACGGCTGCCAGGATTTTCTCCAGCAGGGGTTTTACTAAGTGTCTCCCGTCGGCGGAGGTATACCCGCAGCGAGACCAAATGGCCAGGTATTCCGTGCACGAATTGCAAAACATGCTGTCCAAGCAAATCGTGTACGGGGTAGGGAAGATTTTGGGACGGGTAAAAACGTACACCACTGCGGACAGCTCCGCCTGCTGGGCGCTCATGGTAGTGGGGAGTTTAATCGCCAGGGCAATGTTTGCTGGAACCGTCTACATAGATCTCGCAGCCTGTGGGATGCATCCCGGCCCGTAAACCTATGTTCACCTCCGATACCCCTTCTATGGAACACCGATGGGCTGTTCCAGGATATACCATATTGGCTGCGAGCTTTGGCTCGCAAAGGCCCCTCACCTTCAGATCCATCTGCGAGAGGAGGAGGGTCCAGCGCGCAATGCGGGCACTGCTGACTGTCCCATCTTTATTCCTCCCGTCCAGAAGCATCTGGGTGGGTGTATGGTGTGTGAGGAGGGTGATGGGAGAGGTGCCTGTGAAGATTGAGGATCTTTTCACAGCCCAATACGTGGCCAAAAGGTGCCGTTCGCAAATTGAGTAGCTCCTCTCCACATCAGTGAGTACTCTGGAGGAGTAGACCACGGGTCTTAGCCTGCCGTGCCGCTCCTGGAGCAGCACAGCACTGAGGCAATCCCCGCTGGCCGCTACCTCCAAGAAGATCTCCTTCCCCCCATCGATGGCTCCCAGGGCTGCTGCGGTCTGCAGGTCCCCCTTGAGCTGGACAAATGCTGCCTGGCACCCTTCATCCCAACACCACTCCACTCCCTTGTGTAGGAGTTGGAGCAGAGGGGCTGCTGTGGCTGCATAGTCTTCAATGAAGTCTCTGCAGTACCCCGTTAACCCGAGGAATGACCTCACACCTCTCACTGTGTTGGAGACCGGTAGCTCTTGGACCGCTTCCCTCCTAGCGTTGTCTATGGCTCTCTCTCCGGCGCAGACGGTCAGGCCCAGGAATTTAACTTCCCGCTGGCCGATCTGCACCTTTTCTGGGTTCACTTTGAACCCCTTACTCTGTAGCAGCTCCAGCAGTTCGGCCAGCAGCGGGCCGTGCTCCCCGACTGAGTCGGTAAACAAGAGCAGGTCATCCACATACTGCACTAACTGGGTGGGCTGACTAAATTCTTTTAAACTATCCGCCATACACTGGTGGAAGATGCTGGGGCTGTTATGAAAGCCTTGTGGCAAGCAGTTCCAAGTGTACTGTTGCCCTTTAAAAGTAAAGGCAAATTTGTACTGGTCCTCCCGCCTTAAAGGGATGGACCAAAACCCATTTGAAATATCCAGCACCGTGAGCGTGGTCGCGGATGCTGGAATATTTCCGATGAGGTCGGCCACTGCAGCCACCGTGGGGGCACACACGGGGATATTGCTGTTGAGCACCCGATAGTCCACCGTGGCTCTCCATGAATTGTCCGGTTTTCTGACCGGCCAAAGCGGAGAATTAACATGGGTGGCTATGGGCCTCAACACTCCCTGCTGTACTAAAGAGGATATGGCTGCTTCCATGTCGGCCTCTGCTTCTCGGGGAAAGCTATACTGCTTCTGGGGCCGGGCCATGGGGTCCCCGTCTACTCTGACCTCAAACCCGGTGACCCTCCCGCAGTCGTGTTTGTGCATGGCAAACGTGGCCAGGTGGGCTTGCACGAATGCCTGGAACTCCCTCGGGACACCATCGACCATGAGCCCGAGGTTGTAACGCTCTTTCGGCTTCACAGTACACAGGGTCCCCTTCCCTTCCTTTCCTGGGATGACTACCGCACCGCCTTCCTTACCCGTGTCGGCTCCCCAGAGGCAATCATTGCGGAGATCCACGAGGATCCCGTGGCCCACGATAAAGTCTGCCCCTAGGATCCCTTTGCCTCCCTCCGCTTCCCACCTCGCCAGGACGCACGTCCACTTGGTCTGGAGCGTGCCCAGCCGGATTGAGAGCAGCTTGGAGAACGCTCCTGCCTGTTCCTTGCCTGTGAATCCCGATAGGACGTATGGAACCCCGCTAGACAGAGGTGAGGTGGTGGGGTTAGCTGCGTGGATCACGGTGCATGATGCTCCCGTATCCAGCAGATAAGTCCCTTTAACCTTCTCTACCTCCATCTGCACGAGCGGTCTCTTCCATCCGTCATACCTGAGATCACACAGGTAGACAGGATGCACGGGCTCCAGTCATTGCGGGGAGTCAGATGGGGCCGAGGGAACTACAGCCCTGGTGGTGGCAGCTATTTTCCCCTGGCTGGCCAGGAGGAGAGATCGTAGGGACTGTATCGACTCCAGGAGTGGCTCGATCACAGCGGGAGGGATACCTGGCCCTGCCTTTTGGGCTGGGGCTGGTGAATTCCTCCCCTTATTCTCCTTCCAGGGATTCTTACAATCCTTTCACCAGTGGCCGTCCTTCCCGCACCCGTAACAGTTCAGCTTATTCTGGGAGGGATGGTTTCCCTCCTGGTGCCACTCTTTCTTATTCTGGCCCCCAGGTTTAACCTCATGGACTTTCCCCTTGGGTTGGGGCGTCTCGATACCCCTTATATTTTTAAATGCTATCGTGAGCTGGTGGATCACCGTTTCCTCGGTGGTCTGGGGGCTACGGGGGTCAAACCAGGCCGCAGCCTGGGCTCGGATTTGGGACAGGCAGTTTGTCATTAGACAACGGAGCCAGTGGGCCAATTGGTCTTGGTCCATCAACGATCATGCCGGCGTTCCCGGGCACGCCCTCTGGTAGACTGGCCACAGCCTGTCTGCGAACGTCTGCGGGGACTCCCCTGGGAGCTGTACCGTTCTTTCTACACGGGCGAACGGGCTGCCGTCATTCATACCCATGGCCTCCAATATCTCATCCCTTAAGTCATCGTATCCCTTCTGCCCCTTCTTACATTCATCTGATAGGGTCTGGAGGAGCTTACCCTCCAGAGAAAACAGCAGCATCTTGGCTTGCTCTGCGTCATCGCAGTCATTAACGCAAGTTGCCTGTTCTATCTCTCTAAAATGCAGTGAGGGGTCTCCCTTTTCGGAGAGCTTGGGGATGTGACTAACCATGGCCCTGAGTTGCTGGGTGCCATGCGGTACCACAAACTGGTTTTGGACGGCTCCTTGTTCGTCATCATCGTCGGGCGGGCCGTACCTCCGTTGTCGGAGGGGGTACACCGGTCCCGGTCCCAGCCTATCTAGCGGGGGCTGCTGTACCTCCCCTACCACTTCATCTTCCACCCCCCTATGCTGCCAGACCTCCTGAAAGCTCAGAGCTATGGGTGGTGTCCGTGAAACCTCTGGTTCCCTTGCTGGTTCATCTCTTTGCGCTGCCTGCGGGACCATTCTGATGGGTTGCCGGTAAAGTCCAACTGGCCTGCCTTTGGGCTGATAAGGCAGATCATCCCCTTAGCCCTCGCTGAAGCCATACTCAAGGTTTCTATCTCTTCCCTACAGGGGCCATGATCTGCTTCCTCAAAGCCTCGGTCGCAAGCCAGCCTATATGCTGCCTTTACTTCTTTAACCTTCTCCTCCTGTTCTCTTATCTCTTGGGTTAGGCGGGCAATTGTGTCCTGTAACCTTATCTCACTACCTCTTGCCTCTCTGACCTGGAACTCCAAACACTCCACCTTGTACCTTGCACTACCTTTGACTTCGGCGGTCTGGCATTCCAGGCGCTCTATTTTTGCTCTTGTATTATTCTTAACTTCAACGACCCGGCTCTCCAGGTGCTCTATTTTTGCCTGGTGTTCTTTTGCCATCTGCACTCTTTCTTGGTTTAGCACCTAAACCACCACTATCACTTTCTCCTCTGCTAAAGCCTTATCCTGTATCTCTATCTCCTTGTCCTAGATTTCTAGGGCTGATTTCTTAATCTTGGCAGCCTGTGCTGCTACAACTCCATCCAACAGTAGGACCTGTTTCTTGTAGCACATAAGCTACACTGCTTTCTCTATTGACCCCTTATGTTGTTTACTGGCCGTCCACTGGGCGGCTGCATCTATGGGACACTCAGCCTGTAATAGGGTGAGTATCCACTTCTTGATGATAGTCACCTTTCTAAACACATAATCAGACAACCTCTCTTCCATTACGGCTCCTTCGTCCGCACCACTGTCTGCTATATCGCACACTGCTGCCGGGGTCCTGCTGCGGTCGCCATTCTGTAGGGGATTTTTGCTACTTGCTTTGGCCAGTCGGTTATGCCTCCGGCTGTCTTATCTCTGAGCGGTTCAGATCGCTCACCCCTTAGTTCTGATCCCCGGACTTATTGGCAGATAGCGATATAGACAAACGAGCAGACCAATGGTTTGGTACAAAGAAAACCAAATTTATTAACGGAGAAAATAAGATAACAATACTATACAAAAGGATGATATGAATGCAGTACACTTACACTTAACGGGGAGGAGAAACGGCACATCAAGGGAAAATGGCTAAAATGACAATTCAGCAATCCCCTTAACTCCCACCCTCTACACCTAGCTAGATTATCTTGCGATTGGTCAGAAGTATAATGCTCACCGGTCTGAGATGTTGAAAGAAAAGCCTTGCCCCTTTGCCCTGTTGCCTGCCGATGTCATGTGGTCCCGCTGTTGCACAGACTTCACCGTCCAGGTAGAGATAACCCAGTAATTAAAAGGTCTCTGACAGGGTATCCTACCTCTCTGGACGGGCTCTCCTTCGATGGCCTTCTTCCTTGGTAGTTGGCGAGGCAGGGTGCAGGAGGCGAGGCGAGAGAGAGTGAATGGCTTCTCGAGAGGCTAGTTATAACCCCCTCGGTAGCCCTTATCTCTACGCTCAATCAGCTCATTCTTTTGTCTGATTTGAGCGGGCTGGAATTAAACAAAAGGTATCGATCTTGGCCCATCGACTTGGATGGCCGGTAATCGGTTCCTGCCGGTTCTGCAACTGCTCTCCTTTGTCCAAGAGGTTCTTTGATGGGGGCCAGCCCCGTCTCGATGGCCCCGCTGATTATTTTGATTGTTTGAGCAAACACCTTGATGGCCTTTATGCATAGGTCTGATTGTAATTGGGTTTGTCCCCAATGCATATGCAAAAGTCTTGTCTGGTTTCGTGATCTCCTTGCTGCAGACATTGAAATGCACAAGCTGTTAGCTTGCCTGGGTCCGAATTGAAACTGACAGGCTTTTGGTCATGAGGTCTGACCACAGCCATTTTGTTGTGCCCTGGATTTCAAAACTCAGTCTGACCAGGGTTTCTTTTAAAAACCGAATAAATCTTTGGGGCTGGGGGGAGATGTATGAAATTTTTGAATCCTTCACTGCCTCGTCTGCCCACTGATTTCCCCTTTGGATATCATCGTGGACTTTCTGGTGTGCCTTGACCATTTATTACTGATGCCTGTCTGGGCAGCTTCGCCGCCTCGACCAATTCCCTTCCTGTCTCCTCGTCTTTTGTATGTCCCCCACGAGTGGTCTGCTCCAGGCCATCATGTCATCGTGGACCACCCCAAAAGTGTATCTGCTCTCTGTATAGATGTTCATTGTCTGGCCATTAGCTAATTTCAGGGCTTCCGTGAGAGCCGTTAATTGGGCGACCTGTGCGGAAAGTCCCCCTGGGAGCCTCCCCTTTGCCACTGTGTCACCCTCACTATTCACCACCGCCCATCCCATTCTCGGAACCCTGTCTATGTACTTTCGCGATCCGTCCACGAATAGGATTAGGTCCGCGTTGTCTATGGGTTCTTCCCGGATCCCACTGAGGTCTTCGGAGTCAATGGCCTCCCTACACTCGTGCTCTTCTCCCATATCCGTGATGCCTCTGTGGGGTTGTGCTCATATCTCGGACTATTTTTACTGACTTATCCCATGGTAATAGTATGGCCTCCCAGGCAGCCTTTCGGCTATCCAAGGCTGTTTTTAATCTGCCTGCGTTTAATAACTCCACCAGGGTATGTTTCCTGTGTAAGATAACTTCTCCCGTCATAACTATCGGCTCACTAGTCCTCACAGCCCAGGTCACACAATCGATTGCAGCCACACACCGGGGTATTCCGGTGACGACCAGGGATTGTTTTGTGGAGAAGTATGCCACGGGCCTCATTCGGTCTCCGTGTTCCTGTGTCACTATCGCGTTATAGTGTCCATTGTCATTGTTTGTATAAATGTGGACTGGTCGCTCCATATCTGGCCACCCGAGTGCTGGGGTTGATATCAGCGGCTGTTTCAGTTGTATATCCGCCCTTTCCTGTTCCTCCCCCCATTCTATGGGATCTAGTGCCGCCTTCCCTCCTTTCATTAAGTCCTGTATGGGGGCGGCCATTTGTGAGAATCCCTCTGTAAAATTACCACAGTAGTTGAAGAGGCCCGTGACCCTGCGCACGCCCCGCACATTCAATGGTCGGGGCATTTTTCTAATGGCTTCCCTTCGGTCTAGGGGCATTGACCTCTTTCCTTGTTCTATGTCATACCCCAAACACTGCACCCTTGTCTGGCCTATCTGGGCCTTTTTAGGATTTGCCTTGAGGACGGCGTTTGCCAGAGCCTCTAGGACCGTCACAACTGCCCCCACCTGTCCCCCGGCCATTACAGAGGCGATAAGGAGGTCATCCATGTGGTGATAGTTACCCTCCGCCCCGGTAGGGGACGACGGGGAGTAAACAGAGAAAGGAAAGGAATAAAGAAGCCTCGTGTTGATGGCTGAAGGAATACATCCCGTGTCCATGTGTTGAGCACATTACATGGTGACAGAAGTGGCAAGTACCCGAAATACCCATGTTAAAGACTGTCCGCGTCAATGGAACTAACTTTCCCGGTGAAACCAGTCAGCTCCCGGTGAGTGAAAGTTTACGATACGGATGTAGCATAGTAGCTAGTTAAGCCAGGATGGAGATAAACAAGAGAGACTGAGAAAAAAAAAAAGTGTACTTACCCCACGTTGCTTACTATCATGGCCACTCAAAGTCCTGCATTCTTTCAGGTTTCTCCCCCCTCCGAATTTGATTTTACACGGCCAGAAGAGTGGCCGTTGTGGCTCAGCAGATTTGAACGCTTCAGACAGGCTTCAGGCCTTGATAAACAGTCACAGGAAAAACAGGTCAACACGCTATTATATTCCATGGGAGCGGAGGCTGAAGCGATCGTCCAGTGCAGGAATATTACGGCTGATTGTCTAATCATTTCATCCCGTGGAGGAATTTGATATTCGAACGCGCAAGATTCCATAGGCGCGTGCAGGAGAGAGGGGAATCGGGTGATAGCTTCATCAAAGCACTATATGAGCTCATAGAACACTGTGAATATGGAGCTATGCGGGACGAACTAATTCGTGACAGATTGGTTGTTGGACTAAGGGATCTTAAACTCTCTGAAAAATTACAGATGGATCCAGACCTCACAGTTGACAAAGCAAAAACACAGGTTTTCCAAAGTGAAGCAATAAAGAAACAGCAATCAATGCTTCAGAAAGATAGTAATGAGGAGGAGGAGTCCATTGAAACCATAAGTGCCCCCTGACAATCAGCCCCGCAAAAACATTTTTCTACCAAATCAAGACAAACTGACTCACATGAATATGTACAGAGGCCTCGCACTGGAACTCAAACTGGAACACATTTCCAACCACAAAAGCGGAGTTGCAGATGGTGTGGCCGGAGTACACACAATAGATAAATCTGTCCAGCCAAAGATGTTAGCTGCAGGAATTGCCAGAAAAAGGGACATTTTGCTGCAATTTGCCGATCCACACCTGCGGTTGCTGAAATATCAGAGGACGACGACAATGAGATAGCGTTCCTGGGGTCAATTGGAGATGGTGCTTGGAGTCGGGAGCGGAGGGACCAGTGAGCCGAGGCCCGGGTGAGTATAAAACCTCACTTTCGCGGGCTTTCTTACAGTGCTTGGAGTCGGGAGCAGAGGGACCAGTGAGCCGAGGCCCGGGTGAGTATAAAACCTCACTTTCGCGGGCCGTCTTACAGTGTGACGTCACCAGAAAGCAGGTAAGTGATTGGGTGGCAAGTATTTCTCTCTTTTTAAAATTAAACTCAGTGGTTTATAGTTTGTTTGTAAACCAGAGCCCTTAAATATATAATTTAGCTGTAAGGTAACTTCAATTCTGCGGTTTATATTTTCTAGGGTCTCTCTGGTGTAGCGGGGACTTCTGCCATACAAGCGCCCTAGAGTATATCTTTAATTGGTGGTATTGAATTAATTTAAATTAATTAAAGGGTACGTCATGTCAGGACAGCCCAGCCCCGTGTTATGCTCCACCTGCGCTATGTGGGAATTCAGGGACGCTGCCGGTGTCTCTGACGACCATGTGTGCCGGAAATGTATCTAGCTGCAGCTACTAGCAGACCGCATTGAGGCGCTGGAGCTGCGGATGGATGAGTTTTGGTGCATTCGCGATGCTGAGAGGGTCGTGGATAGCACGTTTAGTGAGTTGGTCACACCACAGGTAAGGGCTGCACAGGCAGAAGGGAAATGGGTGACCATCAGGCGGAGCAGTAGAAGTAGGCAGGTAGTGCAGGGGACGCCTGTGGCCATCCCCCTCTCAAACAGGTATACCGATTTGGATACTGTTGAGGGGGATGACTTACCAGGGGAAGGCAGCAGCAGCCAACTTCCTGGCACCGGGGTGCTTCTGCTGCTCAGGAAGGGAGGAAAAAGAGTGGGAGAGCAATAGTGGTAGGGGATTCTATCATAAGGGGAACAGATAGGTGTTTCTGTGGCTGTAGACGTGACTCCAGGATGGTTTGTTGCCTCCCTGGTGCCAGGGTCAGGGATGTCACTGAACGGCTGCAGGGCATTCTGAAGGGGGAGGGTGAACAGTCAGAGGTCGTGGTTCACATTGGGACCAACGACATGGGTAGGAAGAGGGATGAGGTCCTGCAGCAAGAATTTAGGGAGCTAGGTAGCAGATTAAAGAGCAGGACCTCAAAGGTTGTAATCTCTGGATTACTCCTGGTGCCACGTGCTAGTGAGTATAGGAATAGGAGGATAGAGCAGATGAATGCGTGGCTAAAGAGTTGGTGCAGGAGGGAGGGCTTTAGTTTCCTGGATCACTGGGTCTGCTTCTGGGGAAGGTGGGACTTGTACAAGTTGGACGGGTTGCACCTGAACCAGAACGGGACAAATATCCTTGCGGGGAGGTTTGCTAGCACTGTTGGGGGGGGTTTAAACTAACTTGGCAGGGGGATGGGATACAGAGTGGAGCTATAATAGGGGGTGATGTACAGCCAAATATAGAGGAAAAAACAAGTCAGCTTGGAAGGCAGAGCAAATATGTAATGGCACAAGGGAGTAGGGCAAGGCTGGATGGCATTTATTTTAATGCAAGGAGTCTTGCGAATAAGGTGGATGAACTGAAGGTATTGATGAACACATGGGAGTATGATATTGTTGCTATCACAGAGACATGGTTTAGGGAGGGGCAAGACTGGCAGCTCAATATTCCGGGGTATAGAATCTTCAGGCGAGACAGAGGGGAGGGGTAAAAGAGGAGGGGGTGTCACAATATTAATTAAAGGAGTCAATTACTGCTGTAAGGAGGGATGATATATTAACAGGTTCCTCTAATGAGGCCATATGGGTAGAACTTAAAAACAAAAAAGGGGCAAGCACTTTGCTGGGAGTGTACTATAGGCCCCCAAACAGTCAGGGGGAGATAGAGAAACAGATATGTAGGCAAATCTCAGAGAAATGTGCAAATAATAAGGTAATAATAGTGGGGGATTTCAACTTCCCCAATATTAACTGGGATAGTCAGAGTGTGAAAGGCTTAGAGGGTGCAGAATTCTTAAAGTGCATCCAGGAGAGCTTTTTGAGCCAGCATGTAGAAAGTCCTACAAGAGAGGGGGCGGTACTGGACCTAATTCTAGGGAATGTGGCCGGGCAAGTGGTAGAAGTGTTAGGTGAGCACTTTGGTGACAGTGACCATAATTCGGTGAGATTTAAGGTAGTCATGGAAAAGGACAGAGATGGACCAGAAATAAAGGTTCTAAATTGGGGGAAGGCCGACTTTAATATGATAAGGCAGGATCTGGCCTGTGGTGTCCGAGTATCAATAATACACGGACTGCAGGAGAACAAGAATAACAGGTATTTACTGAACAGAGGGTAAGCTTAAACTGAAAGTACAGAAGCCTGCTATGGCTTTATATACAGGTGTGGTCACTGCCAGTACTACAGTATAAAATCAGTTCTCTCTTAAAGGTACATACACAACAATTCCTCCCCTTTTAGATAAACAGTACATAACATTCATTTAACAATTAAATAATAACTAATTACAATTACAATTTTCTCTGTACTATATACATCAACTGAAATAATCATTTATAAGTTCAGTCTTTAAGGAGGCTTCCTGATCCTGACTGGATAGCGCCTTTCTCGAGTGAGGTAGACGCAATCTGTACTTCGGGTTCATTACCAGATGCACATGCTCGTGGTATGGGTTTGGCTTGTTCCTGTGACTCTAGAATCTGGTCAGCATGGCGTCTCACGATGCTCTCTCCAACGTCCACTGTGTACATTAGTGGTCCCTGCTGTGTGCATATCGTTCCTGGCTGCCATTTTTCTGTTCGGTAGTCGCGGGCCAAGACTGGTTGCCCTAACTTGAAGCTCCTGGTTGGCTTCTCATTGATGTGCTGGAATTGCTTATCCTCAACGTCTCATCTTATGTTTGGTTTGAGCAAATCCAGGCGACATCTTAGCCTTCGGTTGAAGAACATTATGGCTGGAGCTTGGTTGGTGACTGCATGTGTCGCATTCCGGTAAGCAAACAAGAAATTATCCACCTTGTGTTGCAGTGGTATGTCGTCGTTATACATCGCCTTTATTGCCTTTTTAAAGGTCTGAACAAACTCTCAGCTAATCCATTTGTGGCTGGATGATATGGGGCAGATGTGTAATGTTTCACCCCATTATTCCTCAGGAACCTCCGGAAATCCTCGGACAAAAACTGTGGTCCATTGTCGGAGCAAATCTGTTCTGGCAAGCCATTCTTGGCGAAGATGGTCCGTAGGACTGCAATAGTTTTCTCCGTGGTGGTGGAGGACATTTTCATGACCTCTGGCCATTTCGAATGGGCATCCACGGCGCTTAAAAACATTGTGTCCATAAATGGACCAGCAAAATCAATGTGTACCTGTTGCCATGGAGATGAGGGCCACTCCCATGGGTGTAGTGGGGCCTGTGGTGGAGCGTTTTGGACCTTCTGGCATCCTGTGCATCTCTTGGTCATATCCTCGATTTCTTTATCGATTCCCGGCCACCACACAAATGCCCTGGCTAGGCTTTTCATTTTTACCCCTCCCAGATGACCCTCATGAAGCTCATTGAGCACTCTATCTCTCAACTTGGGTGGAATTACCACTCAGGATGCACACATCAAGGTCCCCTGGCACACTGACAGCTGTTCTCTCCTTGGCGAGAATGCTGGCAACAGTGAGTCGCCATGTACAGGCCATCCCTTCACCGTCAAATCATAGACCCGAGAGAGTGTCGGGTCATTTCGGGTTTCCTTCTCTATGCTTGAGTTTGTAACATGTAGACATTCGACTATAGTCGAATGGAATATCTCAACAGGGTCCACTGCAGGTGCTTCCTCCACCATAGGCAACGGTAGGCGCGACAGCCCATCAGTGTTTCCTTGCTGTTTCGTACCCTTGTACTCTATGTCGTACTGATGTGCCCCTAGAAAAAGTGACCATCTTTGCAGCCGTTGCGCCTTCATCACCGGAACGCCCTTCTTTGGGTTAAAAATGGAGACCAGAGGCTGATGATCAGTCAATAGGGCGAATTTCTGCCCGTGCAGATAGTGATTGAACTTCTTCACCCCCCACACCAGGCTGAGGGCCTCCCTGTCAATCTGGGCGTAGTTACGCTCGGCTGAGGTTAACGAGCGTGACGCAAAGGCTATTGGCCTCTCTGAACCATCAAGGAATTTGTGTGACAGCACCGCTCCAATGCCGTAGGGAGACGCATCACATGCCAACCGAATCGGTAGTGTTGGATTGTAGTGGGCCAATACTTCTTTTGAAGTGATTAGGCATTTACATTTCTGAAAGGCACGCTTGCACTCATCACTCCATTTCCATGTTACTCCAGTTTGCAGCAGGGCATTCAGTGGATGCAGAATTGTAGATAAATTCGGCAAGAACTTATGGTAGTAGTTCACCAACCCGAGGAACGACCTCAGTTGCGACACATTTTCCGGTGCTGGAGCCTTGGCTACTGCCTCAATCTTGTCTGGGGACTTATGCAACCCTTCCTCATCAATCATGTGGCCACAATACGAGATTTGTCTCCTGAAGAACTCGCATTTGGGGCAGTTGGCTCGTAGCCCATATTCTTGTAATTTAGTGAGCACCTGCTCCAGGTTGGCAAGGTGTTCATTGTCATTTTCGCCCGTAACCAGGATGTCATCCAAATAACACTGGATCCCCGGGATCCCTTGCAGGACTTGTTCCATCGCCCTCTGCCAAATAGCCGGGGCTGATGCTACCCCGAATACAAGTCGGTTGTACTGGTAAAGACCTTTGTGAGCGTTTATCGTGAGGTATTTCCTAGATGCTTCTTCCACCTCCATTTGTAGATACGCTTGGGCCAGATCAATCTTCATAAAGCGTTTCCCTCCAGATAGTGAGGCAAAAATATCTTCTATCCATGGCAGTGGATATTGTACTGTGTGCAGGACTGGGTTCACAGTTACCTTGAAGTCCCCACAGATGCGAACCTTCTTCGGCTCCCCAGGCGTGCTGCTCAATGATTTCTTCATTACAGGAATGATGGGTGTGGCCCACTCGCTCCAGTCCACCTTGGACAGCACACCCGAACGCTCCAGACTCTCCAGCTCTGCTTCAACGGCTGGGCGGATCGCATACGGTACCGGTCTGGCCTTAAAACATTTTGGGTTCGCGTTATCTTCGATTTTTATCATTGCCGTTACTCCTTTTAGAGTCCCAAGTCCTTGTTGGAACACCTCTTTCGCATCAGTTAGAATTTTTGACAGTCGTCCAGGTGTGACGTCGTCATCCTTTTTGTCAGTCACAGTTAGCGCCTGAATGGAATGCCAATCCAATTGTATTTTTCGGATCCATTCACGTCCCAATAATGGTGGTCCTCCATCTTGTAGTATATATAGATACAGTTTCTGTGTTTCCTTGCCGTTGTATTTAACTGGCACCCTTATTTTTCCTCTGGGGTAGACTTTTTGCCCCGTGTATGTCTTCAATACAATGGACGTGTCCTTCAAGGGTATGTGTGAGCATAGCCGCTCATAGTCTCGTCGATTCATGACAGTTAGGGCTGATCCTGTGTCCAATTCCATCTTTACTTGGGACCCTGCTATCATGAGGGTGACCCAAATGGTTCGGTGATCCTCCTTTGCGATCACGTTGTATAACTTTAGACAACTTAGTCTCCTGTTCCCGGAGTCATTATCACTCTCCTGATCATCTGAACTACTCTCTGTCATTTTTTTTTATTTTCTTGTACTTTTCCTTAGTAGTTCTTTTAGTGTTGGTTTTCTTTCCCGACCTGCAGACTCTTGCTATGTGTCCCATTTTCCCACATTGCCTGCATACTTTGTCCTTAAACCAGCAGTCCTTCTGATCATGGGTTGTTCTGCCGCAGCGATAGCACTTTTCTGCTCCATATGCCATTTCGTTAGCGCTGTATTCTTGTGGTTTCTGTTGTATTTCCGCAGCTCCCCGTGCTGCTGCTTCGTAGGATACTGCCACGCTGAAAGCCTGTTCTAGCGTCAGGTCCTTTTCCAAAAGTAGTCGTTTCTGGGTTCCTTCACTCTGGAGCCCGCAGACAAACTTATCCTTTAAGGTGTCTGCCAGTCCTGCTCCGAACTGTCAGTGCTTCGATAACTTGCGTAGTTCCATAAGATAGTCAGCATTGCTCTCATCTTTGTGCTGGTTTCTTTTATGGAACTTGAATCTTTCTGCTATCAGCACGACTTGCTGGAACACCTCGACTGGGGAGCCAAGCCCAGCTCTCCACAGTCTCCCCTGCAATTCTCCGAGCTCCGATGGATTCCTGGGCGGTTGCCCGTGGTCGACGCCCGTTGCTCTGACTTCGACCTCCAAGAAGCTTCTCTTCAGGGAAAGATCCCCGTGAGGTGATGCAGTACTGCAGGTGAGTTCGAACCTGCTCATCGCCAGTGTAGTGTCCGAGTATCAATAATACACGGACTGCAGGAGAACAAGAATAACAGGTATTTACTGAACAGAGGGTAAGCTTAAACTGAAAGTACAGAAGCCTGCTATGGCTTTATATACAGGTGTGGTCACTGCCGGTACTACAGTATAAAATCAGTTCTCTCTTAAAGGTACATACACAACATGGCCAAAGTGGACTGGGATCAGCTACTTGTAGGAAAATCCACATCGGAGCAATGGGAGTCTTTCAGAAAGGAAATTGAGAGAGTACAATGGCAACATGTTCCCATAAACGTCAAGGGTGGGACCAACAAGCCCAGGGAACCTTGGATGTCAAGGGATATACGAGAATGGATTAGGAAAAAAAGGGGGGCTTTTGGCAGATACAAAGGACTAAAGACAGAGGAAGCCCTAGAGGAGTATAAAAAGTGCAGGGGGATACTTAAAAAAGAAATTAGGAGAGCGAGGAGGGGCCATGAAATAACACTGGAAAATCCTAGGGTGTTTTATAAGTATATTAAGGGCAAGAGTAGGGATAACTAGGGAAAGAGTAGGGCCCATTAGGGACCAAAGTGGCAATCTGTGTGTGGAGCCAGAAGATGTAGGTGGGAATTTAAATGAATTTTTTGCATCTGTGTTCACTGTAGTGTATGTACCTTTAAAGGGAGAACTACTTTTTACAGCTCCTGTATACTGTAGTACCGGCAGTGACCACACCTGTATATAACCCTGAGTAGGGATCTGTACAGTTAGTTTTAGAGTAACCCTCATCCAGTAAACACCTGTTGATTGTTCCCTGCAGTCGCTTGTCTAATCATTGAAGGACACACAACATCAAGATACACGGTTCTAACATTGGCGGCGAGAAGATTCAAACCTACCTGCAACTCTGCATCACCTCCCAGGGATTCACTCCTGGAGAACAGTGAAAGAAGAAGGCCGAGTCCAGAAGCACGGGCGTCGACCATCCAGCGGAGACTTGAGCATCGCACGGGCGGCTGTTGAGAGCTGGGCTTGGTTCTCCAGCCACGGTGGACCAGCGAAACGGGCTAGCAACAGGTACGTCGCAGACCCTTCCCGGAGAGCGGCGGCTAGAGCCGACCAGTGGCACAGAAAAAGGCCGAGCAGCGTCGACGGGAGAAGAGAGAGGGTAGAGGGCACAGGGCGCAGCCGGTGTTCAGGACCGAGCGGCGTCGACGGGAGAAGAGAGAGGGTAGAGCGCACAGGGCGCAGCCGGTGTTCAGGACCGAGCGGCGTCGACGCGAGAAGAGAGAGAGGCACGCAGGAAAACACGCAGAGCGCAGCCGGGGTTCAAGGGCCGAGCAGCATCAGCGGGGAAGAAAGGAAAGTGCGGGAGACGCCATTTTGAGCCGCAGCGGAGAAGAAGGGAGAGCGCGGGAGACGCCATTTTGAGCCACAGCGGAGAAGAAGGGAGAGCGCGGGAGATGCCATTTTGAGCCAGTCTAACGACACCCAGGGATGCCGAAGAGTGGCAGCGTCACAGCGTTCGACGATGAAGTCGAAGATTGGACGACATATGTCGAACGCATAGAAGTGTACTGCAAGGCGAATGAAATGCCAGATGACAGGAAAGCGCTGGTATTGTTGAATTCAATGGGTGCAAAAACGTATGGCTTACTGCGAAACCTAGTAACCCCAGAGAAGCCAGTGGAAAAGGATTTTGAAAACATAGTGTCAATCCTACAGGACCACTTAGACCCCACACCGCTGCTGATAGCGGAAAGATTTAAGTTTCACAAAAGGAACCAGCATAAAGATGAAAGTAATGCTGAGTTTTTAACGGAACTGCGCAAGCTATCGAAACACTGCCAGTTTGGAACGGGACTAGCAGATACTTTAAGGGACAAGTGTGTGTGTGGGCTTCAAAGTGAAGGAACCCAGAAACGGCTTCTATCAGAAAAGGATCTTACGCTGGACAAGGCTTTCAGCATAGCAGTATCACACGAAGCAGCAGCACAGGGCGCGGCAGAGATACAACGGAGACCGCAAGAATATGGCACAAATGAAATGTCATACGGAACAGTGAAGTGCTTTCACTGTGGCAGAACAACACACGACCATAAGGATTGCTGGTTCAAGGACAAAGTGTGCAGACATTGTGGGAAAGTATGACACATAGCAAGAGTCTGCAGGTCGAGAAAGAAAACCAGCAGCAAGAAATCTCCACAGGAGAAGTACAAGAAGGTACATAAGGTGACGGAGAGTAGTTCAGACGAACAGATAAGTGATACAGACTCCGGAAGCAAGGAGCTGGGTTGTCTGAAACTACATAATGTGATCAAAATGGAGAATCACCAAACTATCTGGGTCACGCTCAAGATAGCCGGAGTCCAAGTGAAAATGGAATTGGACACAGGATCAGCCCTAACAGTCATAAACCGAAGGGACTACAAGCGGCTATTCTCACATATACCCTTGAGAGATACAGAGATTGTCTTGAAGACGTACACGGGGCAAAAAGTCTACCCCAAAGGAAAAATAAGGGTTAACATTATATATAATGGCAAGGAAACACCAAAAATGGACCTATATGTATTGCCAGATGGAGGACCACCACTACTAGGACGTGAATGGATCCGGAAGATACAGCTAGATTGGCATTCCATACAAGCACTGACTGTAGATGCCAAAAAGGATGACGACGTCACACCTGGACGACTGTCAAAAATGCTAACTGATGCACAAGAAGTGTTCCAGGAGGGACTCGGAACACTAAAAGGCATAACAGCGACGATCAAAATAGAGGAAAATGCAAGCCCAAAGTTTTTTAAGGCCAGACCGGTACCTTATGCGATCCGCCCAGCCGTCGAAGCAGAGCTGGAAGGTTTGGAACGTTCAGGAGTACTGTCCAAAGTGGACTGGAGTGAGTGGGCTACACCCATCGTTCCTGTAATGAAGAGGTCGTTGAGTAATACGCCTGGGGAACCAAAGAAGGTTCGCATCTGTGGGGACTTTAAGGTGACAGTGAACCCAGTCCTTTACACTGTACAATATCCGCTTCCGCGGATTGAAGATATTTTAGCCTCGCTATCTGGAGGGAAACGCTTCACTAAGATTGATCTGGTCCAGGCGTACCTACAAATGGAGGTAGAAGAAGCCTCGAAATAGTACCTCATGATCAACACTCATAAAGGTCTCTACCAATACAACAGGCTGGTGTTCGGGGTAGCATCAGCTCCGGCTATTTGGCAAAGGGCAATGGATCAAGTCCTGCAAGGGATTCCAGGGACCCAGTGTTATTTGGACGACATCCTGGTCACGGGCGAAAATGACAGTGATCACCTCGCCAACCTGGAGCAGGTGCTCACTAGATTGAAGGAATATGGGCTCCGAGCTAATCGCCACAAATGCGAGTTTTTCCAGAAGCAGATCTCGTATTGTGGCCACGTTATTGATAAAGAGGGGTTACATAAGTCCCCTGAAAAGATTGAGGCAGTAGTCAAGGCTCCAGCACCGGAAAATGTGTCACAACTGAGGTCATTCCTCGGGCTGGTGAACTGCTACCATAAGTTCTTGCCGAATTTGTCTACAGTACTACACCCACTGAACACCCTACTGCAAACGGGGGTACCATGGAAGTGGAATGACGAATGTAAACGAGCTTTCCAGAAGTGCAAAGAATTGATCACATCAAAAGAGGTGTTGGCTCATTTCAACCCAGCACTACCAATTCGGTTGGCGTGTGAAGCATCACCCTATGGCATTGGAGCGGTGCTGTCGCACAAATTCCCGGACGGCTCGGAGAGGCCAGTAGCCTTTGCGTCTCGGTCACTAACCTCAGCCGAGCGTAACTATGCCCAGATTGACAGGGAGGCCCTCAGCCTAGTGTGGGGAGTGAAAAAGTTCAACCACTATCTGCACGGGCAGAAGTTCAGCTTGCTGACTGACCACCAACCACTTGTCTCCATCTTTAATCCAAAGAAGGGCGTTCCGCTGATGACTGCGCAACGGCTACAAAGATGGTCCCTTTTTCTAGGGGCGAACCAATATGAAATCGAGTATAAGGGCACGAAACAGCATGGAAACGCTGACAGCTATCACGCCTGCCGCTGCCTACTGCGGAGGAAGCACCAGCAGTGGACCCTGTCGAAATATTTTATTCGACTATAATTGAACGCTTGCCAGTAACTAACGCTGATATAGAGAAGGAGACCCGAAATGACCCAACACTGTCTCGGGTATATGACTTGACGGTGAAGGGATGGCCAACACATGGCGACTCACTGTTGCCAGTATTCTCATCCAGAAGAGAACAGCTGTCAGTATGCCAGGGGACTTTGATGTGTGGATCCCGAGTGGTAATTCCACCCAAGTTAAGGGAGAGAGTGCTCAATGAGCTTCACGAAGGCCATCTGGGAGGGGTGAAAATGAAAAGCCTTGCTAGGGCTTATGTGTGGTGGCCGGGGATCGATCAGCAAATCGAGGACCTGACAAAGAGCTGCTCAGGATGCCTGAAGGTCCAAAATGCACCACCACATGCCCCTCTACACCCATGGGAGTGGCCCTCATCTCCATGGCAACGGGTGCATATTGATTTTGCTGGTCCATTCATGGACTCAATGTTTTTAATAGCCGTGGATGCGCACTCGAAATGGCCTGAGGTGATCAAAATGTCCTCCACCACCACGGAGAAAACTATTGCAGTCCTACGGACCATATTTGCCAGGAACGGCTTGCCAGAGCAGATTTGCTCTGATAACGGACCACAGTTTGTGTCCGAAGAGTTTCGAAGATTTATGAAAAGGAATGGGGTAAGGCATTATACATCCGCCCCGTATCATCCAGCCACAAATGGATTGGCTGAGAGGTTCGTACAAACCTTTAAAAAAGCAGTAAGGGCCATGTGCGATGACGACATTCCACTGCAGCATAAGGTGGACAATTTCCTGTTAGCCTACAGAAATGCGACACATGCAGTCACCAACCAGACCCCGGCCATGATGTTCCTTAACCGAAGGTTGAGATCTCGTCTGGATTTGCTCAGACCAAATGTACGAAGAGATGTTGAGAATAAGCAATTCCAGCACATCAATGAGAAGCCGACAAGGAACTTCAATGTAGGGCAACCAGTCTTGGCCCATGACTACCGAACAGAGAAATGGCAACCAGGAACGATATGCACACGGCAGGGGCCACTAATGTACACAGTGGATGTTGGGGAGAACATTGTGAGACGCCATATTGACCAGATCCTAGAGTCACAGGAACGAGTCAACCCCATGTCTCGCGTACCTGGTGATGAACCCGACATACAGGTAGCATCTACCCCAGAAACAGTAGCATCGGAAGCTGATGAACCAACCGACGATAGGGGGCCAGAATCGCCTCCGCACCAAGAGCAAGATACTCAGGAAAGGCGCTATCCAGAAAGGATCAGGAAGCCTCCCCAAAGACTGAATTTATAAATAGACTATTTTCAGTTAATGTTGCATGGTAAAAGTGTTAATTGTAATTAGTTGATATTTAATTGTTAAATGAATGTTATGGTACTGTTAATCTAAAAGGGGAGGAATTGTAGTGTATGTACCTTTAAGGGGAGAACTACTTTTTACAGCTCCTGTATACTGTAGTACCGGCAGTGACCACATCTGTATACAACCCTGAGTAGGGATCTGTATAGTTAGTTTTAGAGTAACCCTCATCCAGTAAACACCTGTTGATTGTTCCCTGCAGTCTCTTGTCTAATCATTGAAGGACACACAACATCAAGATACACGGATCTAACATTCACTATGGAGAAGGACGATGTAGATATAGAAATCAGGCAGGGAGACTGTGATATACTTGAACATATTAACATCGAGAGGGAGGAGGTACTAACGGTTTTAGCAGGCTTAAAAGTGGATAAATCCCCAGGCCCGGACGAGATGTATCCCAGGCTGCTGTGTGAGGCAAAGGAGGAGACTGCAGGGGCTCTGACACAAATTTTCAGAACCTCTCTGGCCACAGGGGATGTGCCAGAGGACTGGAGAACAGCTAACGTTGCACCATTATTCAAGAAGGATAGTAGGGATAAACCAGGGAATTACAGGCCAGTGAGCCTAACATCAGTGGTAGAGAAATTATTGGAAAAAATTCTGAGGGACAGAATTAGTCTCCACTTGGAGAGGCAAGGATTAATCAGGGATAGTCAGCATGGCTTTGTCAAGGGAAGATCATGTCTGACTAATTTGATTGAATTTTTCGAGCGGGTGACTAGGTGTGTGGATGAGGGTAGTGCAGTGGATGTGGTATACATGGATTTCAGTAAGGCTTTCGATAAAGTCCCACATAGGAGACTGGTCAAGAAGGTAAGAGCCCATGGGATCCAGGGTGCCTTGGCACATTGGATCCAAAACTGGCTTAGTGGCAGAAGGCAGAGGGTGATGGTCGAAGGTTGTTTTTGTGACTGGAAGCCTGTGTCCAGTGGGGTACCGCAGGCATCGGTGCTGGGTCCCTTGCTGTTTGTGGTCTACATTAATGATTTGGATGTGAATGTAAAAGGTATGATCAGTAAGTTCGCAGATGACACGAAAATTGGTGGGGTGGTAAATAGCAAGGAGGGTAGCCTCAGTCTGCAGGATAATATAGATGGGTTGGTCAGATGGGCAGAACAGTGGCAAATGGAATTTAACCCTGAAAAGTGTGAGGTAATGCAATTTGGAGGGACTAACAAGGCAAGGGAATACACAATGAATGGTAAGACCCTAGGAAAGACAGAGGATCAGAGGGACCTTGGTGTGCATGTACATAGATCCCTGAAGGCAGCAGAACAGGTGGATAAGGTGGTTAAAAAGGCATATGGGATACTTGCCTTCATTAGCCGAGGCATAGAATATAAGAGCAGGGAGGTTATGATGGAGCTGTACAAAACGCTGGTTAGGCCACAGCTGGAATACTGTGTGCAGTTCTGGTCGCCACACTATAGGAAGGGTGTGATTGCTTTGGAGAGGGTGCAGAGGAGATTCACCAGGATGTTACCTGGGCTGGAGCGCTTCAGCTGTGAAGGAAGACTGGACAGGCTGGGGTTGTTTTCCTTGGAGCAGAGAAGGCTGAGGGGGGACCTGATTGAGGTGTACAAAATTATGAGGGGCATAGATAGGGTAGATAGAAAGGAACTTTTTCCCTTAGTAGAGGGGTCAATAACAAGGGGGCATAGATTCAAGGTAAGGGGCAGGAGGTTTAGAGGGGATTTGAGGAGGAACTTTTTCACCCAGAGGGTGGTTGGAATCTGGAACTCACTGCCTGAAAGGGTGGTAGAGGCAGGAACCCTCACAACATTCAAGAAGCATTTGGATGAACACTTGAAATGCCATAGCATACAAGGCTACGGACCAAATGCTGGAAAATGGGATTTGACTAGACAGGGCCTGATGGCCGGCGCGGACGCGATGGGCCGAAGGGCCTCTTTCTGTGCTGTATAACTCTATGACTCTATGACACTATGGACAGGACCAGCAGTGGACCATCACCCTAAGCCTGTGTGGTCACATGACTGAATTCAAAATCGATACAGGGGCTGATGTCACTGTCATCCCGGAGTGCCTCTACAACGACCTAGGTCAAGAGGCTCTTCAGAGCACCACTAAGATTCTTCAGGGGCCTGGTCAAGTCCCGTTGAATGTCAGAGGAAAATTTTCAGCTACCCTGACCCGTGGTCCACGGTCTACAAAACAGGACGTGTATGTGGTACGCGGTCTACGAACAGCGCTCCTCGGTCGCCCCGCCATCATTTCCCTGCGTCTGGTGTCCAGGTTGGACCCACAAGTAGCAGAGACAGTATCTACGGACCTCGAACGGGAGGTCAGACAGCGGTTCCCCAGACTGTTTCAAGGCATTGGGTGACTGCAAGAGGAGTATCACATTCGCCTCAAGCCGGATGCTAAACCTTTTGCTCTCTCTACACCCCGACGTGTCTCGCTCCACCTTATGTCCAAAGTTAAGGAGGAACTCACCCACATGGAGCAACTGGGGATAATTGCAAGAGTTGAGGAACCCACAGCCTGGTGCTCCGGAATGGTTGTAGTCCCAAAACCCAACGAAAAAATCAAATCTGCGTAGATCTAACAAAACTCAATGAAAGTGTCTGTAGAGAGCTGCATATCTTACCCTGCGTAGAGCACACTCTGGGGCAGCTGAAAGATGCAAAGGTTTTTACAAAGCTTGACGCTCAATCTGGTTTCTGGCAAATACCCTTGTCAGAGGAGTCAAAATGTCTCACCACGTTCATCACGCCATTCGGACGTTACTGTTTCCACAGACTGCCCTTTGGAATATCCTCCGCCCCTGAGCATTTCCAGCGCCGCATGTCCCACCTCCTTGAGGGACTTGATGGTGTCTTATGCCAAATGGATGATGTGTTGGTGTTTGGCGTAACCCAAGAACAGCACGATCAGCAACTTTTTGCAATTCTCAGTAAACTACAGCAAGCTGGACTTACTCTTAACTCCAAATGTGAATTCGCCAAAACGCAGGTGAAATTTCTCGGCCAGGTCATCGATGGTCAGAGCAGATCCTGACAAAGTCAAGGCCCTCGCACACATGGCCGCGCCAAGGAATGTATCTGAAATATGCCGCTTCATGGGCCTGGTCAATCACTTGGGCAAATACATACCCCATCTAGCCGATAAAACCAAGCCACTCCGGGATCTCCTCAACAGGCAGACCTCATGGTATTGGGGACCCCGGCAGTCCCAAGCTTTCACTGAGATAAAGATGGAGCTAACCACCCTGCCAGGCCTTGCACTGTATGATCCCAATGCACTCACTAAAGTGTCAGCTGATGCCTCATCATTTGGCTTGGGTGCAGTCCTTTTACAAAAGAGACCTGACACTGACTGGCGCCCTGTAGCCTATGCTTCACGAGCCCTTTCAAAAACAGAGCAGCGCTATGCGCAGATTGAAAAAGAGGCCCTGGCCATTACATGGGCATGTGAGCGCTATAGAGACCTCCTAATAGGCATGACATTCCAGGTTGAAACAGATCACAAGTCCCTCCTTACACTATTGGGATCTAAAAACCTGGACGAGTTGTACCCCCGCATTCAGCGCTTTCGGATGCGACTCATGCACTTTCACTTCACTATATCACATGTGCCAGGGAAGAGCCTAGCAACTGCCGACGTCCTCTCCAGGGCTCCCTACCAGCCGCCAGTGGATGATTCCCCTGAGGTGCAGTGCATAGAGAATTATGTACACTCAATACTCACTGCACTGCCCATTACCGAGAAACGCCTGGCTGCACTTCGTCAAGAACAGGAAACGGATGAACTACTTCGTCAGGTCTTCACATACTGTCGTGAGGGCTGGCCAGATCATGCGAAACTTGACAACGCTCTTAGACCTTACGCGGCCGTTTCAGGTGACCTCACTATTGCACAAGGATTGCTGCTACAAGGGTGCCAGTTGGTCATTCCAGCATCAATGCAGAAAGACATTCTGGACAAACTGCATGATGGCCATCAAGGGATCACAAAATGCAGAGCACGAGCCAGGTGTTCTGTCTGGTGGCCTGGATTAAGCGGTCAACTACAACGTAAAGTACAACAATGCCCAAGCTGCGCCCAAATGAGACAACAACCACCAGAGCCATTGATTCCAGATGACACCCCTGAGGGCCCATGGCAGAAGGTTGGGGCTGATCTATTTCATTTGGATAACTCAACTTACCTGGTAATGTTTGACTATTTCTCTAAGTTCATTGAAGTTATCAAGCTCCTCTCCACCACCTCACATGCAGTCGTTGAATGTATGAAATCCTGCTTTGCCCGCCTCGGGGTCCCCCTGCTGGTCCAAACAGATAATGGCCCCCAATTTGCCTCGGACACCTTTCGCTCATTTGCCGACAGCTGGGACTTCACCCATGTCACATCCAGTCCTCTGTATCCTCAAAGCAATGGGGCTGCCGAGCGCGCTGTCCGGACAGCCAAACAGCTTTTAAAAAAGTCACCCAACCCATACCGGGCACTCCTTGCATACCGCTCCACACCTCTTTCTAGCGGATTCAGCCCTGCTGAGTTGCTACAAGGCAGAAAACTTCGTACAACCGTGCCAACTATGCCATCACTCCTGACCCCAGGCTGGCCCGACCTCCAGAATTTTACAGACAAGGACAAACAATCTAAACTAAGACAACAGGCCAACTTTAACAGTCGCCACAGAGCTAAGCCCTTGTGTCCACTCCTTCCAGGTGACTATGTGTGGATACATGACTCCCGCAAAAGAGGCATTGTGCAAGGACAGGCCAACACCCCAAGATCGTATCTGGTTGATATCCAGGGCCAGGTTGTTCGCCGGAACCGCAGACACCTCGCACTTACCCAGCAGCCCCCAGACGCTGCTGATGAGCCTTCCATTCCCGATGACTACAATGGGGATGCGGGTCCTGGAACTCCTCCACCCACAGGGGATACCCCACCTCCGTCTCCTCCACCCACAGGGGATACCCTACCTCCGTCTCCTCCACCCACAGGGGATACCCCACCTCCGTCTCCTCCACCCACAGGGGATACCCCACCTCCATCGGGTTCCAGACGATACCCTGAAAGGGTCCGCAATCCTCTTTCATACCTCCAGGACTTTGCAACATGAATAGCTTAAGAACCAAGACACCTCATTGGGTCAGAATAATACCCGAGGTACTTGGTGGAGGGTTCAGGCACTCACCTTGTCCCTCCAAGCACTCGGCTTGCATTATTCGTGTTTCTCTAAAAAAAAAAGAGATACATTGTGCATTAGAGATGTTATGTTTGTTAGAGTTTGTTATTTCTTAAGCACAGTAAAAAAGTAATGATTTGAAAGAAGGTCATTTGAAATGTTAATAGTAAAGGAACAGTATTCAAAGTCTGTTTAGAAAGGGAGATGTGGTGATAGTTACCCTCCGCCCCGGTAGGGGGCGACGGGGAGTAAACAGAGAAAGGAAAGGAATAAAGAAGCCTCGTGTTGATGGCTGAAGGAATATATCCCGTGTCCATGTGTTGAGCACATTACAATCCACATACTGTAGTATAGTATTGTTGTACCGGGTCAGATCGAGGGGTTCTAGAATCGAGCTCATAGCTCGGTGAAATATTGCTGGGCTGTTGTGGAATCCTTGCGGGACCCGCGTCCACGTATACTGCCTATTCCCTACCATGAAGGCAAATTTCTCTTGTGAATCCTCTGCAATGGAATCGACCAAAATCCGTTAGCTAAGTCGAAGACAGTGAATATTTTGTACTGTGGCTTGAGACCATTGAATATTGTCGCCGGACTGGCATCTATGGGACACTCCTTTGGGGTCACACCATTTAAGGCTGTATAATCGATGGTTAAGCGGTACGACCCATCCGGTTTTCCCACTGACCATACCGGTGAGTTAGTCGAGGAGATTGTTGGTCGCACCACTCCCCGCTCCTTGAGCTGGCGGACAATGTCCGCTACTGCTTGCTGGGCCTCGGGTTTTATCGGGTACTGTCTATGTGGTTTGTGCTGTGGTCCTTTTATTGTTACAGGCGTTGTCTTTACTAGTCCGCAATCCTGCTTATTCTTTGTCCATACCTCCGGGACCTGTTGACAGATCAAACCCCAGGCTCCCTTTCCCTTCCTATCTATTTCAATAAGGCTGGCCATCCCTAGGCAGGCCGTTCCTGCAGCGATGGCCTCGGTTGGGTAGCTGTGTGTTCGAATGCCCGTATGATTTGACCAATGTAGGTGGTTTGCCTTGGTGGTTCGAATCACCTCTCCTACTTAGTTCTAGGCGACAGGAAATACGGTGAACAGGATTGGGACACAGACGAGCTTTTCGGACTCAAACGTACGGTGTTTAATAAGGTTAACACACACACCCGCCTCCAGTACGTAAAATGCCTGGAGGCATAAAACAAACAGTACAACAATACAACTTGGCCCGTCGAACAGGGCCCTGTTTCGTATTAAGATGTCTAAAATCACACTGTGTTGCTATACAAAGTATAACATGGACTTGCCCCACAAACCCCGGAACATACACTATATAATACACACAGAACCTCCCCACTAAACCCCTCTGGATTGGTTGGGACACACACCACCCCCTCGCACAGTACCAGTGGTCTGAAGGATGCGTGGGCTTGGGCAATGCTCACCCCCATTGTCCGTTTTCTTGCTCGCTGTTCCCCTGTGTAGAGCGTGTCTCTTGGTTCCGTATTGCCGATGCAGTATCCAAGTCCCAGTTTCAAGGTTCGTTCCTACAGTCGAAGAGCAAGGCGAGGCTCTTGTCGCTCGTGGTGGTTTCTTCTCTCCGTCTCGGACGGAGTGCTCGGTTCTTGGTTCAGAGATGAGGGCACGCGAAGGCGAGAGAGAGAGAGAGAGAGCGAGCGAGAATGGCCAAAGCTGCCTTCTCTTATACCTTAAAAGTTCAGTGATGTCTTTTTAATCACCCTTCTTTGTCTGGTTTCCCGCCTTTCGGGGCTATCCCATCTAGGTGCTAGTGTTAATGGCAGATGATGGGCCGCACTTCTCACCCGATCCTCGGTTAAGTGGTTTTCCATTAATTTACAATGGCCCTCCATCTTCTGCCCATTGTTTCCCAGAGAACTCTGTCCGCTCAGACATTCTCCCGTAATCAGTTTGTAGGCCTGGCTGGAATCTCCTGTCCATCACGAACACCTGGGCCCCTCCCATCTTCTCCAAACAGGCCGCTGGTCAATCAACAGTAACTATCATACAAAATGTCCGATACAAAAACCCTTGGGATCTGTGCTGATGCTTACACCAAACTACTCGCCCCCCCTTTTGGGTCTATTAGGGCTCCTAACTCCCAGAGTATATCAATTCCCAGGACCGTGCCCGCTGCGGTTTTGCAGACCCATAGGTGGATCGGGATCATCAGCTCACCTACCTCCAGCAATATGGTCTCACTCCGTTGGGCTGGGAGAGGTCTTCCACCTATTCCTGCTATAACCATGTGGTGTCGGGTAGTGGGCAGGGGTAAGTCGATAATGGCTCCGGTGTCTATTAACATTCTGCACCGCCGGCCCCATAACAGTGCGTCAATAAACATCCGGGGGTCCCCCACTCCAGCTGTTCCGGGGGCCGCTACAACCTATTTCTCTGCGGCTAATTTTATCATTTCCCTGACTTCTTCTCGGGTCAGGGGGGGTGCTAGATTGTACTATCCCCTGTCTAGGTCCCTGGCCCTCTTTGCCCCCTCCTCTGGCCCAGCAATCTGCTCGGCTGTGACCCGTCTTATGGCAGTTACCACACCTCTAGTCCTTGTTCCCTTTCTCCATTTTACATTCATGGGCCGTGTCCGGGTTTGCCGCAGTTGTAACAATTCCCAGAACAGGTCACCGCCGCTACCCTCCCGCCGTGTGCTTCCTTACCCTTTCTGCTTCTCGTATCTACCTCGGTGGCCCACTCCACAACTTCCTCAAAGTTAGCTCCCACCGCTATTCCGAATTCAAGGATCTTCTGGTGTTCTGCACTAAGTCCTTCCTACAACATTTTTAGAAACACTGGATCATCTCTGCCTGGGTTATCTGTTCCCGAGAAGTCACAATACGTGGTGTATTTTCGCTCCGTGTACCCATGGGCCCTTTCGCCTTTATTCTGGGTTAGTCCCACCACTGCTGACCAGTTGGATCGGGCTTCCCCTAGTCCTCCCTTTACCAATCGCTTAAAACGGTTGTATCTTCCTAGCTGATTCAATCCCCGTGCATCCTTCCAATTTCCACTAAGGATTAAGTTGGGCGTCCCTAGCCAGGTTTGCCGGGGTACCTTGGACTTTACAAGGACGTGTATATCTTCCGGGTGAAGTGAGGGTACATCTATCATCTCCTCTAACTTATTCCAAAAGTCGGTGTTTGCATGGTTTGTTTTATGGGTCGGGAGGTCCCTGGTCATCATCTGTTTCTTGGCTGGGGTGAAGGGGACATATCGTACTGTAGTCTAAGCCTGCCCATTTCCCACTTGTCTAATCTCCGTTGTAATAGGGGCCATGGCCATTCTGCCCTTCGTCCTGGTTTCGGGCAGTGGCGCAGCCGATGGTCCCTCTGTGTTATATTTAGGTGGGGGCTCCCAACCCCCGTCATCGTCCTGTCTGTCGTAATCTGCAGCTTCCATCTCTAATTCTCCCCAGTCAACGTCGTTATTATCGTCTGTCGCTCTAAACCTTGGTCCCGGTGCCCGCACCGCACTGTCCTTAACCTTTTCCTTTTCCTTTTCTATATAACTTTGTACATGTTTACTGAGTCCTAAGTAGCTACAAATAATTAAAAGTATTCCCTTTTCTTCCTTACCCTTACACTGGGCGCCCCACCATTCCCTTTGTCTGTCCGGACTGTCGTTCAGACTCTAGCATTTCTTTTTCATTTTCTCGATTAGTTTCTTATTTTTTTCTGTTATAAATTTGGTTATGGACTCTTCCAGTCCCCAATCTTCCCATCCTGTGGCCATTTTTTTTTTATTCCTCTGGCCTGCGCAAACAGTAACTCGGACCCTCCTGCTACAATGCGGTTCTGGTTACCTATGGCGGCTCACGGTTCTAACATAAGAACATAAGAACATAAGAAATAGGAGCAGGAGTAGGCCAATCGGCCCCTCGAGCCTGCTCCGCCATTCAATAAGATCATGGCTGATCTGATCCTAACCGCCAATCCACTATCACAGAACCATCTCCTGAATCTAACAGAATTAGACACACGAAATAGGAGCAGGATCAGGCTACACGGCCCCTGGGCCCGCTCCGCTACCCACAGGGCCATGACCGATCCGAACCTAGACTCATGTCCAAATTCCTGCCCGCTCCCCGTAACCTTTAATTCCCTTTACTTCTAGGAAACTGTCTATTTCTGTTTTAAATTTATGTAATGATGTAGCATCTACAGCTTTTTGGGGCAGCATATTCCATGGACCTACCACCCATTGAGTGAAGTAGTTCCTCCTCATCTCAGTTTTGAAAGAGCAGCCCCTTATTCTAAGACTATGCCCCCTAGTTCTAGTTTCACCCATCATCGGGAACATCTTCCCTGCATCCACCCGATCCAACCCCTTCACAATCTTATATGTTTCAATAAGATCGCCTCTCATTCTTCTGAACTCCAATGAGTAGAGTCCCAATCTACTCAACCTCTCCTCATATGTCCATCCCCTCATCCCCGGGATTAACCGAGTGAACCTTCTTTGTACTGACTCGAGAGCAAGTATGTCCTTTCTTAAGTATGGACACCAAAACTGTATGCAGTATTCCAGGTGCGGTCTCACCAATACCTTGTACAACTGAAGCAATACCTCCCTATTTTTATATTCTATCCCCCTAGCAATGAAAGCCAACATTCCATTGGCCTTCTTAATCACTTGCTGCACCTGCATACTAACCTTTTGAGTTTCGTGCACCAGGGCCCCCAGATCCCTTTGTACTTCAGTACTTTCCAGTTTCTTGCCATTAAGATAATAACTTGCTCTACGATTTTTCCTGCCAAAGTGCATAACCTCACACTTTCCAGTATTGTATTCCATCTGCCAAATCTCTGCCCACTTACTTAGCCTGTCGATGTCCCCTTGCAGGTTTATTATGTCCTCCTCACTCACTACTTTTCCTCCCATCTTAGTATCATCTGCAAACTTTGATATGTTACACTCGGTCCCCTCCTCCAAATCGTTAATATAGATTGTAAAGAGTTGGGGACCCAGCACTGACCTCTGCGGAACACCACTAGTTACTGATTGCCAGTCTGAGAATGAACCATTTATCCCAACTCTCTGCCTTCTGTTAGATAGCCAATCCTCTATCCATGCCAGAATATTACCCCCAATCGCGTGATTTTTTATCTTAAGCAATAATCTTTTGTGTGGCACCTTGTCAAATGCCTTTTGGAAGTCTAAATACACTACGTCCACTGGTTCCCCTTTATCCACCCTATACGTTACTTCTTCAAAGAACTCCAGCAAATTTGTCAAACATGACTTCCCCTTCATAAAACCATGCTGACTTTGTCCTATTAAATTATGATTATCCAAATGTCCTGTTACTGTCTCCTTAATAATGGACTCCAAAATTTTACCTAGCACAGATGTTAGGCTAACCGGTCTATAGTTTCCAGCCTTCTGTCTACTGCCCTTTTTAAATAAGGGTGTTACATTCGCAGTTTTCCAGTCTGCCGGGACCTTTGCCGAGTCCAGGGAGTTTTGGAAAATTTTACCAATGCATCCACAATCCCTACCGCCACTTCCCTCAAGACCCTAGGATGTAAGCCATCAGGTCCAGGTGATTTATCCACCTTGAGTCCCATTATTTTACCGAGTACCACTTCCTTAGTGATTTTGATCGTGTTTAGCTCCTCCCCCCCTTTAGCCCCCTGTTTGTCCAGTGTTGGGATATTCTTAGTGTCTTCTACTGTAAAGACTGATGTAAAATATTCATTCAGTGTTTTTGCCATCTCCATATTTCCCACCATTAATTTCCCGGTCTCATCCTCTAAGGGACCAACATTTACTTTAGCCACCCTTTTTCTTTTTATATAACTATAAAATCTCTTACTATCTGTTTTTATATTTTTTGCTAATTTACTTTCATAATCTATCTTCCCTTTCTTAATCAATCTTTTTGTTATTTTTTGCTGTCTTTTAAAGTTTTCCCAATCCTCTATCCTCCCACTAGATTTGGCTACCTTATATGCTCTTGTTTTTAGTCGAATACTATCCTTAATTTCTTTACTTAGCCACGGATGGCTGTCTTTTCTTTTACACCCTTTTCTTCTCAGTGGAATATATTTTTTTTGGAAGTTGTAAAATAACTCCTTAAATGTACGCCACTGATCATGTATCGTCTTACCCTTTAATCTATTTTCCCAAGCCACTCTACTCAATTCCGCTCTCATACCTTCATAGTCTCCTTTATTCAAGCTTAGCACGCTTGTTTGAGATCCAACCTTCTCACCCTCGAATTGAATATGGAATTCAACCATGTTATGGTCACTCATTCCAAGGGGATCCTTTACTAGGACATTTTTAATTAATCCCACCTCATTACACAGGACCAGATCTAAGGTTGCTTGCCCCCTGGTCGGTTCAGTTACATACTGCTCAAGAAACCCATCCCTAATACATTCAGTGAACTCATCCTCAAGGCAGCCCTGCCCAATTTGATTTGTCCAATTAATATGATAGTTAAAATCCCCCATAATTATAGATGTTCCCTTATTACAAGCCTCAACTATTTCCTGATTGAAACTCCGTCCAACAGAGTTGCCACTGTTCGGAGGCCTATAGACTACGCCCACTAGTGTTTTTTTCCCCTTATTATTCCTTACCTCCACCCAAACTGTTTCATTATCCTGATCTTTTGACCCAATATCATTTCTCTGTATTACAGTGATTCCTTCCTTTATTAACATAGCCACCCCACCTCCCCTTCCTTCCTGCCTGTCCTTCCTGATCGTTAAATAACCTGGTATTTTTAATTCCCAGGCATTGTCACCCTGCAGCCATGTTTCTGTAATGGCCACAAGATCATACCCATATGTAGTTATTTGTGCCATTAACTCGTCTATTTTGTTACGAATGCTATGTGCATTCAGATAGAGAACTTTCAAAGATGTTTTGTGGCACTTAGTTCCTGCTTTTGCCCTTTTTATTACTTTACCTTTTACTCCATACCTTCTGCCCCTTCCTGACACGCTCTGGTTTTTAATTTCCCCACTGCTACCTAAGTCTATGACCTTCTCTGTTGTCATTTTTATTATTTGCTCTCTAGGTACCTCCCCCCCACTAGTTAGTTTAAAGCCCTCTCTACAGCCCTAGTTATATGATCCGCCAGGACTCTAGTCCCAGCACTGGCCAAGTGAAGCCCGTCCCAACGGAACAGCTCCCTCCTGCCCCAGTACGGGTGCCAGTGTCCCAGGAAGCAAAACCCATTTCTCCCACACCAGTCTTTCAGCCACGCATTTAACTCTCTAATTTTCTTTGTCCTAGCCAAATTCGCTCGTGGCTCTTATTACCCTTGTGGTTCTACTTTTTAATTTGGCCCCTAGCTACTCAAACTCCCTCAGCAGAACCTCCTTCCTTGTCCTATCTATGTCGTTGGTACCAACATGGACCACGACAACTGGATCCTCCCCCTCCCACTCCAAGTTTCTCTCCAGTCCAGAGGAGATGTCCTTAACCCTGGCTCCGGGCAGGCAACACAGCCTTCGGGACTCTTGCTCTCGGCTGCAAAGAACTCTATATATCCCCCTAACGATACTATCTCCTACCACTACAACATTTCTTTTAACTCCCCCCACTTGAATGGCCCCCTGCTCCATGGTGCTGTGGCCAGGTTGCTCATCCTCCCTGCAGTCCCTGCTCCTGTCCCCACAGGGAGTAAGAGCCTCGAACCTGTTGGACAAGTGCAAGGGCTGCGGCTCCTCCAACACTACCTCCTGGATCCCCGTACCTGCCTCACTTCTAGTCACACCATCCTGACCCTGGCCACGGACTACATCTGAATTAATTATTCTAATTGGTGTGACTACCTCGTGATACACAGAGTCCAGGTAACTCTCCCCCTCCCTGATGTGTCTCAGTGTTTGAAGCTCGGACTCCAGCTCTTCAACACGGAGCTGGAGTTCCTCGAGCAGCCAACACTTACTGCAAATGTGATCACTGTGAGCATCAATGGTGTTCACCAGCTCCCACATATTGCAGCAGCAACACATCGCCTGATCTCCCATTCTATGTAATTAATTAAATTTATTAATATTATTCTTAAATATCCTCTGCCCCGATTCTAGGTGGTGAATATCACACCTTAGAAACTATGAACCAAAGAGATTTAAGCTTAAAAGGGAGAAATACTTACCAACCAATCACTTACCCGCTTTCTGGTGACGTCACACTTGGATTGCTTTTTACCTCTCTCCTTCCAGACTGGAGACTGGTACACCTTACCTGGTCTCTGGGGACTTTTATAGCCCCGCTCTGCCACTCGAGATTCCCGCCGATGCTGTGAGGCCTTACCTGGTCTCTGGGGCTTTTATAGCCCCGCTCTGCCACTCGAGATTCCCGCCGACGCTGTGAGGCCTTACCTGGTCTCTGGGGCTTTTATAGCCCTGCTCTGCCGCTTGAGATTCCTGCCGACGCTGTGAGGCCTTACCTGGTCTCTGGGGCTGTTATAGCCCCGCTCTGCCGCTCGAGATTCCCGCCGACGCTGTGAGGCCTTAGCTGGTCTCTGGGGCCTTTTATAGCCCCACTCTGCCGCTCGAGATTCCCGCCGACGCTGTGAGACCTTACCTGGTCTCTGGGCTTTTATAGCCCCGCTCTGCCGCTGGAGATTCCCGCCGACGCTGTGAGGCCTTACCTGGTCTCTGGGGACTTTTATAGCCCCGCTCTGCCGCTCAAGTTTCCCGCCGACGCTGTGAGGCCTTACCTGGTCTCTGGGACTTTTATAGCCCCGCTCTGCCGCTCGAGATTCCCGCCAATGCTGTGAGGCCTTACCTGGTCTCTGGGACTTTTATAGCCCCGCTCTGCCACTCGAGATTCCCGCCGATGCTGTGAGGCCTTACCTGGTCTCTGGGGACTTTTATAGCCCCGCTCTGCCGCTCGAGATTCCCGCCGATGCTGTTCTACTGTGCAGAGATCACTCCAGTACCCGCTAGTCTCCTGTTCTGATTCCCTACAGCCTCATGTCCAGCCTTCTGGGGTTCCGCACCTAACTAGGGGAGGTAATATAAAGTACTCACCCGACTTACAGTCCCATTATGGTTGGTCACTCGACTGCATCCTGGGAATCCTGCCGACTACGCCAAGTTGTCATGGGATTTCTCTCTGCTCCAAAGCCGACAGAGGCAAGCGTGTACTGGTTCCAAGTGATCTTTATTCAAGCATGTGCAGGGAGAGGCCCCCTCAGTCTGAGCTTTTTACATTCAAGCAGTTAGCTTATATACAATCTTACATCTTGTTTCCTTCACATCTTCGGGACTTGGCCAATTAATTGTCCAAGTCACGGACACTTAATCACATCTCTACAAAACACATCTTGTTTATCTCATTTGCCCTGTTTTCACATCTGCCATTGCTCTACTCTTTAGTTCTTATACAATTTCGTACACTTAACCGCATCTTCGCAAATTACATTGGCAGCCCATTGTTCAATGCATGACCTCTTCGCCTTCTTTCACTCCCCCAATCATCGTGTAATATGCTTTTTCCAACTGTCAGCAACAGTCTTTGTTCTGCCAGACTTCTCCTTTATTGCATCAGCCAGCTAGTCAGTTAAGCCGCTAACCTAACTTTTAACCCCTTCAAGCACAAGCCTGAATGTTGTCCAGGTCTTGTTGCATGCGGGTATGGACTGCTTCATTATCTGAGGAGATGTGAATGGCACTGACTACTGTGCAGTCATCAGCGAACATCCTCATTTCTGACCTTATGATGGAAGGAAGGTCATTGATGAAGCAGCTGAAGATGGTTGTGCCTAGGACACTGCCCTGAGGAACTCCTGCAGCGATGTCCTGGGGCTGTGATGATTGACCTCCAACCACCACAACCATCTTCCTTTGTGCTAGGTATGACTCCAGCCAGTGGAGAGTTTTCCCCTGATTCCCATTGACTTCGGTTTTACTGGGGCTCCTTGATGCCACACTTGGTTAAATGCTGCCTTGATGTCAAGGGCAGTCACTCTCACCTCACCTCTGAAATTCAGCTCCTTTGTCCATGTTTGGACCTAGGCTGTAATGAGGTCGGGAGCCAAGTGGTCTTTGCGGAACCCAAACTGGGCATCAGTGAGCAGGCTATTGGTGAGTAAGTGCTGCTTTATAGCACTGTCGATGACACCTTCCATCACTTTGGGTATTTCTTCTCCTTATCTGTAGTCAATGGACCTCAAGGCTGCTTGCGCCATGTCTAAAGTGGCTGCAGAAGTTCCTCATTGTTCAATCAGCTTAAAGGTTGGTTTTGCAGAACTCTCGAGGTCCTGTCTGATGAGATTGCAGGAATGAACTAAATCTGTAGACAATGGGCCGCTTATGCCACGTCTAAAAGTGTTACAGAAGTTAACTAAATCTGTTTAAAGGTTTGTTTGCAGAACTCTCGAAGCTTGCTGGTGCATTAAATTCAGCCAAGTCGCAATGAACAGCGAATGATCTCTTACAGGACGATGCATGGGAATGGCACAATGTTACTCGGAATTACCTGAACATGATGGGAAGTGGGAGTTGACAATGATAAAGCTGAATAGATTTCTGAAGAGTTAAGGATTGATTAAGCAATATGAAACAAATAAAACAAAGGTTAGCTTTGGACATTGATATCAGAAGAGGCAAATATGGTCACAATATGAGGGATCTGAATACAAACACCTAAGTATTAGTCTGCACAAGAATTGACATTGTGAAATAAAAACAGAAAATGCTGGACAACACAAAACACAACTCGTAAAAAACATGAGGAACACACAAGCAACACAGAACATGGAATACAAAACAGGACAAAAGCAACACACACCTAGAAACGAGGTAAATTTGACATGTAAATGTTTCAAATGTATAAAAAATATTGACATTCTGCAACTTGAGCACAGAGAGTATTTTATATGATACATCGACTATCCTAACCCGACTCCACCCGCTCTGCTAGCTCCTCATGCTCTGTTCCTATCCAAGTCTAGCTGCTAATGGAACAGCCCCTCTCTCCTCATCACCACTGAGGCCAGTGATACTGTCTGCTGTATACTGTAAAGTGGGGCAATGGTTGGAAATGAAAGGAATAGAACGAACTTAACAGGGGTTTTTAAGTGACAATGGAGAGGAACAATGGATGACAATATTAGGGGAATGGATAGCAATGAAAGGGGTTGAATAAATGGTAATGGGGGGATGGAGAAGGATGAGGAAGGAACAATGGATGACCGAGAAGACGTAGAATGAATGATAAAATCGGGGAATGGATGGCACTGAAAGAGTTGGAATGGATAACAAATTAGGGGGAAATGAATGGTAATGAAGAGGATGAAATGTACGGCATTGAAAGGGTAGAACGAGTGGCAATGAAGGGAAAGGAGGGGAGAGGGAATGGGAGGGGACAGTGCCTGAGAATGAAGGTGCGATGGACAGGGACTAGAAACCAATGGATAACAACGAATAGGCGAGGAAAGGGGGTGGGAAGGGGCAGCCAGTTGCAAAGAAAGGGAGAAACGGATGACAATTAGGAGTCAATGACTGGAAAAGGAGGAAATTAATTTAATTTAAGGTGGGGAGGAAAAGAATGATTAATGGTCATGAAGGCGAATGGGGGGTGGAAATAATGGGGAAAGGGAAGTTGAGAGTGGCACTTTGGAGGGAGAACACTGGTATTAACCAGGGTAGAGAGAGAGCGCCAACATAACTAGGGGCATTAACGGCAGAAGAAAGGTTCAGTCTGAACATACGCCCCAACACACACAAAGCTTTTCGATTACCCTCGAAGTCTGATTGGTATTTGGTAATATTTCATTTTACAGAAGTGATGACACCCCAAGACTTTCTCACAATTTCCGATCAAGTGTGTCTCAACTCTTCCTTGTTCCCACTTGCTTCATTCACATTTTATTGACATTATAAAACCGTGTGTCAGGCCACAACATAGTCCTGGGTCTGACAATGTCCACAAACACCTGCAAAACACCCTCATCCTCTATGATGGCACCTAAAATGATAGAATCTTACAGAAATTGAGGAGGCTCTTCATCCCGTTGTGCCTGTGCCGGCTCTCTGAAAGTTCCCTCTAATTATATTTATTCCCTTGCTCTTTCGCCATACCATGACTTTGCGGACATTACTTTAATACGCTTACCTCCAGCTCTTGATGGAATCCTCCTGTTCCTCATGATTTCTATTGCTTGCAAAATAGCTAGGCTGACACTCCCAGTGCAGTACTGAGGGATCGCTGCACTGTCGGAGGGGCAGTACTGAGGGATCGCCGCACTGTCGGAGGGGCAGTACTGAGGGATCGCTGCACTCGGAGGGGCAGTACCGAGGGATCGCTGCACTGTCAGAGGGGCAGTACTGAGGGAGCGCTGCACCTTCGGAGGGGCAGTACTGAGGGAGTGCTGCACTGTCAGAGGGGCAGTACTGAGGGAGCGCTGCACTGTTGGAGGGGCGGTACTGAGGGAGTGCGGCACTGTCAGAGGGGCAGTACTGAGGGATCGCTGCACTGTCAGAGGGGCAGTACTGAGGGAGCGCTGCACTGTCGGAGGGGCAGTACTGAGGGAGTGCTGCCCTGTCAGAGGGGCAGTACTGAGGGAGCGCTGCACTGTTGGAGGGGCGGTACTGAGGGAGTGCGGCACTGTCAGAGGGGCAGTACTGAGGGATCGCTGCACTGTCAGAGGGGCAGTACTGAGGGAGTGCTGCACTGTCGGAGGGCAGTACTGAGTGAGCACCGCACTGTCAGAGGGGCATTACTGAGGGAGTGCTGCACTGTCGGAGAGGCAGTACTGAGGGAGTGCTGCACTGTCGGAGGGGCACTACTGAGGGAGCACTACACTGTCAAAGGGGCAGTACTGAGGGAGCGCTGCACTGTCAGAGGGGCAGCACTGAGGGAGTGCAGCACTGTCGGAGGTGCCATTTTTCAGATGAGATGTTAAACCGAGGCCCCGTCTGCCCTCTCAGGTGGACATAAAAGATCTCACAGCCACTATTCGAAGAAGAGCAGGGGAGTTCTCCCCAGTGTCCCGGCCAACTTTTATCCCTCCACAAAACAGATTATCCAGTCATTATCACATTGCTGTTTGTGGGAGCTTGCTGTGCACAAATTGACTGCCGTGTTTCCTACATTACAACAGTGACTCCACTTCAAACGTACTTCATTGGCTGTACTTTGGGAAATCTGGAAAGGTGCTGTATAAATGCATGTTATTTTCTCCTCTTGCCAGGATCCTCCCTCTCTCTGTGAGTGAAGTGGGAGAAACTGTTTCCAGTGGCAGGAGGGTTGGCAACCAGAGGACACAGAGTTAAGATAATTGGCAAAAGAACCAGAGGGGAGATGAGGAGAATTTTTTTATGTAGTGATTATGGTTTGGAATGCGCTGCCTGAAAGGGCGGTGGAATGGAGATTCAATAGTAACTTTCAAAAGGAAATTGGGTAAATACTTGAAAAGGAGAAATTTTTGTGTGCTGTGTCATTCTATGATCTGATCTGTCTGCTTGCTGCTCCATCATATCAGTCAGGGCCTGCAACTTAAGGACAACTGACCCTCTAGTGCTGATTTTTAAACAGGTCAAAACTCCCTCCCTTAAATCTCACCGCGGCTTTCAACAAAATAATGGCCCAGAAATTCGGGTCACCACGGGTGAGTACACACTGGGTACTCACCCGTAGGCCCAATGGAAGTGCCGGTTTCGTGCATGCACTGCGCAAGCGCGGGAAACCGGAACTTCCGTTCCCCTGAAAGAAGGGGTTCAGAGGTGGAACGCGTGCGCCGGAGAGGCGGCTCGTGCGCATCGAACTTACATTATTTTTCCAGGTTTTCCCGGGAGGGTAAGTCTCCAGGAGCTACACATGTAAAAAGCAGGCGCAAGGCCTGCTTTTAAAAAGCTAAATGGTGAATTAATTAAAATTAAAACATTTTTTCCACAGGTTTATTATTTTTTAATACTTTAAAGAAAGGTAAGTTTATTTTTAGTCCCGTTAGAAAATGTAATTAATTTTTTCAAAAATTTAAATTATTGTTTAAAATAGTTATTTTATGTAATTTATAGTTATTTTAAAAATATGATGTTTTAAAAAAAAATTATTTGAAGTTTTAGTGATTTTTGGGGCTTATAGTATTTATGGTTTTGACAGCTCTTCCTGTCAATTTTATGAATAGGCATTCGCTGCTACCATTGGCTCTCCATGGCCCACGTGATCCCAGGGGACGCTTCGAACTAACTGCGCCCCTGGGATACGCGAGCACTGCGCGCCGGCAGTTGGAGCAGGCCCAGGATCGGAATCCCACGCGGGCCCACATCACAACGGCCGGCGCGCTAGGTAAGTGCAGGTCAGGGGCTTGCACCCGCGGGAAGCCCCCGACCCGAATTTCTGGGCCAATAAGCAGCCAGCTTTGATTAAAAATTGGTGAATGGGCGAAACAATGCAGTAGTCGGTCACTGGGGCGCGAGTGCGGAAAGGGCTGGCTCACTCACAGTCACCCCTTACGGGGATTATACAAATGAGCCATTGAGTGTTGGGGTGTTCTTACTGACTCCCAGCCAATACTTTTCCCATTGAGTGTCAGAATCAACCACTTCAGAATGAAGTGCAGCACAGTTTAGAAGCAGTGTGAAACCCCCTCGACTCCCTTCAACAAGGTGCTTCACTCAACCTTAGAGTGCAGCACCTTCTGCACCAGTACCATATGTTTTAAATTCCCACTCCAGCCAGCCTTTTGATTTTTAGTTAACAATTTAATGTCAATTAGTGCCTCTTTATGAGCAATTTGCTTGAGGAGCTTTCAAATTAATTTCGCATAGGATACACAGAGCCAACAGAGACTTTCGATAAGGTCCCACATAAGAGATTAGCGTGTAAAGTTAAGGCACATGGGATTGGGGGCAAGGTACTGACTTGGATAGAGAACTGGTTGGCAGACAGAAAGCAAAGAGTTGGAATAAACGGGTCTTTTTCCGAGTGGCAGGCAGTGACTAGTGGGGTACCGCAGGGATCGGTCCTAGGACCCCAGCTATTCACAATATATATTAATGATCTAGACGAGGGAACTAGATGTAATATCTCCAAATTTGCAGACAACACAAAGCTGGGTGGGCGTGTGTGCTGTGAGGAGGATGCCGAGAAACTCCAGGATAATTTGGACAGGTTGGGTGATTGGGCAGAAGCATGGCAGACGCAATATAACGTGGATAAATGTGAGGTTATCCACTTTGGTAGCAAAAACAGGAAGGCAGATTATTATCTGAATGGCAATAGATTGGGAGAAGGGGAAGTGCAAAGAGACCTGGGTGTCCTTGTGCACCAGTCGCTGAAGGTAAACATGCAGGTGCAGCAGGCGGTTAAGAAGGCAAATGGTATGTTGGCCTTTGTAGTGAGAGGGTTTGAGTACAGGAACAAGGATGTCTTGCTGCAGTTGTACAGGGCCTTGGTGCGACCACATCTTGAGTATTGTGTGCAGTTTTGGTCACCTAATCTGAGGAAGGATGTTCTTGCCATGGAAGGAGTTCAGCGAAGATTCACCAGGCTGATACCTGGGATGGCAGGAATGACGTATGAGGAGAGATTGGATCGATTGGGCTTGTACTCGCTGGAGTTTAGAAGAATGAGAGGGGATCTCATTAAAACTTATAAAATTCTGACATGACTGGACAGACTAGATACAGGAAGGATGTTCCCGATGGCGGGGGAGTCCAGAACCAGGGGTCACAGTCTAAGGATAAGGCGTAGGACATTTAGGACAGAAATTAGGAGGAATTTCTTCACCCAGAGAGTGGTGAACCTGTGGAATTCTCTACCACAGACGGCAGTAGAGGCCAATTCATTAAATATATTCAAGAAGGAGTTGGATACATTTCTCAAGGCTAAAGGGATCAAGGGGTATGGGGAGAAAGCAGGGACTGGGTACTGAATTTGGATGATCAGCCATGAACGCATTGAATGGCGGAGCAGGCTCGAGGGGCCGAATGGCCTACTCCTGCTCCTATCTTCTATGTTTCTATGTATCATTCCCACTTCCCTGCCCTTTCCCCATAGCCCTGCAATGTTTTTTCCTTTTGAAGTATATATCCAATTAACTTTTTGACTTGTATCGCTGTGAGTATAAAAGTTCTTGATGTTGAAACCTTTTCTAGTCCTTTATGCTCTATGGGGAGAGTAACAAGAGGCCGGAGCAGTGACACTCCACAATGGCCCCATCACTGCAGCACAGAGAGTAACAATAGGCCGGAGCAGTGACACTGCACAATGGCCCCATCACTGCAGCACAGAGAGTAACAAGAGGCCGGAGCAGTGACACTGCACAAAGGCCCCATCACTGCAGCACAGAGAGTAACAAGAGGCCGGAGCAGTGACACTGCACAATGGCCCATCACTGCAGCACAGAGAGTAACAAGAGGCAGGAGCAGTGACACTGCACAATGGCCCATCACTGCAGCACAGAGAGTAACAAGAGGCCGGAGCAGTGACACTGCACAATGGCCCATCACTGCAGCAAGGATCACCACCTGTCATACAAGCAGCGAGATCACGCCTTCGCTCCGCGCTGATTGGCGGTACGGGAAGGCGGTGCCGGGCCAGCCTGTATTTCTATTGGTGCAACGGGCTGTCAATCGAAGACGGCTTAGCCTGGCTATTGGTGGAGCGGACCGCCAGTCAGCGCAGCGAGCTGATGTGCGATTGGCTGGCGCGGCTGTCAGTCAGCAGGGCGAGTGTTTCCGGCCTGGTGACGGATTGATGGTGTGACAAGCGAAGGGGCGGCGCGGCGGGCCGAGGAGGAGGCGGCGGTAGGTGCGGGAATCCATCGCGGGACTCGGTTCAAACCTCATTTCCCCCTCACACTACACCTCACCATATAACCCCCTCAGAACCCCCCCCCCTCCCCCCTCAGACCCCCCCCCTCCCCCCTCAGACCCCCCCCCTCCCCCTTCTGTCACTTGTCCTGTAGCTGTTGGTTATAAAGATGTGTTTATAGAGGCTCAGGGACTGGCCGTCGGCCCGCTCTTCCTGCGTGTGTGGTGCATTTAAACATCCTAATCTGTTAGTCCGACTCAAATAATTGAAATGTCTTTATTTCAAGGATCAGAAGTATTTCCGTGCAGGTACCATACACTACATCTGAAACGATTAATTTTTTCAGTCCTGCTTGTAGTGATAGGAACAGTGCGAAAGAAGGGCTGTATGTACTAAAAGCAAAAATTGGAATGAGTGATATAATATTATGATCAAAGAACCACGGGGGTTAGAGTTGATCAAATAATGTAGGTATGTACCCAAGTGGAGGAGGTTGTCGAGAAATGAGGTGAGAGGAAGCTGCATTGGAGTCTACCCCTAGCCAGTTTCCTCCCCCTTTTGAACTTGTCCTGTGTGCTGCACCATTTCACCACTTTCTTCACCCCGGAGAGGAGACTTTCTCCTCTAGCAGTCTGGGCGAGAGGTGAAAGGCAAACCCCCCCCCCCCCCCCCCCCCGGCCTCCTGCCTGCTACGGCTGAGTTTCTTAAACAGGGATTGAGCATACAATGAGGTCAGGCAGAGAAAGAGAACAGGCAGCCACTTCTGTTTTTACAGAGGTCACTCTTTTCAGGCTCCATACTGAGCTGCGTGGAATTTTACAATGTGGTTGTGTGGGCATAGAGCGTGTGCAGAAAGTGCTGAGTCACCAGAGGTGCTGCTTTAACTCTCTGTCGACAGGGAGCTGAGGCTCATTCCAGTGTTCAGTGCAGCCAGTCATGTTGAAATCCTACCAGTGGCAAACTGCGTGCTCCTTGTGGGGTGAGTCTCTGTATTGATAATATGGGTATGGAGGGGGTGTGGGACCTCGTATGTGGCCATAATTACTAAACAGTAGAGTTCCTGCAACCTTTTCTCTTGAGAATGTAACAGTTTAGGTATTTAACTAGGATGTACAAAAGAAGCACGTATTTCTTGAATGAAATTTATCCCGTAAAAGCCGAGCATCCTTTGACTGTACGTGTCCTTTATGTACCGGCAGAAGCTGCGATACAGACAAGGTACAGCCTGTGGAAAAACAGCTAGTTCACTTGTATCTGGTACTGTGTGGAATATATTGAGATATAAAGAAAACCTGCAGAAGTGGCATTGCAAATGCACAAGAGATCGATTAGCACCCATCTGGTTATGTAACTGGCGGTTCACTGTCAAACTATGAGCCTGCCTTCATTCGGGTACTGACTGATCTGCCCTGTGTTCCACTAGTGTGGACTGTGCGTGTTCAGCGTCCAGCGCAGCAGAGGACCTGATCTGGAGCAGGTGAGGCTACATGGCGCAATAGTCGCTCCGTATTGAGCATTCCCGGTCGGTACAGGAGCTGTGGGTGAACTTGCACTCCATGCAGCAGTGCAAGCTCTGGGGCCTTGCCTGGCAAGCGCTGCGACAAATTTCCTCGCTTCACTCCGTGCACACCGCTTAAAGCTGTCCTTTTGTTTCTTAGGCATTTGTCTGCATTAGTGATTTCTGAACACTTCATACATTTTAAAAATTGGAGCTCCTTGGTTTTGGTGAGGCTTTCTAGGCTATGTGCGCGCCTTGTTCCCGGGACGTGGTCGACACTGGCAAGGCTGGGTGAATTGCCTGCCCTAGTTTCCCCGAGGAGGTGGTGGTGCATCACCTTTTGTGAAGCAATTGTATTACAACTGGGCATCCTTGTTGGGCCACTTCAGGAGTCGCCTGCAGTCCAGACCAGGTAGCGGTGACAGATCCCCTTCCCTGAAGGATGTTGGTGAGCGAGATGGGTCGTTAATGGCAGCTTTCATAATCATTTCATCTGGTGCCCACCCACAAATTACCAGATTTATTGACTTCAGTTTCACAAGTTAGGGCTTGAACTCCGGACTGCCGAATGACTAACCCAGGACCGTAACCCACTGTGCTGTCGTTCCTGTGTGTTGTCTTTTAAAATATGCAGACACTAAAGCACTGCCGGAAACGCTCTCTGAATGATTGCAGGAGTATGTCAAAGTTGCAGCATGTAAACAGGCCATTCGGCCCAACCAGCCCGTGTCAGTGATAACCCTTCCCACAGGAAAATAGTTCTAATCAGTGTTCCCTGTAATTTTTCATAGCGCCATTCACAATGCGCGCCCGGTTTTTGCATTGAAAAGCCGGCTGCGCGGGATCCCTGGAGCGCTGTGCAGTCGCGCAGCTTAAAGGGAGCGTTGGTTCTAATCGCATTTACCCGCCGTGTTCTCGTATCTAGTTATCTCCTTTTCCTTCATCCGCCTGACCAATCTAATCTTGAATGTTGACACAGTTTCAACCGCGAACCCTGGGAGTGAATTTCACAGTTTCGTATCTCTCTGTGTGAAGACGTTTCGCCGGTTCTAAATCTCTTGCATTTAATCTTGTATCTGGTAGCCTGCCTGTGTGCACCAGCGTGAGCTGCTGTAATACGGGCTGCAAAAAGGCACTTCGCGCACACATCTGGTATTGTGTGGATTAGGATCACGAAAAAGGCAAATACTGGAAATCTGAAATTGAATCTGTCCAATTTGCGTATCACTTAGATTCCAGTGCTATTCCAGCACAAAGCTCTCTCTCCAGAGGTGAGTTCAATGCAGTTATGGCTGTGGAGGAGCAGTGCTGCAAATAGGCCCTGTGATCTGAGTCCCAGCAGGGATTGCTGCTGCCTGGAAACTCAGACACTGGCAAGATGGTGTCAGTTGTACTCTGCATTGCTGTGTTTATTGCCTTCGGTCAGCATGTGGTTAACACACTGAGCTGCTGTGCGCTGCTCTCTGCAGTGCAGCTTTGTTGCTTCTAACCATAGTGACCTTTACTAGAGTTAATCCAGGCATAAATGAGTCTTGGTCACTCATTGACTTTTCTGCAACTTGTGTTGTAGTAGTAGCAGATTCCTTGGGGTGTTTGAGCTGAAGCACTGGCTCCATGTTTACACACTGACCCCAATTTCTCTCCTTCAAGGTTGCAGCATTCACACAAGTGTGGACCTTGGACCCTTAAATTGTCAGCCTTGCAGATAGAGAGCAAGGATGACAGTGGCACCTTCCTGGAGTGTAGTGCTGTAAATCACCTTGGGTAGGGGCGTAGGAGAATTACATTGTAGCCATCCTCTGATACAAAGTTGATAGATAAGGATGTAAGTGTTCTGTTGGTATGATCGTGGGAGGGCGAGACTGTACCTCCAGTGTTGTTAGTATCTGTTTTACACAGGATATACGGCACAGAAACTGGCCATTCGGCCCAACCAGTCCATGCCGGCGTTTATGCTCCACTCGAGCCTCCTCCCGTCTTTTTCCTCATCTAAATCTATCAGCGTAACCCTCTATTCCCTTCTCCCTCATGTGCTTGTCCAGCCTCCCCTTACCTGCATCTATACTATTCACCTCGACCACTCCCTGTGGTAGCGAGTTCCACATTCTCACCACTCTCTGGGTAAAGAAGTTTCTTTTGAATTCCCTATTGGATTTCTTGGTGACTATCTTCTATTGATGGCCTCTAATTATGCTCTTCCCCACAAGTGGAAACATTCTCTCTCTATCCACTCTATCAAAACCTTTCATCATTTTAAAGACCTCTATTAGGTCAAGAGAAAAGAGACCCAGCCTGTTCATCCTTTCATGATATGTATACCTTCACATTTCTGGTATCATCCTTGTAAATCTTCTCTGCACCCTCTTATGCTTTGAATCTTGGCTTTTATTGCTTATCCCTGGTTGCCTTGAGGGCATTAAGAACAAGCTTGCATTTCTATAGCACCTTTCCCAGCCTCCGGATGTCCCACCAGTGAAGTACTTTTTGAAGTGTAATCACTGTCGTAATGTAGGCAAGTGCGGCAGCCAGTTAGTGCGGCAGCCAGTTAGTGCATCTTCCCACAGCCAGTATTTCTACAGCACCGGCAACCAATGTCCTCCGGTGTCTCCTAGAGATGAATGGAGGCCTAGAAGAAATGTGGAGGTGACTGAAGCCGAATTGAGGTGGATTTTGAAGAGGCTTGTGAAGGTGGAGAGGTAGCGAGCCAAAGGAGTTTCGGAACAGAAGAATGTACAGGACTAGAAAATGCCATTTTGGACCATCCTGCCACCCCAGAGCTCGCAATCTATGACTGACCTCCTTCAATGGGTTTTACACAGAATTACATTGAATTTTACAGCACAGCAATAGGCCATTCAGCCCAACTGGTCTATCCTGGTCTTTATGCTCCACTCGAGCCTCCCCTCACCTCACCCTGTCAGCATATCCTTCTATTCCTTTCACCCTCATGTACTTATCTAGCTTCCTCTTAGATGCATCCGCTATTCGCCTCAACCACTCCACGTTTCACATTTTCATCACTCGCTGAGTAAAGAAGCTTCTCCTGAATTCCTTGTTGGATTTATTCGTGACTATCTTATATTATATTTTCTCACCAAATGCCCGTCCAGTCTCTCAATTACTGATGTGAGCAGCCTCGATCGCCTCATTGGGCAGTCCTTTCTAAGCGTTCACCGCTCTGTCAGTAGTTATATCCGGTCCCTCCAATCAACTTCCCTCCTCGGCTTCAGCCCATGCCCCCTTGTTTATCTTGAGCCATGTTCAACAGTTTCTTGGGGTTCAACTTGTTCATGCAGTTAAGGATCCCGATACCTCGACAAGATCCCCTCTCGGGCTTCTTTCTTCAGTGTAAAAATACTCAGCTCTTGTAGTCTCCACATATATCTCCGGTGTCTGATGCCAGGTATCAGACAGGTTAAAGGAAAGGCTTTCATTTAAATAGCACCTTTCATGACCTTGGGACATCCCAAAGTACTTCACAGCTGAAGTACTTTTGAAGTGTAGTCACTGTTGTAATGTAGGGAAAGGCGGCAGCCAATTTGCGCACAGCAAGCTCCCACAAACGACAATGAGGTGAACGACCAGTTAATCTGTTTTTAATGGCGTTGGTTGAGAGAGAAATGTTGGCCAGGACACTGGATGAACTCACCTTCGAATAGCACCATGGGATCTTTTATTGCCACCTGGCGGGTGGGCGGGGCCTCGGTTTAACAGCTCACCCGACAGTGCAGCACTCCCTCAGTACTGCACTGAAGTGTCAGCGTTGATCCCTTGCTCATGTTTTACACAACCTCTGAACTTACTGAGCCAAGGCTGAAAAGAATGAAAGATTTACATTTCTACAGCGCCTTTCACGTCCATCGGACATCCCAAAGCGCTTTACAGCCAATTAAGTACTTTTTTGAAGTGTCGTCACTGTTGTAATGTAGGAAATGTGACAGCCAATTTGTGCACAGCAAGCTCCCACAAACAGCAATGTGATAATGACCAGATAATCTGTTTTTTAGTGATGTTGGTTGAGGTATAAATTGGCAAGGACACCGGGGAGAACTCCCCTGTTCCTCTTTGAAATAGTGTCATGGGATCTTTTCCGTCCACCTGAGCGGGCAGACGGGGCCTCGGTTTAACGTCCTATCCAAAAAATGGCACCGCCAACAATGCAGCTCTCCCTCCGCACTGCACTGGAGTGTCAGCCTAGATTTTGTGCTCAAGTCTCTGGAGTGGGACTTGAACCCACAACCTTCTGACTCGGGCGAAGGTGCTGCCCACTGAGCCACAGCTGACACTAAAGAGTCAACCATCTAGTGTGGGACAGGAGCTGGCAGGTTCATCCCTGTAGGAAATCGGTGAACCAGTTGGGTTTTTTATGACAATCCGGCAGCTTTCCTGGTCGTGTTATCTGGTATCAGCCTGCAAAGTACCAGATTTATTTCACAACTTGCCATGGTGGGATTTACAACTCTCGGCCTCTGGGTTCCAGTAACATAGCCACTGGGCCACTGTACCTTGTGTATGAGAGTTGGATGGGAGGGGACCACCAAGTGTATCAGTGGATTTGTCAAAAATGGGCTACTGGGACCTAATGGACATTATGCAACCAGAGTTGCTCTTAATCATATCTTTGCTCAGAACAAAGGCAGGTCTGTTCACATGTTGCCACTGTTCCTGCCCCCAGGAACTGCAAAACTGACACTATCTGTGCTGGTGAAACATCAATCCAACCAGCTCACTTTAAACAGTGCTTGTAAGGTATTGTACAGAATAACATAGCAACAGGAGGAGGCCATTTAGCCCCTCGAGCCTGTTCCGCCATTCAGGGAGATCATGTCTGAGTTGGACCTAACTCCATATATTGGTGTGATCTCGCACGTGAGGGTGGTTTCATGTTTGTGCTGTCAACAAAACAACTTTTTAGATAGCACCTTTTAACATAGTAAAACGTCCCAGTGCGCTTCACAGGACCGCTATCAAACAAAATCAAGGCTGAGGGGTGACCTAATAGAGGTCTATAAAATTATGATAGAATGGATACAGAGAGAATGTTTCCACTTGTGGGGAAGAGCATAACTAGAGGTCATCAATATAAGATAGTCACCAAGAAATCCAATAGGGAATTCAGAAGAAACTTCTTTACCCAGAGAGTGGTGAGAATGTGGAACTCGCTGCCATAGGGAGTGGTTGAAGCGAATTGTATCGATGCATTTAAGGGGAGGCTGGACAAGGATATGAGGGAGAAGGGAATAGAGGGTTATGCTGATAGAGTTAGATGAGGAAAGACTGGAGGAGGCTCGAGTGGAGCATAAACACCGGCATGGACTGGTTGGGCCGAATGGCCTGTTTCTCTGCCGTATATCCTGTGTAATCCTATGTAAAATTTGACACTGAGCCACATAAGGAGAGAGGAAAGAACAGTGGAGAGGTTTAGGGAGGGAATTCCAGAATTTAGGGCCCAGGCAGCTGAAGGCACGGCCGCCAGTGGTGGAGGGATTAAAATCGGGGATGCGTAAGTGGCCAGAATTGGAGGAACACAGATATCTGAGGGTTGTAGGGCTGGAGGGAGGGGCGAGGCCAGGGAGGAATTTGAAAACCAGGATGAGAATTTTAATATTGAGGTGTTGCTCAAAAGGGAGCCAATGTAGGTCAGCAAGCTCAGGAGTGATGGGTGAACGGGGGGGCTTGTGCGAGTTAGGACATAGGCAGCAGAGTTTTGGATGAGCTGATGTTTACGGAGGGTGGAATGTGGGAGGCCAGCCAGGAGTGCGTTGGAATAGTCCAGTGTAGAGGTAACAAAGGCATGGATGAGGGTTTCAGCAGCAGATGAGCTGAGGCAGGGGCGGAGACGGGCAATATTATGGAGGTTGGAAGCAGGCAGTCTTGAGTGATGGTGCGGATATGTGATCGGAAGCTCATCTCTGGGTCAAATATGACCCCAAGGTTGCCAACGGTCTGGTTCAGCATTAGACAGTTGCCAGGGAGAGGGATGGAGTCGGCGGGGACTGAAGACAATGACTTCGGTCTTCCCAATATTTAGTTGGAGGAAATTTCTGCTCATCCACTACTGGATGTTGGACAAGCAATCTGACGATTTAGAGACAGTGGAGGGCTTAACACAATCACCTGTACACTGGGGCAGACTTTAGACAGCTTAATGCTAAAGATTACGTTTAGTTTGGGTCAAAGTGACTTGAACTAGTTCTCCTGATTTCTCTGTGACTTATAGAGCAGCTTTCTATTCTGTTAGCTGCTAAAGGAAAGGGAAACTCAACAACAGCTTGTATTTATATAGCGCCTACAACATGTGGTGCTTCACAGGAACGTAATCAGACAAAAGTTGACCCCGAGCCAAAGAAGGAGATATTAGGAGGAGAGACTGAAACCTTGGTCCAAGAAGTAGGTTTTAAGGAGCATCTTGGAGAGGTTTAGGGAATTTTGGGTCTCGATTGGCTGAAAGTTCGCCCACCAATGGTGGGGCAAAGGAAATGGGGGATGCGTAAGAGGCCAGAGTTGGACAAACGCAGAGTTCTGGATGAGTTCAAGTTTATGGAGGGTGAAGATGGGAGAGCGGCTAGTCGAGCGTGGGGGGAGTCGTCGAGTCTGGAAGTGACAGAAGCATGGATGAGGGTTTCAGCAGCAGATGAGCTGAGGTAGGGGCGGAGACTTGCTATATTATGGAGGTGGAAGTAGGTGGTGGAGAGGAAATGGGGTTGGAAGCTAAGCACAGAGTCGAACAGTGATCATAATATCATCATATAAGGTTTAAATTAGCTATGGAAAAGGACAAGGAGCAATCTAGAGTCAAAATACTTTGTGGAGGAGGGCCAATTTCAGTGGGTCGAGAACGGATCTGGCCCGGGTAAATTGGAATCAAAGATTGGCAGGCAAAACTGTAATCGAACAATGGGCTGCCTTTAAAGTGGAGATGATTCAGCTACATCGAATCATAGAATGGTTACAGCACAGAAGGAGGCCATTCGGCCTGTCGAGCCCGTGCCGGCTCTGTGCAAGAGCACTTCAGCTAGTCCCACTCTCCTGCCCTTTCCTTGTAGCCCTGCAAATTTTTTTCCTTCAGGTATTTACCCAATTCCTTGTTGAAAGCCACGATTGAATCTGCCTCCACCACCCTTTCAGGCAGTGAATTCCAGATCCTAACCACTCGCTGAGTAAAAAAAAGTTTTCCCTCTGGCTGTTCACCCTCCCCCCTCGAATGTTCTGCAGCCGCTCAGTGACAACGTACCATCCTAGAATCACATTTGCGGCTGCAGAAATGCCTGTCTGTTCCCCAAACTATTGAATCCCCTACCACTATTGCCTTCCTGATCTTCCTCCTTCCCTCCCCCCTCTGTACAGCTGAGCCACCCATGGTGCCGTGGATTTAACTCTGGCTGTACTCCCCAGAGGAACCATCGCCCTCGCCAGTATTCAGTCGAGGTAGATTCCCACAAGGGGGAAAGGTAGGGCAACCAAAGCTAGAACACCCTGGATGACGAAAGAGAGAGAGCGAGTAAGATGAAGCAGAGAAAGGGGGTGTATGACAGATGTCAGGTTGAGAATACAAGTGAGAACCAGGCTGAATATAGAAAGTTCAGAGGGGGAGTGAAAAAAGAAATGAGGGGCAAAGAGAGTGTATGAGAATAGACTGGCAGCTAACATAAAAGGGAATCCAAAAGTCTTCTATAGACATATAGAGGAGGGGTGGGGCCGATTAGGGACCAAAAAGGAGACCTACGCATGGAGGCAGAGGGCATGGCTGAGGTACTAAATGAGTACTTTGCATCTGTCTTCACCAAGGAAGAAGATGCTGTCATAGTGAAAGAGGAGGTACTGGAAAGGCTGGCTGTACTTAAAGTTGATAAGTCACCAGGACCAGATAGGATGCATCCTAGGATGTTGAGGGAGGTAGGGGTGGAAATTGCAGAGTTACTGGCCATAATCTTCCGATCCTCCTTAGGTATGGGGGTGGTGCCAGAAGACTGGAGAATTGCAAATGTTACACCCTTGTTCAAAGGATAAACCCAGCAACTACAGACCAGTCAATTTAACCTCGGTGGTGGGGAAGATAGTTAGAAACGATAATCCGGGACAAAATTAACAGTCACTTGGACAAGTGTGGATTAATTCATGGAAGCCAGCACAGATTTGTTGAAGGCAAATCGTGTTTAACTAACTTGATTGAGTTTTTTTGATGAGGTCACAGAGGGTTGATGAGGGTAATGCAGTTGATGTGGTGTACATGGATTTCCAAAGGGCGTTTGATAAAGTGTCACATAATAGGCTTGCCAGCAAAGTTGAAACCCATGGAATAAAAGGGACAGTGGCAGCATGGATACGGAATTGGCTAAGTGCCAGGAAACAGAGAGTCGTGGTGAACAGTGGCTTTTCGGACTGGAGGAAGGTATACAGTGGTGTTCCCCAGGGGTCGGTCCTAGGAGCACTGCTTTTCTTGATATATTAATGTCTTGGACTTGGGTGTACAGGGCACAATTTCAAAATTTGCAGATGACAGAAAACTTGGCAGTACAGTGAACAGTGAGGAGGATAGTGATAGACTTCAGGAAGACATAGACAGGCTGGTGGAATGGACGGACAAGTTGCAGATGAAGTTTAACGCAAAAAAGTACGAAGTGATACATTTTGGTAGGAAGAGGCAATATAAACGAAAGGGTACAATTCTAAAGGGGGTGCATGAACAGAGAGACCTGGGGGTACATGTGCACAAATCATTGAAGGTGGCAGGGCAGGTTGAGAAAGCGGCTAAAAAAGCATACGGGACCCTGGGCTTCATAAATAGAGGATTCGAATTCAAAAGCAAGGAAGTTATGATGAACCTTTATAAAATACCGGTTCGGCCTCAACTGGAGTAATGTGTCCAATTGTGGGCACCGCACTTTAGGAAGGATGTGAAGGCCTTAAGAGGGTGCAGAAAAGATTTACGAGAATGATTCCAGGGATGAGGGACTTCAGTTACGTGGATAGACTGGAGAAGCTGGGTTTGTTCTCCTTAGAACAGAGAAGGTTGAGAGGAGATTTGATAAAGGTGTTCAAAATCATGAGGGGTCTGGACAGAGTAGACAGAGAGAAACTGTTCCCATTAGCGGAAGGTTCGAGAAGGTTCGGGAAAATATAATGAGAGTAAGCTTGCAGGGAACATAAAAACTGACTAAAAGCTTTTATAGATATGTGAAGAGAAAAAGATTGGTGAAGTCAAGCGTAGGTCCCTTGCAGTCAGAATCAGGGGAATTTATAATGGGGAGCAAAGAAATGGCAGACCAACTAAATACATATTTTGGTTCTGCCTTCACAAAGGAGGACACAAATAACCTCCCAGAGATGTCGGGGAACATAGGGTATGATGAAAGGGAGGAACTGAAAGAAATCAGTATTTGTAGGGAAATGGTGTTAGGGAAATTGACAGGATTGAAGGCTGATAAATCCCCAGGGCCTTATAATCTACATCCTAGGGTACTTAAGGAAGTGGCCCTAGAAATAGTAGATGCATTGCTGATCATTTTCCAACATTCGATGGAATCTGGAACAGTACCCATGGATTGGAGGGTAGCTAATGTTACCCCACTATTCAAAAAAGGTGGTAGAGAGAAAATGGGGAATTACAGACCGGTAAGCCTGACATCGGTAGTGGGGAAAATGCTAGAGTCCATTATAAAAGATGTAATAGCAGAGCACTTAGAAAACAGTGACCGGATTGGACAAAGTCAACATGGATTTACAAAAGGTAAATCGTGCTTGACTAATCTACTGGAATTTTTTGAGGCTGTAACTGGTAAAATAGATAAAGGAGAACCAGTGGATGTGGTGTATTTGGACTTTCAAAAGGCTTTCGATAAGGTCCCGCATAAGAGGTTAGCGTGTAAAGTTAAAGCACATGGGATTGGGGGCAAGGTATTGACTTGGATAGAGAACTGGTTGGCAGACAGGAAGCAAAGAGTTGGAATAAACGGGTCTTTTTCCGAGTGGCAGGCAGTGACTAGTGGGGTACCGCAAGGATCGGTCCTTGGACCCCAGCTATTTCACAATATATATTAATGATCTAGACAAGGGAACTAGATGTAATATCTCCAAGTTTGCAGACGACACAAAGCTGGGTGGGAATGTGTGCTGTGAGGAGGATGCCGAGAAACTCCAGGATAATTTGGACAGGTTGGGTGATTGGGCAGAAGCATGGCAGATGCAGTATAATGTGGATAAATGCGAGATTATCCACTTTGGTGTCAAAAACAGGAAGGCAGATTATTATCTGAATGGCAATAGATTGGGAGAAGGGGAAGTGCAATGAGACCTAGGTGTCCTTGTGCACCAGTCGCTGAAGGTAAGCATGCAGGTGCAGCAGGCGGTTAAGAAGGCAAATGGTATGTTGGCCTTCGTAGCGAGAGGGTTCGAGTACAAGAACAAGGATGTCTTGCTGCAGTTGTACAGGGCCTTGGTGAGACCACATCTTGAGTATTGTGTGCAGTTTTGGTCGCCTTATCTGAGGAAGGATGTTCTTGCCATGGAAGGAGTGCAGCGAAGATTCACCAGGCTGATACCTGGGATGGCAGGAATGACGTATGAGGAGAGATTGGGTCGATTGGGCTTATACTCGCTGGAGTTTAGAAGAATGAGAAGGGATCTCATTGAAACTTATAAAATTCTGTCAGGCCTGGACAGACTAGATGCAGGAAGGATGTTCCCGATGGCGGGGGAGTCCAGAACCAGGGGTCACAGTCTAAGGATAAGGGGTAAGCCATTTAGGACAGAAATGAGGAGGAATTTCTTCACCCAGAGAGTGGTGAACCTGTGGAATTCTCTACCACAGAAGGCAGTTGAGGCCAATTCATTAAATATATTCAAGAAGGAGTTGGATATATTTCTTAAGGCTAAAGGGATCAAGGGGTATGGGGAGAAAGCAGGGACAGGGTACTGAATTTGGATGATCAGCCATGATTGCACTGAATGGTGGAGCAGGCTCGAGGGGCCGAATGGCCTACTCCTGCTCCTATCTTCTGTGTTTCTATGAGAACCAGAGGACACAGATTGAAGGCAATTGGTACGATCCAAAGGCGACATGAGGAAGAACTTTTTTACGCAGTGACTGGGTATGATCGGGAATGCACGGCCTGAAAGGGTGGTGGAGGCCGATTCAATCGTGGCTTTCAAAAGGGAATTGGATAAGTACCTGAAGGAGAAAATTAGCAGGGCTACGGGGAAAGGGCGGGGAGTGGGACTAGCTGAAGTGCTCTCGCAGAGAGCTGGCACGGGCTCGACGGGCTGAATGGCCTCCTTCTGTGCTGTAACCATTCTATGATTCTATAGGCTTCCTAGGTCTGATTCAGCCTGAAACAGTGGCTAGGTAGGAGGTTGGACTCGATAGTGTGGGAACGGAGGTTATGGCAGGGACAGAGACATTAGGCTTGCCAATGTTTAATTAGAGGAAATTGAAGCAGGACTGGATATCGGACAAACAGGCGGCAAACCCTATGCAGATGTACTTCAAAGAACATATTGCTTTTATTTCTCTGTCATAAATATTGCTCAGTAACTCTAGGAAGGCAGAAATCACTGTTGTTTTATGCTGCATTCCTGCCCAACCCTGAGGCGACCTAACATTCCGAGTGAGCTAGAGAGAGCCCTGAGGTGTAAACTGTGCTCTTGTTGACAACCTATGGTTAAACAATGCGTCACTATCCTTATCTGTGTCCTTGTCATCTGCCAGATCAGCGGCTGGCTGGGGTAATTTCCTGAGAGCACAGCGCTGCAGATCGGAGCACAAGTACTTTGTGTGTGGAGTTGGAAACAATCCATACCTGCTGAGGTATTGAGAGGGAAAGCAATAGCGACTGGTTCAGCAGAGGAATGTACCTGGCACGTTTCCAAACTGCAGCGAGTCTGAAATTTAAGTTAACGAGTGAGAGGTTCAAATTATTTCTGGCTTTTGTTTCTTTTTCTTTTCGCTTTCTGCCCGTGTGTTCTGGACAAGCGCCCCGCCCTATGGGAGGACTTGACAGAGTGAACTGAAAAGAATGGGGCAGTATGAAGCTCGCCAGGCGGAGGATTTAGAGGTACATCATGGAAACCGGTGTTATTTTGAAGCTTGTGTTGGTCTCTTTGTGCTGAGTTCTGGCGGCGTTGATTGAGAATGAGCATGTATGTGGACCTGCGGGCTCTTCCTGGCTTTGTGTTTTTCAGGGGATGTGTAAGTCTCTGGGGAAAATGTACAAGTCTTCCCTCAGACCCCTTGTTTATGTGTACATCTTGGATTAGGTCGTGGCATGTGTGTTGCATGAATGGCTTTTGATCCATTGACATTTGACTCATTAAATCTCTAACTCTACATGTCCCTGTCATTCTTTGTGGATTTACTGCCGCTTAACCAAACGCCGTTGGCCAGGATCCAAGCACGCCGTATTGATTCTGCACCTCCCCTCCCTCTTGCAGTGTCCTTTTTAAGTGGCAGACGGTGCCCTCCTCACGCAGGCTTCGACGGTCCTCAAAGTACATGGCCAGCAGGGGAGAGCATGATAAGGGAAAATACGAAGAGATTAGGAAAGAAGTCAGGAAGGCAAGGAGGAACTGTGAAATTAAATTGTCAAGGAACATAAAACAAAATAGTAAAATATTTTACAGGCACATCAATAAAAAAAAGGAAGGTCAGGATGGGAATAGGGTCACTAAGGGATGGACAGGATAATACCACAGGCAGCGATAGCGAGATGGCAGAAATATTAAATAATTACTTTGCCTCCGTATTTACCAGGGAGATAGAACAGGTGGACATGACATTGGATCATGAGGTTAGTAATGAGATAAGCGCATTTAAAATAAAGAGGAGATATATTAAATAAACTAATCAAACTCAGAGGATAAAACCCCTGGTCCAGATGGATTGCATCCACGCATTTAAAAATAATCCAGGAAAGAGATAGCAGAGGCATTACTACACATATTTAATAATTCATTAGAAGGTACTCCCACAGTGCTGTTAAGGAGGGAGTTCCAGGATTTTGACCCAGTAATGATGAAGGATCGGCGATATATTTCCAAGTCAGGAGGGTGTGTGACTTAAAGGGGAACTTGGAGCTGATGGTGTTCTCGTGCGCCTGCTGCCCTTGTTCTTCTCGGTGGAAGAGGTTGCGGGTTTGGGAGGTGCTGCCGAAGAAGCCTTGGTGAGTTGCTGCAGTGCATCTTGTAGATGGTACACACTGCAGCTATGGTACGCCGGTGGTGGAGGGAGAGAATGTTTAAGGTGGTGGATGGGGTGCCAATCAAGCGGGCTGCTTTGTCCTGGATGGTGTCGAGCTTCTTGAGTGTGTTGGAGCTGCACTCATCCAGGCAAGTGCAGAACATTCCATCACACTCCTTACTTGTGCTTTGTAGGTGGTGGAAAGGCTTTGGGGAGTCAGGAGGTGAGACACTCGCCGCAGAATACCCAGCCTCTGACCTGCCCTTGTTGCCACAGTATTTATATGGCTGGTTCAGTTAAGTTTCTGGTCAATGGTGACCCCCAGGATGTTGATGGTGGGGGATTTGGCGATGGTAATGCCGTTGAATGTCATTGGGTGGTGGTTAGACTCTCGCTTGTTGGAGATAGTCATTGCCTGGCACTTGTGTGGCGCAAATGTTACCTGCCACTTAGCCCAAGCCTGAACGTCGTCCAGGTCTTGTTGCATGCGGGCATGGACTGCTTCATTATCTGGGGAGTTGTGAATGGTACTGAACACTATGCAGTCATCAGCGAACATCCCCATTTCTGACCTTATGTTGGAGGGAATTTCATTGAAGCAGCTGAAGATGGTTGGGCCGAGGACACTGCCCTGAGGAACTCCTGCAGCGATGTCCTGGGGCTGTGATGATTGACCTTCAACCACCACAATCATCTTCCTTTGTGCTAGGTATGACTCCAGCCAGTGGAGAGTTCCCCCTGATTCCCATTGACTACAGTTTTACTAGGGCTCCTTGATGTCACACCTGGTCAAATGCTGCCTTGATGTCAAGGGCAGTCACTCTTGCCTCACCTCTGGAATTCAGCTCCTTTGTCCATGTTTGGACCAAGGCTGTAATGAGGCCAGGAGCAGAGTGGTCTTGGCAGAACCCAAACTGGGCATCAGTGAACAGGTTATTAGTGAGGTGAGTAAGTGCTGCTTTATAGCACTGTTGATGACACCTTCCATCACTTTGCTGATGATTGAGAGTAGACTGATGGGGCGGTAATTGCCGGATTGTATTTGTCCTGCTTTTTGTGGACAGGATATACCTGGGCAGTTTTCCACATTGTCAGATAGATGCCAGTGTTGTAGCTGTACTGGAACAGCTTGGCTAGAGGCGTGGCTAGTTCTGGAGCACAAGTCTTCAGCGCGATAACCGGGATGTTGTCGGGGCCCATAGTCTTTGCTGTATCCAGTGCGCTCAGCCGTTTCTTGATATCACTTGGAGTGAATTGAATTGGCTGAAGACTGGCTTCTGTGATGGTGGGGATGTCAGGATTAGGCCGATATGGATCATCCACTCTGCACTTATGGCTGAAGATGGTTGCAAATGTTTGAGCCTTGTCTTTTGCACTCACGTGCTGGGCTCACCATCACTGAGGATGGGGATATTCATGGACCCTCCTCCTCCCGTTAGTTGTTCAATGGTCCACCACCATTCATGACTGGATGTGGCAGGACTGCAGAGCTTTGATCTGATCCGTTGATTGTGAGATCGCTTAGCCCTGTTTATAGCATGCTGCTTCTGCTTTTTAGCATGCATGTAGTCCTGTGTTGCAGCTTCCCCAGGTTGGCACCTCATTTTTAGGTACGCCTGGTGCTGCTCCCGGCATGCTCTGCTACACTCCTTATTGAACCAGAGTTGGTCCCCTGGCTTTATGGTAATGGTAGAGTGAGGGATATGCCGGGCCATGAGGTTACAGATTGTGGTGGAATACGATTCTGCTGCTGCTGATGGCCCACAGCGCCTCATGGATGCCCAGTTTTGAGCTGCTAGATCTGTTCTGAATCTATCCCATTTAGCACGGTGGTAGTGGCACACAACACTATGGAGGGTGTCATCAGTGTGAAGATGGGACTTCGTCTCCACAATGACTGTGCGGTGGTCACTGCTACCAATACTGTCATGGACAGATGCATCTGTGATAGGTAGATTGGTGAGGATGAGATTACTAGCCCAGTGACATTACCACTATGCTCCCATTCCCTGAAGAGGTAAGAGAGAGAATAAATAGACAAGGGTAATACAGTAGATGTAATTTATCTAGATTTTCAAAAGGCCTTCGATAAGGTACCACATAATTGACTAATGAATAAGCTCAGAGAATGTGCAGTCGGGACACATAGCAGAATGGATAGCGAGCTGGCTTCAGGACAGAAAGCAGAGAGTGGGAGTAAAGGGTAGCTACTCACAGTGGCAGAAGGTGGGTAGTGGTGTTCCACAAGGGTCAGTGCTGGGACCACTGCTGTTCACAATTTATATTAACGATTTAGACTTAGGAATCAAAAACACAATTTCTAAATTTGCGGATGACCCCAAATTGGGGGGGATAGTCAATACTGAGGAGGACTGCAACAAATTACAGGAGGACATTAATCAACTTGCAGAATGGGCATATAATTGGGAAATGAAATTCAACACAGATAAATGTGAGGTATTACATGTTGGTAGGAAAAATAGGGAGATCACTTGGAGGGTGCGAGTCTGGGTGGGGTTGAGGAACAAAGGGATCTCGGAGTACAAATACACAAATCACTAAAAGTAGCGACACAGGTTAACAAGGCCATAAAAAAAGCAAACCAGGCACTCGGGTTTATTTCTAGAGGGATAGAATTGAAAAGTAGTGAAGTTATGCTAAACCTGTATCGAACCTTGGTTAGACCACACTTGGAGTACTGTGTACAGTTCTGGTCGCCGTATTATAAAAAGGATATAGAGGCACTGGAGAGGGTGCAGAGAAGATTTACAGGGTTGATGCCAGAAATACGAGGGTATACCTATCAGGAAATGATAAACAGGCTGGATCTCTTTTTGCTTGTAAAACGAAGGCTGAGGGGTGACCTAATTGAGGTCTATAAAATTATGAAAGGTTTTGATAGAGTGGATAGAGAGAGAGTGTTTCCACTTGTGGGGAAGAGCAAAACCAGAGGCCATCAATAGAAGATGGTCACCAAGAAATCCAATAGGGAATTCAGGATAAACTTCTTTACCCAGAGAGTGGTGAGAATGTGGAACTCGCTCCCACAGGGAGTGGTTGAGGTGAATAGTATAGATGCAGGTAAGGGGAGGCTGGACAAGAATATGAAGGAGAAGGGAATAGAGGGTTACGCTGACACAATTAGATGAGGAAAGACGGGAGGAGGCTCGAGTGGAGCATAAACACTGGCCTGGACTGGTTGGGCCGAATGGCCTGTTTCTGTGCCGTATAGCCTATGTAATGCAAAGATCCCACTCGACATGCAGTCACAGAATCACAGAAACCCCACAGTACAGATAGAGGCCATTTCGGCCCATCGAGCCTGCACCGACACATATCCCACCCGATCCCCGTAACCCCTACACCAACACATATCCCACCCTAGCCCCGTAACCCCACGTATTTAATCCCCCTAACACTAAGGGTCAATTTATCATAGCCAATCAACCTAACCTGCACATCTTTGGACTGTGGGAGGAAACCGGAGCACCCGGAGGAAACCCACGCAAACACGGGGAGAATGTGCAAACTCCACACAGACAGTCGCCCGAGGCCGGATTCGAACCCGGGTCCCTGGCGCTGTGAGGCAACAGTGCTAACCACTATGCCAGCGTGCCAGCGATAAACAAGCAGTACAATTAAGTTTTGGATAGTTTTTTTTCTATTCGGGATGGGCACTGAGTCTACAAGCTCTTGTGGAGGACACTACAGTAGAAATGACGGGGCGCTTGTCTTCAGTTACCATCCTCTTCAGCCTTCGTTGGTCCTGGGCTGACACGTTGTGTTCCTGGAATGGAACGCCTTCACCGCTGAAGAGGTCATTCTTTAAATGTTCATTCACGGGATGTGGGCATCGTTGGCAAGGCCAGCATTTATTGCCCAAAACGAATTGCCCTTGTGGTGGTGGTGGTGAGCCACCTCCTTGAACCGCTGCAGTCCGTGTGGTGAAGGTACTCCCACAGTGCTGTTGGGGACAGAGGTCCAGGATTTTAACCCATCAACGATGAAGGAATGGCAGTATATTTCCAAGGTCAGGATAGTCTGTGACTTGGAGGTGGTGGTATTCCCATGCGCCTGCTGCCCTTGTCCTTCTAGGTGGTAGAGGTTGCAGGTTTGGGAGGTACTGTTGAAGTCTTGGTGAGTTGCTGCAGTACATTTTGTAGATGGTACACACTGCAGCCACGGTGCGCCGGGGGTAAAGGGAATGAATGTTTAAGGTAGTGGAGGATGGGGTGCCAATCAAGCGGGCTGCTTTGTCCTGGATGGTGACTAAGTGTTGTTGGAGCTGCACTCCTCCAGGCAAGTGGAGAGTATTCCATAAAAGTAGGGAAGTCTTGCTACAACTTTACAGGGCGCTGGTGAGACCACACCTGGAGTACTGCGTACAGTTTTGGTCTCCTTATTTAAGGAAGGATATACTTGCATTGGAGACAGTTGAGAGAAGGTTCACGAGGTTGATTCCTGGGATGAAGGGGTTGTCTTTTGAGGAAAGGTTGGGCCTATACTCATTGGAATTTAGAAGAATGAGAGATGATCTTATTGAAATGTATAAAATTCTGAGGGGACTTGACAGGGTAGATGATGAGAGGATGTTTCCCTTCGTGGGGGAATCAAGAACTAGGGGGCATAGTTTCAGAATAAGGAGTCGCCTATTTAAGACGGAGATGAGGAGGAATTTCTTCTCTGCAGGTCGTGAATCTCTGGAATTCTCTACCCCAGAGAGCTGTGGAGGCGGAGTCATTGAATATATTCAAGGTTGAGATGGACAGACATTTGAACTACAGGCGAGTCGAGGGTTATGGGGAACAGGCAGAAAAGTGGAGTTCAGGCTAAGACCAGATCAGTCATGATCTTACTGAATGGCGGAGCAGGTTCGAGGGGCCGAAAGGCCTACTCCTCCTGTTTCTTATGTAAAGAAGTCTTACTGCAATTATATAGGGCCTTGGTGAGACCACACCTGGAGTACTGTGTACAATTTTGGTCTCCTTACCTAAGGAAGGATATACTTGCAATAGAGGGAGTGCGACAAAGGTTCACCAGATTGATTCCTGGGATGGCGGGACTGTCGTATGAGAAGAGATTGAGTAAACTAGGCCTGTATTCTCTTGAATTCAGAAGAATGAGAGAGTATCTCTTTGAAGCATACAAAATTATTACAGGGCTTGATAGGGTGGATGTTTCCCTTGGCTGGGGAGTCTCGAACCAGGGGCCACAGCCTCAGAATAAGGGGTCGGCCGTTCAGGACTGAGATGAGAAGAAATTTCTTCACTCAGAGGGCGGTGAATCTTTGGAATTCTCTACCCCAGAGGGCTGTGGAGGCTCAGTCCTTGGGTATATTCAAAACCGAAGTCGATAGATTTCTGACTAGTAAGGGCATCAAGGGATATGGCGATAAGGCTGGTGAATGGAGTTGAGGCAGAAGATCAGCCATGATCTCATTGAATGGCGGAGCAGTCTCGAAGGGCCGAATGGCCTACTCCTGCTCCTAATTCTTATGTTCTTATCACGCTCCTAACTTGTGCCTTGTAGATGGTGGAAAGGCTTTGTGGAGTCCACCGACTCCATTCCTCTCCCTAGCATCTGTCTGAGGCTGAACCACACTGTTCGCAACCTTGGTGTCATATTTGACCCTGAAATGAGCTTCCGCCCACATATCCGCAGCATAACTAAGACCGCCTATTTCCACCTCCGTAACATCGCCCGTCTCCGCCCCTGCCTCGGCTCATCTGCTGCTGAAACCCTCATCCATGCCTTTGTTACCTCTAGACTCGACTATTCCAACTATTCCTGGCTGGCCTCCCACATTCAACCCTACGTAAACTTGGTCATCCAAAACTCGGCTGTCCGTGTCCTAACTCGCACCAAGCCCCGTTCGCCCATCACCCCCTGTGCTCGCTGACCTACATTGGCTCCCGGTTAAGCAACGCCCTGATTTCAAAATTCTCATCCTTGTTTCCAAATCCCTCCATGGTCTCGCCCCTCCCTATCTCTGTAATCTCCTCCAGCCCCACAACCCCCCGAGATATCTGCGCTCCTCTAATTCTGCCCTCTTGAGCATCCCTGATTATAATCGCTCCACCATGGGTGGCCGTCCCTTCAGCTGTCTGGGCCCTAAGCTCTGGAACTCACTCCCTAAACCCGTCAGCCTCGCTACCCCTCTCTCTCCTCCTTTAAGATGCTCCTTGACCAAGTTTTTGGTCATCTGCCCTAATTTCTTATGTGGCTCGGTGTCAATTTTTCTGTCTTGACGCTCTTGTGAAACGCCTTGGGACGTTTTACTATGTTAACATAGAAACATAGAGATAGGAACAGGAGTAGGCCATTCGGCCCTTCGAGCCTGCTCCGCCATTCAATGAGATCATGGCTGATCTTCGTCTGAGATCATAGCTGATCTTACCAGTTCAGTACCCCGTCCCCGCCTTTTCTCCGTAACCCTTAATCCCCTTAGCCTTCAGAAATATATCCAATTCTCTCTTGAAAATATTTATTGAATTAGCCTTCACAGCCCTCTGTGGCAGGGAATTCCACAGGCTCACCACTCTTTGAGTGAAGAAATTCTTCCTCATCTCTGTTTTAAATGATTTGCCCGCTATTTTTAGACTGTGGCCCCTGGTTCTGTGCTCCCCGGCCATTGGAAACATTCTCTCTGAATTCAGCCTGTCCAGGCCTGCCATAATTTTATATGTTTCGATGAGATCCCCTCTCAATCTTCTAAACTCCAGTGAGTACAAGCCCAAACTATTTAATCTCTCTTCGTAGGTCATTCCCGCCATTCCAGGTATCAGCCTGGTGAATCGCCGCTGCACTCTTTCCATGGCAAGAACATCCTTCCGCAGATGGGGCGACCAAAACTGTACACAATACTCCAGATGCGGTCTCACCAGCACCTTGTACAGCTGTAGTAAGGTATCCCTATTCCTATACTCGAACCCCCTTGATATGAAGGCCAACATACCATTTGCCTTCTTAATCGCCTGTTGCACCTGCATGCTCTCCTTCAGTGACTGGTGCACAAGAACACCCAGGTCCCTCTGCACTTCCCCATCTCCCAATCTATTGCCATTTAGATAATAATCTACCCTCCTGTTTTTACCCCCAAAGTGGATAACCTCGCATTTATCCACATTATAGTGCATCTGCCACGTATCCGCCCATTCCCCCAACCTGTCCAAATCGCACTGTAGCCTCCTGACATCCTCATCAGAGCCCACCCCTCCTCCTAGTTTAGTGTCGTCAGCGAATTTGGAAATATTGCATCCAATTCCCTGATCCAGATCATTTATATATATTGTGAACAGCTGGGGTCCCAGGACAGATCCTTGCGTCACCCCGCTGGTCACTGCCTGCCACTCCGAAAACGAGCCGTTTATTCCAACTCTCTGTTTTCTATCCGCCAGCCAGTTCTCTATCCACGTTAATACTTTGCCCCCAATCCCATGAGCCTTAATTTTGCATGATAATCTTTTGTGTGGAACCTTATCGAAGGCTTTCTGGAAGTCAAGGTACACCACATCCACTGGCTCTCCCCCATCTATTTTACCAGTTACTTCCTCAAAAAATTCCAGCAGATTAGTCAAACACGATTTACCCTTTGTAAATCCATGTTGACTCTGTCCGATCCTTTCCCCATTTGTCAAGTGCTCCGCTATTTTATCCTTAATAATGGACTCTAGCATTTTGCCCACAACCGATGTAAGGCTTACTGGTCTATAATTCCCTGCTTTCTCTCTACCCCCCTTTTTAAATATTGGGGTAACATTAGCTACCCTCCAATCCACGGGTACTGTTCCCGAGTCAATGGAGTTCCGGAAGATGCTATATAAATACAAGTTGTTGTTGTTGAGTCAGCAGGTGAGTCACTCGCCGCAGAATACCCAGCCTCTGACTACCTTGTAGCCACAGTATTTATGTGGCTGGTCCAGTTAAGTTTCTGGTCAGAGGTGACCCCAAGATGTCGATGGTGAGGGATTCGACAATGGTAATACCATTGAATGTCAAGGGGAGGTGGTTAGACTCTCTCTCTTGTTGGAGATGGCCATTGCTTCTGTGATTGGGGGGACCTCTTGCTCTCACTCTGCACTTCTGGCTGAAGGTGGTGGCAAACGCTTCAGCCTTGTCTTTTGCACCCACGTGCTGGGCTCTGCCTTCATTGAGGCTGGGGATGTTCATGGAGCCTCCTCCTCCCGTTAGTTGTTTAATGGTCCACCACCATTCACGACTGGATGTAGCAGGACTGCAGAGCTTTGATCTGATCCGTTGGTTGTGCGATCACTTAGCCCTGTCTACAGCATGCTGATTCTGCTTTTTAGCATACATGTAGTCCTGTGTCGTAGCTTCACCAGGTTGGCACCTCATTTTTAGGTATGCCTGGTGCTGCTCTTCTGCACTCTTCATTGAATCAGGGTTGGTCCCCTGGCTTGATTGTAATGGTAAAGTGCTGGGCCAGGAGGTTACAGATTGTGGTGGAGTACAGTTCTGCTGCAGCTGATGGCCCACAGCACCTCATGGATGCCCTGTTTTGAACTGCTAGATCTGTTGTGAATCTATCCCATTTAGCACAGTGATAGTGCCACACACCATGATGGCGGGTGTCTTCAGTGTGAAAACAGGACTTCGTCTGCACATGGATTGTGCGGTGGTCACTGCTACCAATACTGTCACAGACAGATGCATCTGTGACAGGTAGCTTGGTGAGGATGAGGTCAAGTAGGTTTTTCCCCTCGTGTTGGTTCTCTCCCCACCTGTTGAAAGCCCAGTGTGGCAGCTGTGTCCTTCAAGGCTCGGTCAGCTAGCGAGCCACTCTTGGTGATGGACATTGCAGTCCCCCACCCAGAGTGCATTCTGTGCCCTTGCTACCCTCAGTGCTTCTTCCAAGTGGTGTTCAACATGGCGGAGTACTGATTCATCAGCTGAGGGAGGGCGGTAGGTAGTAATCAGCAGGAGGTTTCCTTGTCCATGCTTGACCTGATGCCATGAGACTTCATGGGGTCCGGAGTCAATGTTGAGGACTCCCAGGGCCACTCCTTCCTGACTGTATACCACTGGTGGGATTGGGACTGTCCTGCTGGTAGGACAGGACATACCCAGGGATGGTGATGGAGTAGTCTGGGACATTGGCTGAAAGGTAGGATTCTGGGAGTATGACTATATCAAGCTTGACTAGTTTGTGGGGCAGCTCTCCCAATTTTGGCACAAGTCATCAGATGCTAGTGAGGAGGCCTTTGCAGGGGCGACTGGGCTGGGTGTGCCTAGGTCGATGCCGGGTGGTCTGTCTGGTTTTATTCTTTATCGTAGTGCTTTGGTACAACTGAATGGCTTGCTAGGCCATTTCAGAGGGTCACCCACATTGCTGTCACATATAGGCCAGACCAGGTAAGGACAGCAGATTTCCTTCACTAAAGGACACTACTGAACCAGATGGGTTCAGACAATCCTGTAGTTACAAGGTCACCATTACTGCTGCTAGCTTTTTTTTTTTTATTCCTGACTTATTTAATTAACTGCATTTAAATTCCCCTGCCGTGAGGGCGGGATTTGAACTCTCATCTCTGGATTACTAGTCCAGTAACATAACCACTATGCTACCGTTCCCAGTTGTCACTCCAGCTGTGATTCCTGGACCCAGTTTGTGCCACTGTTGTAAATGAGCAGTGTGGCTGTAGGCTGTGGCCAGCTCCCCACACTATAAGGGGCATGGTGAATTAATAAAAAACGATAGTTTCCCTCATTCCAACTCTCCGGTTTCATGTGCTGAAAATGAGACGACTCTTTGTTTGCTGTGTCTCTGTCGGGTTCCTCCTCGGTGTGTACCCGTTAACCAGTGCATGACAGTGTCCTCGGGTGGCTTGCCGTTTGTTTATGCTCCCTGTCTCTGCCCCTCTTTTTGGTAATGCACCTAGCCTCTGCTTGGGATCTCTCGGACAGCATGGTGGAGATCAAACAACTCGGCATTTTGATAGGAGATACGATCTTAATCCCACCATTTTGTAGCATAGTTCATTGGTAACCAGTGTGCTGGGCCACAATGACTCACTGCAATTAGATCATTCTGTCAGTGAAATATTTTGAAAGTGCCTCTTACTCGTAAATTTGGTGCAATAATATTTCTTTCCGATTTTTTTATAGAATGAATTTGATGCCGATTTATTAGATCTCAAGACTCTGGTTGAAAACCAGCTACAAGCCATCATGGTGAGTGATGATTATTTCTCCTTTGGGCGGCCTGATATGCGACATGTGGAACCCCATCGCCATGATTAAAGTCTCCGAACCAAACTGAGAAGCCCACCTAAACTTGGGTTTCTGTTTACCTGCTGTAGACTGCGCACCCCACTGACCTCAGCCCTGAGAACTTGGGCGTAGGTTAGCAGGAACTTGGGCTTAGAGACCCCAAGTGTACATAGTGGGTTACTGATGGATTTTACCCAGCTTAAACTGATGTTGTGAGCAAGGTTGAAGGGTCTGCCGCAGTTATTCTACCTCCTTGAGTCGGCTCCATTTACCACACAAGCGATGATCAATACTCAGCGAGGCTGGCTGAAGCCACAATTACCAGGGTTACCTGGTTACAACACATGTTTACTCTTACCAAAGCATGAGTGAAGAGATCCCTGTAGAACCCTAACCAAATTCTGTTCCGAGCAGGACACCGAGTAATCTCTTGCTCTGTTTTTCCTGCTAGCCTTCAAACTGGACCGTCAACAATTTGACTGCAAACACTACAACAATGCCCTGCTTGTGGTGGGACTTGGGTGGTTTGAGTTGGCTCCAAGGTGACATGCCTGGTGGTGGCTGATTGGAGCTGCATTGATCTCAGCCAGACAGCTCCACGCTACGCTATGGCACTGTTGATGATTGATCATCCAGCCTGGCATGTAGATGGGATGTGGAGGGGTAGACCCTGTCTCTTGTGGGGGGGAGGGGGGTCCCAGATTCTTCCCAGTTGGCTCCAGTTAACACTGCAAGGCAATCGTGCAATGCCTGGAGTGGTCCTAACTGGACAAACAACAGGAATCTTGCCAGAGCTCCATGCTGTAACACTGATCCCATGAGATGGATAAAGGCTCTGCCACTGGTAGATTCTCTCCGAGGTTAGATGTTCTGCCCCCGAGTCTGCTCCACCTCCTGCAGAAGTGGCCATAAAATCTCTGCGCCCTTTAACCTCCTCGCTATAGTGGAATAAAAGCCATAACTTCTCAAGTCTCTGTCATAACTGTAAGCTCTCATCCCTGGTAATGTTTTAGTGAGTCTACACTGCACCTTTTCCATTGATTTTTTAACTTTGTATGTATTTTAGGATACCGCGTTATAGCAATGCTCTACCTGCAGCCTAACTAAGGTCTTGAACAAGTTCAACATTCTGTCTGTTTTTGTGTTCTATGCCTCTAGATACACAAAACTAAGGCAGAACCAAAATACTGCAGATGCTGGAAATCTGAAATAAAAACACAAAATGCTGGAAATACGCAGCAGGTCAGGCAGCATCTGTGGAGAGAGAAACAGAGTTAACGCTTCAGTTGAAGATGTAACAGTTTTTAAGCAAATACAGAGGCAGGGAAAGAAATGGGAGGGAAGAGGGGAGGGAATGTCTGTGATAGGGTGGAAGGCAGGAGAGATTAAATGACCAAAGGGATGATGGGGCAAGGCAAAAGGAGATGGTAATGGGACAAGTTAAAGAAACAAAAGATGAGCTGAGAGGAAGTGTAAATGGCAACAGCAGAACCATTACCAGCACCTTCTGTCCGGAAAAATAGGGAGCAGTGGTTATGATCTGAAGTGATTGAAATCAGTGTAGAGTCTGGAAGGATTCTGTTTGCCTTTTTATGGCCTCATTTTCTTATGCTGCCACCTTTTTAATGACCTGTGTATCTACTCACCAAGAGCCCTCTGCTTCACTACTCCATTTAAAATGGAACTTATTCTTGCTTCCAATGTAGGAACATAGGTACTGCTTGACGAAAATAGAGCCCAAGGTCCATCTCGTTCTCGATCTGCCATCCTGGTAGTTGCATGACACAATGATAATGGAGAGGAGTTGTTGACTAATCATAGCTATCAATGAGTCTACAACAGACCCAGACCTGAAGCGAGGGAAGCCCCAGTGGTAGAGCTTTGGGAACCAGAGGTCCAAAGTCACTTGTTCCTCCCAAGCCCACTACACTCACCACATGTCATGACTTAAATTACTAGTTACATCCAAAATGTACGAATTCACTTTTTCTGCACGGAACTGTATCTGCCACCTGTCTGCCCATGCTGCTAACCTATCACTGCCCAGCAGTCTTTCACCGTCTTGCCCCAATTGCCAGCCTCTCCAATTTAGTGCAGCAGTGAATTTTAATATTGTCTCAATTTGAAAATCCAGATCCGTTATGTGTGTACTCATGGCCCTATTCTCTGGAGCTTCAGAGTCAGGGGTGTGTAAAGGGTTTGATTTTTTTGTGGGAGTTCACTGCTAAATTTTAGACAAATCTTGCCTTTGCTGTTAAATTTAAATTTCTGCACCAAGTAGTTGCCGGATTAGTGAAGGTAAACTAGTTAAGGTGCTAATTGGAAATGGGCTGAGAACACTAGCTTGGAAGAGAGGCGAGTTAAAACAAACAATTTCTAACTTAGTTAGAAAGACTATTTAAAGTTAACTGGTTTCCAGTGACAGAGAGTAAGGCAGCTCTGGACTGAGTAAAGAGTTAATTCTCTCCAGAGTTTAGGCTAACATTAGGGAGCTCAGGTCAGAAATAGTTTGGACAAAAAGAAGTGCGTTGACATTTACTTCCTTAGCTATTACACAGAATATTATCGAAAGGCAGTCAGACCGTTTGGACACTTCAGTAGAGAGGGTCCCGGCTAGATTGGAGAAGTAAATAATCTTGTATTAATTTACCTAGCCAGAGTTTGGAATGCTTCAGAGTTCGGCTACGAGGACAGTGGTGAGTAAACATTCTCTTTTTTTAGTTGAGTTTGAAACATTACAAGTTGAAGGAGACAGGCCCCTCAGGACGTGTGGGCCATCCTGGATTCGGGGGCCCCGTGTCTCCAACTGGAGGGTGGACTCTCTCGAGAAAGACTGTTCAGCTCGGCCAACATCTCTGGGGAGTTCTCCCCGGTGTCCTGGCCGATATTTACCCCTCAAGTACCATCACTGAAACAGATGATCTGGTCATTATCTCATTTCTGTTTGTGGGAAATTGCTGTGCGCAAATTGGCTGCTGCGTTTCCCTATATTAGAGCATTGTCTACACTTCAAAAGTACCTCATTGACTGAAGTACTTTGGGATGTCCTGAGGTCATGAAAGGTGCTATATTAATGAAAGTCCTTTCCTTTTACCTGTCTGATACCTGGCATCAGACACCTGAGATACATGTAGAGACTACAAGAGCCAAGTATTTCTACACTCTGAGAAGGGATCTTGTTGAGGTATCAGGATCCTTAACTGTGTCAACAAGTTGAACCCCAAGAAACTGTTGAACATGGCTAAAGATCAACAACGAGGGGGCATGGGCTGCAGCTGAGGAGGGAAGTTGATTGGAGGGACCAGAATGTTTAGAAAGGACTGTCCAATGAGGCGATCGAGGCTGAACGCATCAGTAATTGAGAGACTGGACAGCCATTTGGCGAGAAAACCCATTGAAGGAGAGCGGTCGTGAATTGTGTGTTCTGTTTGTGAACTCTGGGGTGGCCAGATGGTCCAAAGGGTATTTTCTGGTCCTGTATTTCTTCTGTTCCCTGACCCCTCTTGCTTGCTACCTCTCCACCTTCGCAAGCCTCTTCAACACTAGGCCTTCAGTCACCTCCCCATTTTTTCTAGGCATTCATTACCTCTAGGAAGCATCTTGGGACATTTGTCACGTTGGAGGTGCTTTATAAATACTCGTTGTTGAAAGATGCCCCATTAGGCAGGTGCTTCTGTCAGATACAAGATGGGTTAGAACTTATGGCTACAGATAAATCCGGCTAAAAATATTGCCCTTTTCATAATTTCTCTGCATTACAGGGACAATGACCGCAGCATCATCAGTCTCTGCAGTTCTTTGTAAAGGAATTTTGGTTCGGAAACCTCCAATATTTATTCATTAGCCTAAATTCTGTGGAACGTCTCTTGGGATGGCCTCACAGTTCTGTAACAAGACAGCGTACTTCAATATTGTTCCCACAGTGGTGAAAAAGGCTTCACTAGCTGAAGATTTCCACAATATATGAACGTGTTGTTCGAGAACATTTGGCAGAAGAACCTTTTTATAATGAGTAAACGATGGAAATAGAAACTTGTTAAAGAGTAATGATGCTTCTCTTTAAAGTTTTTCTTTGGGATTGAAACTTTTAAGAACTCTTTCTGAAACCCAACTGCTGCAGCTGCTGGCTCATCCTAGCTGGCCCTTGTAAACACCCTGGGGGGGGAAATTAGGCAAAGCAACTAGCGCCCGGGCGCGGCACAGCCCACGCCTCCCGTGAAATTCAGCGGGAGGTTAGCAGTGGTGCTAACCGGTAGCGCCCCACGGTGCATCGCCGTGCGCATCACCCCGGCCACGATGTTCGGGTGCGCCCCCTGACTTACCGCCGGACGCTATGTCCAATGGGATCAAGAGGGGCCTACCTGCGGCCAGGGTGGCGCTATTTAAAGGCGAGGTGCCGGGCGGCCATTTTTGTTGCTGGCCGCCTGCCAGCACCTGCCTGTGCTCCTGTCCCCGGCCTCCTGAACGGCACTTCTCGAGTGAAATGGGGCGCCACTCAATTTTTAGCCCCCTCCTACTCGCTCCTAAAGTTGCTGACTCCTGCTGGGTTCTGGTTCCTTGAATGTGGGCAGAGCTGTGGCCCCTTGCCCAAGTGGTCATTCTTCAGCTATGAGACCTGACGACGATTGTTGGCGGGCTGTTGGACTGGACGGACATCACCGCTCAGTCTAGACCTGTCCCCATACAGATAGGCAGGCAGACGCGCTCTCTGTTTCTCTTCCTCTTTCCCCCCGCCCCCCCTTTGTGTCCTCTCTCGTGTGGTGTGGAGAGAGGAAGGTGCAGGGAGAGGCACACGTCACTGAGAGCAGTTCAGGTACCTAGAACTGTGTTTGTCACCTCCTCGCCCGAGGTGCATTGAGGCCAGTTCTGACACCACTGCTGAGATCAGCTCACTCCAAGCGCAAACCGCAGATCGAAGCTGGGCCTTCCTGATCTACATTGCTCGGCAACGTACCAGGCAACACATTTACCTGACCAGCCGTTGGAAGAACTGGGCCTTTTAGTTTGTAAACACGGTCAGTTGTGTTTGGTGTTGGGTCCAGTTGTGTTTGGTGTTGGGGTCCAGTTGTGTTTGGTGTTGGGGTCCAGTTGTGTTTGGTGTTGGGGTCCAGTTGTGTTTGGTGTTGGGGTCCAGTTGTGTTTGGTGTTGGGGTCCAGTTGTGTTTGGTGTTGGGGTCCAGTTGTGTTTGGTGTTGGGGTCCAGTTGTGTTTGGTGTTGGGGTCCAGTTGTGTTTGGTGTTGGGGTCCAGTTGTGTTTGGTGTTGGGGTCCAGTTGTGTTTGGTGTTGGGGTCCAGTTGTGTTTGGTGTTGGGGTCCAGTTGTGTTTGGTGTTGGGGTCCAGTTGTGTTTGGTGTTGGGGTCCAGTTGTGTTTGGTGTTGGGGTCCAGTTGTGTTTGGTGTTGGGGTCCAGTTGTGTTTGGTGTTGGGGTCCAGTTGTGTTTGGTGTTGGGGTCCAGTTGTGTTTGGTGTTGGGGTCCAGTTGTGTTTGGTGTTGGGGTCCAGTTGTGTTTGGTGTTGGGGTCCAGTTGTGTTTGGTGTTGGGGTCCAGTTGTGTTTGGTGTTGGGGTCCAGTTGTGTTTGGTGTTGGGGTCCAGTTGTGTTTGGTGTTGGGGTCCAGCCATGGATCTCTGCCATCGGTTCAACAACCCGTTCTCTTCCCCCCCCCCCCCCCCCCCCCACCCCAGGCTGTCTGCATTCATTTGCCAGACATGGCAGGCTCCCTTTAGTGCTGGAAAATGAGCAAGCCCTCTGGTGACCTTCATATGCGTTGCAATAGGTGGGATAGAGGGGTGACTGAAGTATTTTGTTGCATGCTTGACTTTCTAAACATACAAAAGGAGAATCCTTTTGTCTGAATTTGCAATGGAATCCCGTTTAACACATTGTCGGGGTCATGAGTGGAGTTAAAGAATGCGGGTGGGATTATCTGACTTGATGCCACTTGCATCAGAAACATGCACCCAAGTGCTAGCTCAGATTGTCTGATACACCCAACTGTTCCCCAGAAATGAGAGAGCCACTGCTATTGCTGTGTGATTAAATGGCTAAATATTTGTTTCAGACTTGAATCGAATTAATTCTCCTAATTAACCGGACTCGTGTGGGCTGCGAGTCCACATGTCCAGCTATCCTCCGCTACCTCACCCAAGTGACCGTGCTGTATAAATGGGGCTAAGCAATGAGAGACTGTAAACCGTAGGGCGGCACGGCAGCCGAATCTGCTCCTGTCTTTCTCTCTCTCTCCGCATGTTCTACCGGATAGCGATCAGGAGCGGGAACCCAGCCTTTCAATAATACCATCCCCAGCCTGAGGAGAGACTGAGGCCAGTGCTAACACCCCTTCAGCTGGCTTAACTCCGCACAGGCAAGCGATCAGACCAGGAGCTGTCGCATTTTGTTTTTACAAACCGTGCACAAGCAGGAGGTGACGACCTCCTTTCTGCACCTCCTGAACGTCTCCAGTGCACTGATGAGCCAAGCGGTAGGAGACCCTCCCTCGCCCCGCTGGCCCCAGCAATGCAGTGAGTCCGCACCAGCATGAAGTTCAGTGTGCAATGCGAAACCCTGATCATCCTACTTCAAAACTGCCTGCAAGTGTGATTCCCCCCTGCCCTGTGAGCCAGCTTACGGGGTGGTCACTCGTAAAACACACACGCCATTGGAGTCGACCCTGAAGCAAATGGGATTGTATTCCTCCGAGCAGCTTCAGTTAATGCTCGGGAAACACTGCCATGGTAATACCTTTGTGTCAGTGATGTCCTAAATATTGTGACGTTTTGTTGCATTAAGTTAGGAACGCCGCTTCGGATTGGAGTTTGCGAAAGAGCTGACGGTTACACTTTTAATTTTCAATTTTTTTTATTAAAAGACTTAATTCTCCTGTTTTACGCAACCTGTTTTTCAGATGATGGGAGTAATAATGGGGGCCGGCGTGGCGGTGGTGCTGATTGCCACCACCATTTTCATTGTACACAGACGCTTGCAAGCGCGAAGTAAGTAAAACCGCGCTGATAAATTGCTGCAGTTCACGGGTGTCCCACAGCTGTTGGCCAATGCGTTCAGTCCTGTGCGCCCTACTTCACATCCTGACTGAATATTTCTGTGTCATTTTGTAGCGGCCCACCTCCCTGCTCTGTACTATTGCTGAATTTAAACCCCCCCCCAATCTCCCAAAGCCAGTAACCAGCGTGAGTTTGGTGGCCAAAGCCTCAGTTTATGTGCAGCGTGTCCAAGGGGCATTCCACTCGGGGAGTCATCCTTGGGCCAGTATCGTGTCCCTTGTTAGCAGCTCCGAGGGGAGTTAAAATCCCCGGTAGCAGATTTTGTGCGCATTCTCGGGCATTGTGCATCCAAAGAGGTTGGGAGGGAAAGGGATTTGTATTCCTGTGAAGGAAAAAAAAAAAATCTCTTGTGTATAATATCTCTGTCAGCCTTGGCTCAGTGGGTAGCGCACTCTTCCCCTGAGTCAGCAGGCTGTGGATTCAAGCTCCACTCCAGAGACTTGAGCACGTAAGCTAGGCTTGAACCCATAACCTTCTGACTCAGGCGAGAGAGCTACCAATGAGCTTGAGCCATGGCGGACCACAGAAACTGGAAAGGGTTTAAGGAAGCTGGGGAGGATGTGGACTGGAAGAACGCAAAATTAAAATAAAATATATTTTAAAAACTGTTGTAGATAAGTTAACCAAAATTACGAGTGATGAGGAGGAAATCTCTTTTTTTTTGATATGTCTGTGCTCGTGTTGATAAAGTTGAGCCTTAAAAGTGAAAGTTGGGGTTGCAATAGAGAGGAAAACAAGGCCGAAACTGAGTGTGTTAGAGGGCCATTTAATTCATAGTCATAGAGTTATACAGCACAGAAAGAGGCCCTTCGGCCCATCGTGTCTGCGCCGTCCATCAAGCCCTGTCCAATCTAATCCCATTTTCCAGCATTTGGTCCATAGCCTTGTATGCAATGGCATTTCAAGTGCTCATCCAAATGCTTCTTGAATGTTGTGAGGGTTCCTGCCTCTACCACCCTTTCAGGCAGTGAGTTCCAGACTCCAACCACCCTCTGGGTGAAAAAGTTCCTCCTCAAATCCCCTCTAAACCTCCTGCCCCTTACCTTGAATCTATGCCCCCTTGTTATTGACCCCCCTACTAAGGGGAAAAGTTCCTCTTTATCTACCCTATCTATGCCCCTCATCATTTTGTACACCTCAATCAGATCCCCCCTCAGCCTTCTTTGCTCCAAGGAAAACAACCCCAGCCTGTTTAGTCTTCATAGCTGAGGCGCTCCATCCCAGGTAACATCCTGGTGAATCTTCTCTGCACCCTCTCCAAAGCAATCACATCCTTCCTATAGTGAGGCGACCAGAACTGCACACAGTACTCCAGCTGTGGCCTCACCAGCGTTTTGTACAGCTCCATCATAACCTCCCTGCTCTTATATTCTATGCCTCTGCTAATGAAGGCAAGTATCCCATAAGCCTTTTTAACCACCTTATCTACCTGTTCCGCTGCCTTCAGGGATCTATGTACATGTACACCAAGGTCCCTCTGTACTTCCTAGGGTCCTACCACTCATTGTGTATTCCCTTGCCTTATTTGTCTGTCCAAAATGCATCACCTCGCACTTTTCAGGGTTAAATTCCATTTGCCACTTTTCCGCCCATCTGACCAACCCGTTTATATCGTCCTGTAGCCTGAGGCTTTCCTCCTCGCAATTTACCACCCCACCAATTTTCGTGTCGTCTGCGAGCTTACTGATCATACCTTTTACATTCTCATCCAAATCATTTATGTAGATCACAAACAGCAAGGGACCCAGCACCGATCCCTGAGGTACCCCACTGGACACAGGCTTCCAGTCACAAAAGCAACCTTCGACCATCACCCTCTGCCTCCTGCCACTCAGCCAGTTTAGGATCCAACGTGCCAAGGCACCCTGGATCCCATGGGCTCTTACCTTCTTGACCAGTCTCCTATGCGGGACTTTGTCAAAAGCCTTACTGAAGTCCATGTATACCACATTCACAGCATTTCCCTCATCCACACACCTAGTCACCCCCTCGAAAAATTCAATCAGATTGGTCAGACATGATTTACCCTTGACAAAGCCATGCTGACTATCCCTGATTAATCCTTGCCTCTCCAAGTGGAGACTAATTTTGTCCCTCAGAATTTTTTCCAATAATTTCCCTACCACAGATGTTAGGCTCACTGGCCTGTAATTCCCTGGTTTATCCCTGCTACCCTTCTTGAATAATGGTACTACGTTAGCTGTTCTCCAGTCCTCTGGTACATCCCCTGTGGCCAGAGAGGTTCTGAAAATTTGTGTCAGAGACCCTGCAATCTCCTCCTTTGCCTCACACAGCAGCCTGGGATACATCTCGTCCGGGCCTGGGGATTTATCCACTTTTTGGCCTGCTAAAACCGCTAGTACCTCCTCCCTCTCGATGCTAATATGTTCAAGTATATCACAGTCCCCTTGCCCGATTTCTATGTCTACATCGTCTTTCTCCATAGTGAACACAGATGCAAAAAATTCATTAAAAACCCCGCCTACATCATCTGGCTCTACACACAGATTGCCACTTTGGTCCCTAATGGGCCCTACCCTTTCCCTGGTTATCCTCTTGCCCTTAATATACTTATAAAACATCTTAGGATTTTCCTTTATTTTGCTCGCCAGTGTTATTTCATGGCCCCTCCTCGCTCTCCTAATTTCTTTTTTAAGTATGCCCCTGCACTTTTTATACTCCTCTAGGGCTTCCTCCGTCTTTAGTCTTTTGTAACTGCCAAAAGCCCCCCTTTTTTTCCTAATACATTTTTGTATATCCCTTGTCATCCAAGGTTCCCTTTGCTTGTTGGTCCCACTCTTGACCTTTACGGGAACATGTTGGCGTTGTACTCTCTCTATTTCCCTTCTGAAAGTCTCCCACTGCTTTGATGTGGATTTTCCTATAAGTAGCTGCTCCCAGTCCACTTTGGCCAGATCCTGCCTTATCATATTAAAATCGGCCTTCCCCCAATTTAGAACCCTTATTTCCGGGCCGTCTTTGTCTTTTTCCATGACCACCTTAAATCTCACCGAATTATGGCCACTGTCGCCAAAATGCTCTCCTACTGACACTTCCACCACTTGCCCGGCTACATTCCCTAGAATTAGGTCCAGTACCGCCCCCTCTCTTGTAGGACTTTCTACATGTTGGCTCAAAAAGCTCTCCTGGATGCACTTTAAGAATTCTGCACCCTCTAAGCCTTTCACACTCTGACTATCCCAATTAATATTGGGGAAGTTGAAATCCCCCACTATTATTACCCTATTATTTTCGCACTTCTCTGAGATTTGCCTACATATCTGTTCCTCTATCTCCCCCTGACTGTTTGGGGGCCTATAGTACACTCCCAGCAAAGTGCTTGCCCCCTTTTTGTTTTTAAGTTCTACCCATATGGCCTCATTAGAGGAGCCCGCTAATATATCATCCCTCCTTACAGCAGTAATTGACTCCTTAATTAATATTGCAACACCCCCTCCCCTTTTACACCCCCCTCTGTCTCGCCTGAAGATTCTATACCCCGGAATATTGAGCTGCCAGTCCTGACCCTCCCTCAACCATGTCTCCGTGATAACAATATCGTACTCCCATGTGTTCAACAACAACTTCAGTTCATCCACCTTATTTGCAAGACTCCTTGCATTAAAATAAATGCCTTCCAGCCTTGCCATATTCCCTTTTGCCTTCACATATTTGCTCTGCCTTCCCAGCTGACTTGTTTTTTCCTCTGTATTTGGCTGTAAATCACCCCCTAATTGCACAGAAATTCTCAGCATTGTTTGTTGACCTTAGCTTACAAATTCCAAATGATGAAAACATGAGTTACATTACAACCAAAAAGCATTATACAGGAAACTTCTTTTTTTTATCCGGGACCGACGTGGTGCCGGTTCATCAAAAATTCCGGATCACCGAGCACTATACAGTAGTAAAAGATACGAGAGCTGAGAGCTCCGTATAAAGCAACAAACCCTGTTGCTTAGCAACAGGTTCAGAACAATGGCCAGAAGTTACAAGCGTCTCTGTAGCTTCGCAACAGCTGCAGCCACACCCTTGCACAGCAACAGATGGAGGAAGGCAAGTAATATGAAGTATGAACCTACTCCTGAATTTTGCCGGTTAACCGAGATTTCCGGTTATTTAGGTGCTGGTAAATCGAAAGTTTCCTGTATTACGCACCAGCCTTGGGACTGCAGTAGTTACAAGCCACTGCCCGATTCAATACAGTTGTGTGACTCATTTTTCAACCCCCCACTTTCATTTAATTTTTAGTGCTTTAATTCAGTTAGAATCTACTTCTACCACACTTGCCCCCAACACTTTACCTCTCCCTTTCAATCGCCCCATGTGTCTCTTATTTGTCTTGAAAGCAGATTTACTAGTTAATGGACAATATTAATGAGAGGCGAGAGGACCTGGAACATTATCTCAAGGCCATGCTCGTTAGGATGAGAGGATGTCACTTTAAAACAGATCTTCAGTTATTCCAAGTGTTTATTACTCTTTGAATAAAGATTTTGTTTCTACCAAGTAGGTCGCAGAGACGAACACCTTGGGGAAGTCCAAAATGGAGGCTGGGTTGGTTGAGTTGGAAAACTATTGGGATGAGCTTCGAGGGGCTGCCTGGCCCTTTCTCCTGCTCTGATTTTTCTTTACTTGTGACCTTTTTTGCCGTGGGGGCTGATTCTGATCATTTTTATGCTGTTTTTATTACACTTTCCATCCTTTGGACGAGACGTTGAATTGACGTCCCTGTCCGGCTCTTCAGATGGATGATAAAGGTCCCATGGCAACGTTTGAAAATGGCTGCCATGCTCGCCTCCATAGCAACAGTAACTGAACTTCAAAGTAATTCCTTGCAGGTGAAATGCTTTGGGACATTTCAGAGGTGCAATACGCTGCTACATAACTCCCTGCTTGTTCTGACGAGCTCATATTGCTACTTTGTTGGGAGTCTGCCAGACACACTGCAAACTCTGGATGTGCCAAGCCCAGCCTTGGGCCAACATTACATGTATGGCCTCGCAAGGGCAGATTTATAGGGCCAAGTTCTTTTGCAAACATTCATCGAACTCTGCTAACCAAATCTCTGTCCAGGTGGTAATTCATTTTGCAAAGTATGTTGGCTGTGTCACAGCTGACTCATACTTAAAGAACCAGTGCGTGAGGCAGCCCTGATTCAGAGATCCCTTGAAGTATTGATTAGTTATTGAATAGATATCAAAATTAGCTGACTACTATAATGGGGCATGTTTGCGCCCTGGTATAATCAGTTATGCTGACTCCAGATATGGGAAACGCAAACCTTTGCTCTTTTTTGGAAAAGCAAGTTTCATTCTGTAAGTCATTTTTGTCCAGCCTCGCAGATTGTTTGTGTATTTGTTGCTGTTTCTTAGAAATTCAAGCTCAGGAAACCCCAAAATACAGATTCCGAAAACGTGACAAAGTGATGTTCTACGGACGCAAGATCATGAGAAAGGTATGAAGGACACGTCCTAACTGAGGGCACGGATTAACCTGCAGTGGCCGAGAGTGAGTGCATCTGCCAGATGTTACAGACAGAAATCGGAGTTTAAAAAAACGTTTTATCCCCAATGTTTAGGATTTAACCCAGATGAGCGTGGCCAGGGCATTGGGCTTAGTTTTGAATTACTCTAGCTAGTACCTGGGCCGAATGGCCTCTTCCTCTGCTGCAAACATCTATGGTTGTGTGTACCACCTGCCCAGTCTCTCCTCCCCATCCTACATGCCCCAGACAGGAAGGCTTGTCTAGTAGCTCTGCTGAGGCCGCCTTATGTTCTTATATTTTTGGACTCTAGGGGAATCGAGGGATATGGAGATGGGGCGGGAAAGTGGAGTTGAGGTCGATGGTCAGCCATGATCTTATTGAATGGCGGAGCAGGCTCGAGGGGCCGTATGGCCGACTCCTGCTCCTAATTCTTATGTTTCTTATGTTCTCCATTCCAGCAGAGGCCATCCTTGGGGTTTAGAGAGGAGATTCTACCTCTTGGATTGAGCTGCTAGTAAGTCATTTTTAATCCTTTCGCCCAGTGTTAGTGTGGAAACTGCCTGTCCGGCATGGAGTCTGCTGCTGATTTGGCTTTGACTTACTAATTGTTTCCGCTGAATCCAAACTCTGGTCTTCACTAAATCTGATTGAAGGTCTCAAAGTTCAACACTGACCTGCTTTCAGCTGCTGTTATGCTTTTGATTCTCTTTTATATATATTTTTTTCTTGCCTGTTTTCTCTACCTCCTTGCCTCTCTCATATGCATTGACCCCCAATGCTGGAGTATTGTTCTGTGGGTATCAGGGCACCATCCTATAGCTCGTTCAAGTGGCCGTTGCTCGTGCGAGGCTTGCATCTGTAGACGATTCATCGACCAGGACTTCAAAGTCAAGCCTGATCTGATCATCACCCAGTGTCCACACTGCAGGATAGTATGAGGAATGATGGCGCTGGCTGGCACCTCCCCGCTCTCTCTGCTTCCAAAGTTGATGATGTTATAGAATAATATGGTGACATTCTCTGTGCTCAGTATATGTAAAATAGTTCGCCCTCCACCATCAATAAACCAGTTCCTAAAATACTCGTTCAATCTGAGGAGCATCTGTTCGGGTGTTTAAAAAATGTGAATGCTTCGTATTTGGGTCTTGGATCTGTAGCTTCTCCCTTTATCTGTATAGTATGTGATACCTTCTGATTTGGGTTGTACTTGTCTATTTCCAGGTGTCGCAATCCACATCTTCCCTTGTTGGAACTTCATTTAGACCAAGGACGAAAAGGAAACAAAAGATGCTGATCATTGCAAAACGGTACTGCCTTGAGTAGATAGTGTCTCTGTATATGGGTCGCTGGTTACCTGGGAGACCTAGCCATGAACAATAATTGTAGATTATAGCTAGAGTAGGCTAGTAATAATGGCTAGTCCGAGAGTTCCAATGCAGCATGGCAAGTTGTGAAATTGAATTCAGTAAATCTAGTCATTAATGGTCTGGCACAAAAAAAAATGAAAAGCTTCCAGATTGTCTTAAAAACCCAACTGGTTCTCTAATGTCGAATGACATGGGAAATACATGTATCCTTTCCAGCAATGCCCACATCCTGAGGACAAATAAAATAAAGACATGGTTAATAAGCTATCCATTGCATTTGTAATATTAACCCTTTGAGCCCAGGATGTTAGAGTACTCTGTTCCATCGAACTGTGCACTTGCTGTTGGGCCTTCAGGACCTAGAGGTAGCTTGAACCTTTCTTCCAGTGAGGTTTGCCAGTTTCCCATTGTTCTGGAGCTCATAGGGGCTGCCGCTCAGAACTGAGCCAATTCTATCTTTTTTTCCTCTCTCGAGCCCTTCCTGCCACCTTTTTATTTCTTCCTCCTCTTGGGTACTTCGCCTCCCCTAGTCCCTATCCCAACCCATTACTACTCCTCTGCCTCCCTATTCGTCTGTTGCTGCCCCAGGGCTTTAAGCACATGGCAGCCCCTGTGCCTATTTTGACATCCTCTGAAGGGCATATTGTGGCGTCTGTCACTGTCTCCCGAAGAACAGGACCAACTGCATGCCCAGCATGCCCACTCACCGAGCTCCTTCCCATCCGACTCGCCCCACCCTATACTACCTCTTTGGACTCTGCCAGCGGATCAACAATTGGTGCCTCTCAGCATTGCCCTCCAGAAACTCGCAAACAAGGCCTTTACTTTCCATGACCTTTATTATGGGATTGATCTCTCCTAGCTTTGACTAAAACTTGACTCATGGGTGATGGCACCTTGTCCCTTACTGAAGTCTTCCTGCCTGGCTATACTTTCTGCCATCTGCCCTGCCCAAACTGCCACAGTGGCAGTGTGACCCTCATCACCAGATCACACGTTATGTCTCTCCCTTTACTCCTTCCTCCCAGAGCATCTGCAGCCATGCCATCTCTTCCTGCCTCGCACTGTCACCTTGGTAGACCCCTGCCATGAACTCCGCACCCTCACGGCCTGCTCCATCCCCTCCCCTTCACTGTCCAAGGCTGAATTGGATCCGTCACAACTTCCGCATCCTACTTGAGTTTCCGACTCCACGTCTTCTCCATCACAAAGACTGCCCACTTCCACCTCTGTAACATCACCAGCCTCCGCCCCTACCTCGGAGCATCTGCCGCTGATATCCTCATCGTCACTGTTGTCACCTCCAGACTTGACTGCAAAGGATGGCCTCCCATCCTTCGCCCTCAAACTCTGCTGCTCCTATCTTACCCTGCACCAAGTCCTGCTCAGCCAACACCCCTGGCCTCATTGACCTCCAGTGGCTTCCGGTCCTCCAACGTCCCAAATTTAAAATTCTTCCCCTCATATTTTTAATTTCTTAATGGCCTTTCCCCTCCCCATCTCTCTCAACTTCCTCTAACCCTACAATCCCCCTCTCCCCAGGACTCTCCATTCCTCTCTCTGGGCTCCTGTGCACCCCATGCTTCCTTCACCTCGGCACTGGCTGCCCTGCCTTCAGCTGCCTAGCCCACATGCTCTAATTCTCCTCTCCCCACCCCCGAAAACCAATCCTCCTCTCCACCTGCATAAGAATCATCTTAAAACCCACCTCCCCTTCTAATATCTCTGGCTCAGCACCAATTTTTGAATTTTGATTACGCATGCACGAAGTACCTTGGGGCTGTTTTCCTCTTGAAGGTGCCTTATAAAATGCATGTTGTAATTGTCGTGTGCCCAGTTCCCAAACCCCAGCTGCTGTTCATACTGCATGTTTGAGATATGTTGGTGCAGAAAAGATCTGATGAAGTTCCCCTTGCACAGTGTTCAGCTTCATTGGGAAGAAGTTAGACCACATTGTGACTGATGACGAATTGGTAGTTGAGACTCTCCAGCACAGCAGTGCGATGGAAGGGAATTTCGAACCTTTGTAATTTTGTCTGTTTCATCAAAAAAGCAACTCTTTGGCATCCGGTGTAACTGACCTGTGTTGTATTCCTGGCCACAGGATTGGCGGGCAGGAAGTGGTCACAAGACTTTTGCTTCAGGACAGGAGATTTTGAAACACTCCAGCTTCAATTTTGGGAATTTGTTGCCTCCGGGACCCTTTTTATCTATTGTGTTTTTTAGACCAGTTCTTGTTAACATCATTGTTTTATACATAGAGCTGCTGCTTTGGTGGAATTCACTATTCCAGTGCACCCCTGTCCGGCCTTCCACGTTAGACCCTCCGTAAACTCGAGGTCATCCAAACTTCGGCTGCCCGTGTCCTAACTCGCACCAAGTCCTGTTCGCCCATCACCCCTGTGCTCGCTGACCTACATTGGCTCCCGGTTAAGCAATGCCTCGATTTCAAAATTCTCATCCTTGTTTTCAAATCCCTCCATGGCCTCGCCCCTCCCTATTCCTGTCACCTTATCCAACCCTACAACCCCTCCTTCAATTCTGCCCTTTTGAGCATCCCCGATTTTAATCGCTCCACCATTGGCAGCCGTGCTTTCAGCTGCCAAAGCCCTAAGCTCTGGACTTTCCTCTGTAAACTTCTCCGTTTCTCTACCTATCTTTAAAACGCTCCTTAAACCTCTGGCCATCTGCCCTAATATCTCCTTATGTGGTTCCGTGTCGAATTCTGTTGGTAACGCTCCTGTGAAGCGCCTGGGGACATCTTATCTACATTAAAGGCGCTATATAAATGCACGTTGTTGTAGTAGTAGTCAGAATAGGGTAGTGAATTGCTTTCCCAGGACAGATGATGCCTGGGAGATCAGCAGCCGCCAGAGGCCACCTGAGATAGTGCTGAGAAATTGCATTGTCCAGGGTTGTCGTGCTGAAAACTCACTGGACCTGTATTTCCCAGCTGGCTTTGTTTTGTTGTCGTTTGTTCTGGGCTGCAACACCAGATCTTGTCCATTTAACACAAGAAAATGACGAGGTGATAGTGGAAGGGTGATAAAAAGACTAGAATTACTGCTGCTGATAATGACATCCACACTTTTAATAGAGGCAACAACCACCTTAAAATACAGAGTAATGCCTACAGTGAAACAGCAAGCAGAGGAGTATTACAGCGACCATGTTTAACACTCAGTGTTACTACCAGTAATTTCCTGGCTGTAATTCCGGGGGATGTTTATACCCAGCGTTGTCCCAAAGAGTGCAGATTTGTGTTTCCTGGGGTCCGTTTGAAAGAAGTATTTTCTAAGTGAGTGGACGTGCTGACCGTGCCTAAATCCAGTTGGGCTAATACCTCCAAGCCAGTGATGCTGGATGGTGCTAGTGATGACCTGTCGTCTGTGACCAGAAGTAACCGAGCAGTTAGGGATTTTGCTTAAAATACAGCCCAGTCACACATGACTCTGGTTCTGCACGTTGATTGGTGGAGGATCAATGAGCTTACTCTAATACCGCCCGTGAGTTTGTCGATGATTTAATTGTCCAGTAACCCGGCACCAAGGACAGTTTTATTGGTTGAAAGCCTTTCGTTTCATTCCCCCCCTACCCCCCCCCCCCCAACCCCACCCCACTTTTTGGGGCAGGAACTGCAGTTGTGAAAGTTTACAGAGGATGCCTTTCACATGAGCTGGGATTTAGGATAGTTGGTCTTTCGTCCGGTGCAAGTGGTTCCTATAACCAAGTGCTGAATATTGTCTGAGTTTTTATAAAAAGGATTACTTTCTTGCGCCTGCGGGACATAGATGTGGAAACATGATAACACACTCAACTGTATCAGCGTAGATATGGAAATCCTGAGTGATTAGACTAAATGTTTAGTATGTTTAACACTAATGTATTTGGTGTATCAGAGCTGTACATCATTGTGTCTCTTGTCTGTTTGTGTCTGTATTCTTCTAAGGACCTTTCTGCCTCCTGTATCCTCCACAGGTTCTTGCACATCAATAAGGAAGTTCCGACCCTGCAGCCGAAGGAGCCCCCGCCCTCTGTTCTCGAGGCTGACCTGACCGAGTTTGACGTCGCCAGCTCACACTTGCCCCTGGAAGTACTGTACATGCTGAAAAACGTCAGGTAACTCTTGGAAATCCGAATCTTTTATATAAAGAGGCACCGCCCATTAGCAACTGAGGAAAATGCAGATTTAGTTTTCAAATCGGAACTGAAAATATCGAGCAGCATGTTTGCAGGAGTGTTCTATTCCATATTGTGGCGTGCGCTTGCCCTATTTCCAAACCTTCGGTGCAAGATAATCTAACCACTATAATATTTGCACAGCAACTGGGGAGCAACTATTGCAATGGATAATTAATTACTGAAGGAGGATATAAGTAGTGGTCATTCTTAGCTGCACATTAACCAGCCATTTCTGCGATGATGCTGTACACGGGGTGAGACTTTCACAAGAGCACTGCTGACGTAGCCTGATTTTTCAGTAGGGTTCTGCCACTTGTGAGTTATCAGACTGTTGCACAAATTCTCACTTGTGCTCTGATCACATACATAGAAACATAGAAGATAGGAGCAGGAGTAGGCCATTCGGCCCTTCGAGCCTGCTCCGCCATTCAACGAGATCATGGCTGATCATCCAAACCCTAGCACCCGGCCCCTACACCGACAGCCATCCCACCCAAGCCCTATTCCCGTAACCCCACGTATTTAATCCCCCCTAACACTAAGGGTCAATTTTTTATCGTGGCCAATCCCTCCCCTCGCCCAGACCTGGATCGTCCTGCTTCTCTCCCCTCGCCCAGACCCCGGATCGCCTGCTTCTCGCCCAGACCCGGACCATCCTGCTCCCCTCGCCCAGACCCGGATTGCCCTGCTTCTCTCCCCTCGCCCAGACCCCGGATCGCCTGCTTCTCTCCCCTTGCCCAGACCCAGACCATCCTGCTTCTCTCGCCCAGACCCGGATCGCCTGCTTCTCTGTCCTCGCCCAGACCTGGATCGTCCTGCTCCCCTCGCCCAGACCCAGATCGTCCTGCTTCCCTCCCCTCGCCCAGACCCCGGATCGTCCTGCTTCCCTCCCCTCGCCCAGACCCCGGATCGTCCTGCTTCCCTCCCCTCGCCCAGACCCCGGATCGTCCTGCTTCCCTCCCCTCGCCCAGACCCCGGATCGTCCTGCTTCCCTCCCCTCGCCCAGACCCCGGATCGCCTGCTTCTCTCCCCTCGCCCAGACCCCGGATCGCCTGCTTCTCTCCCCTCGCCCAGACCCCGGATCGCCTGCTTCTCTCCCCTCGCCCAGACCCCGGATCGCCTGCTTCTCTCCCCTCGCCCAGACCCCGGATCGCCTGCTTCTCTCCCCTCGCCCAGACCCTGGATCGTCCTGCTTCTCCCCCCTCGCCCAGACCCGGATCGCCTGCTTCCCTCTCCTCGCCATCACTCACGGCTCCAATCTGTCGCAATTGCTGTGGGGAACTGTTCTGTATTGCGCACTGTGGCTGGGAATTCATGCGATAGTTTTGCAAGATCAGGAGCCGCAGCAGAGTTCTCTCCCTCGATGAGCCATGAGTAGTGTTGATGGGAAGATGGGGGAACGTTGTCTCTGAACGGGGGGGGCAACAGAGTCAAGTGTAAACTAGGGGGGTGGGAGGAGTGGCTCCATGAACTGAAAGGTGGGGGAGGGGGGCGTTAATGAATAACTTAAGACCAATTTGACTCTTTGATTTAGCTACACAGAATACCATTGAATATCCACTACAGCCTGCAAGAAATGAGGCAATCTCCCTCAGTGTTCCAGTGGCCCTGCTGACCGTTAACAGCTGCTCTGCAGTTATCTATATCTTTCATTGTTTACACACGAGGAGGTTTGCCAGATTGATGGTAACTTGAATCTACAGTGCTCACAAAAGGTGCTAAAAGCTGTGACATTGCCTCGTCGTGGTTATATGCAGTGAAACCTGTACAAATAAACACTCCCAAAAAATTGACAGTCGCAAAAACCTTGCCTTGTAATATATAGAAGCTGCACCTTGAAACCACGGTTACTCACAAATTACAAATTAGGTACAGCCTTCAATGCACCAAGTTCGTTTGCAACTGAAAACACGGGACACGCAGGTAAGCACGAGGCGGCAATGGATGAAAGAAACGGCCTTTGTGGAATGGGGATCTCTTTAACCAGCACATCCATAGCCACCGTAAGAGCAGAGGAGCACGGGCGCAGAGTATGAACGCGGCTGCGCAGGAGGAAAGCTCCGGTCAGACTGCGACCAATGGGTTGGACGCGTGGGCCGAGCGCTCAAAACCCAACTGGAAACATCCAAGCGGCTGGAGATAGTGAAAGAAAGACTTGCATTTATATAGCACCTTTCATGACCATCCCAAAGCGCTTTACAGCCAATGAAGTACTTTTGAAGTGTAGTCGCTGTTGTAATAAGAACATAAGAAATAGGAGCAGGAGTAGGCCATACGGCCCCTCGGGCCTGCTCTGCCATTCAATAGGATCATGGCTGATCCAAATCTAGACTCACGTCCACTTCCCTGCCCGTAACCCCTAATTCCCTTATCTGCTAGGAAAATGTCTATCTCCATTTTAAATTTATTTAATGTTGCAGCTTCCACAGCTCTCTGGGGTAGCAAATTCCATAGATTTACTACCCTCTGAGTGAAGAAGTTTCTCCTCATCTCAGTTTTGAAAGGGCAGCCCCTTATTCTAAGATTATGCCCCCTAGTTCTAATCTCACCCATCAGTGGAAACATCCTCACCGCATCCACCCGATCAAGCCCCCTCACAATCTTATATGTTTCGATAAGATCGCCTCTCATTCTTCTGAACTCCAGTGAGTAGAGTCCCAACCTACTCAACCTTTCCTCATACGTCAACCCCCTCATCTCTGGAATCAACCGAGTGAACCTTCTCTGAACCGCCTCGAGAGCAAGTATATCTTTTCTTAAATACGGAAACCAAAACTGCACGCAGTATTCCAGGTGTGGCCTCACCAATACCCTGTATAACTGCAGCAAGACCTCCCTGTTTTTATACTCCATCCCCCTTGCAATAAAAGCCAAGATTCCATTGGCCTGATCACCACCTGCACCTGCATACTAACCTTCTGTGTTTCTTGCACCGGGACCCCCAGATCCCTTTGTACTGTAGCACTTTGCAGTTTCTCTCCATTTAGATAATAACTTGCTCTTTGATTTTTTTCTGCCAAAGTGCATAACCTCACACTTTCCAACATTATATTGCATCTGCCAAATCTCTGCCCACTCACTTAGCCTGCCTATGTCCTTTTGCAGGTTTTTTATGTCCTCCTCACTCACTGCTTTCCCTCCCATCTTTGTATCGTCGGCAAACTTGGATATGTTGCACTCGGTCCCTTCCTCCAAATCGTTAATATAGATTGTAAAGAGTTGGGGTCCCAGCACTGACCCCTGCGGAACACCACTAGTTACTGATTGCCAGCCCGAGAATGAACCATTTATCCCAACTCTCTGTTTTCTGTTAGATAGCCAATCTTCCACCCATTCCAGTATATTACCCCCAATCCTGTGATTTTTTATCTTGATCAGTAATCTTTTGTGTGGAACGCAGCAGCCAATTTGCACACTGTAAGCTCCCACAAACAGCAATGTGATAATGAGATAATCTGGTTTTTGGTGATGTAGTTTGAGGGACAAATATTGGCCAGGACACCGGGGGTAACTCCCCTGCTCTTCGAAATCGTGTCATAGGATCATTTACACCCACCTGAGAGGGCAGACGGAGCCTCAGTTTAACGTCTCATCCGAAAGACGGCACCTCTGACAGTGCAGCACTCCCTCAGTACTGCACTGGAGTGTCCAGCTAGATTCTTGTGCTCACGTCTCTGTAGTGGGACTTGAACCCACAGCCTTCTGACTCCGAGGTGGTGAGTGTGCTACCCACTGAGCCACAGCTGACAGACGTGTGGGAGAAAGTAAAGCTGCGATTGGCGGATCACCTCTCACACTCCCCCAGTACGTCAGGTACTGATGAGCTGCTGACAGCCCCGACCCACCCACCCACCCAGCACTTCAGACATTAGCAGCTGCAGTACCCGGAGGGAGGGGTTCCGGGACAGGGGTCTGCAGGGTGTTAATCCACCCCCCCCCCCCCCCCAAAATTTGGCTGGGATCTCCCAGGCACTTGGCCCTACAGCAGTCACTTCACCTTGTGCAAGACTGCCAACATAGCAGATTCCAGGATCAGGACATCTCTCCCTCAGTGGAAAAGGACCCTGGGATGGCAATGAACTGGGAACCCAACAGACAGAACATAGAACTGAAATCATATCCCGCTGGCAGAGCTCCAGAATTGGGCACGATCCCAGGAAAGAGCGATTTAAAGGAGGAATGCTGCAGGAGATAGTCAATCCTGGGATATTAAGTACCAAAGCCATAGTATGGGTTGCAGTTACTGCTAACTGTCGAGTACATCCTTTAATGTGGTCTTTAGTGAAGAAGATGATGGTGAGTTTGTGTAGTTTGGTGTTGCGAGCTGATGCATTTGGACAATCAAATGGCTTCTTAACAGTGGCAAGTATCAGTTGCGCTTCATGTAAACATTTTTGTACTGTTGCATTTTAAATCTTTCACCTCTCAGGATTTTGTGGCATTATATTTTGAAAACACGTGCATCCTGCCTTATGTTTACATTATTTAATTTTCGATTAATTAGAGATTGTATATCAAACGTATAGTTCCTTTTGATATTCAGTTCAGACATCAGATAATTTGTGTTTAAAAGCTGAAGTTTAACTAAAATTTGTGAGTTCACCTGGGACACCATGCTGAGGTCTGAGACATTACTAAAGCTAAAGTATGAGTTATTTGGAGAAATGTTCTAAAACCACTGAAGACTGATGGAGGATAGACTATTGAGATAAATGTGAGGCATTACATTTTGGTAGGAAGAATAGGGAGGTCACTTATCACTTGGAGGGTGCGAGTCTAGGTGGGGTAGAGGAACAAAGGGATCTCGGAGTAAAAATACACAAATCACTAACGGTTGCGCCACAGGTTAACAAGGCCATTAAAAAAAAAAGCAAACCAAGCACTAGGGTTTATTTCTAGAGGGAGAGAATTGAAAAGTAGGGAAGTTATGCTGAACCTGTATCGAACCTTGGTTAGACCACACTTGGAGTACTGTGTATAGTTCTGGTTGCCATATTATAAAAAGGATATCGAGACACTGGAGAGGGTGCAGTGAAGATTTACAAGGATGATACCAGAAATGTGAGGGTATACATATCCGGAAAGGATGAACAGGCTGGGTCTCTTTCATCTTTTGAAAAAAGACGACTGAGTGGTGACCTAATAAAGGTCTATAAAATTATGAAAGGTTTTGATAGAGTGGATATAGAGAGAATGTTTCCACTTGTGGGGGCAGAACATAACTAGAGGCTATCAATATAAGATAGTCACCGAGAAATCCAGCAGGGAATTCAGAAGAAACTTCTTTACCCAGAGGGTGGTGAGAATGTGGAACTCGCTACCACAGGGAGTGGTTGAAGCGAATAGTATCGATGCAGGTAAGGGGAGGCTGGACAAGCACACGAGGGAGAAGGGAATAGAGGGTTACGCTGATAGATTTAGATGAAGAAAGACAGGAGGAGGCTCGAGTGGAGCATAAATGCCGGTATAGACTGGTTGGGCCGAATGGCCTGTTTCTGTGTCGTATATCCGATATAATGTAATCCTAAGTAAAATTGGTGGTTTAATTAATCTGTGTTCTGCCATGTCTGCAGTGTAGTATTGGCTTTGTCTGATTGCTGTAGTCACTGCTGCCTATTTCTTTTAATCTATCTGCAATATATGACATTTACTGTGCATGTCAAGCACTCCTTCGTATGAGCATCACCATATCTGCCGGTGGTATCTCCGGATTATCCCATTATAAAGCTCCCATCACACCATCAGGCCTGCAGCTGCATACATCTGTCACTAGAGCTGTCATTGGCTCCAGGAACTGCAGAGCCCCATACCTGTCCCTACAACATCACAAATGGCGCTTCGTCCTGACTTTCACAGCGGATCCACTGGTATAAATGGAAATCTGTTGTAGTTGATCTTTAGTCTGTACGATGTTTGGATTGTTTGAGGCATGCTGGATATACGGGGCCTGAAGTGCAGCGTGCAGTTCACTGGAATTTGAGGGTAATTGTTAACCCGGGACACCTCCGTATGGGGAAAGGGCAGGGAGATTGTTTAAGGAGATCACTGCAGTTAAAGAGCTGGAACCAGCACAGGCTCCTTCTGTGCTGTAATATCGATGATTGGAAGGGCAGAGCGTGTAAGAAACCCGTCCTGTTTCTGGAGGACAGGGTCTGCTCCAGGGAACGCGGTGCAACTGAGAGAGAGGAAACCACAACTTTGGAAAAATGTAATATACACTCCAATCTATATTTTTATTCGATTAGTCAAGACACTGATCAATAAGAATGCCTTTAGAAGATATCTAGGGGTTTGCTGAATAAAGAAAAATCCAAATTGAGATACAGAACCAGATACTGTTCCTGTCTAATTTTATGGCCGAATGTCGGTTTAATGTTGCTCTTTCTTGTTTGAATCTTGTCCCCTGCAGAGTTCTGGGCCATTTTGAGAAGCCTCTGTTTCTGGAGCTGTGTAAACACATGGTCTTCCAGCAGTTCCAGCAAGGGGACTATGTCTTCCGGCTGGGGCAGGCCGACAACAGCATCTACGTGGTCCAGGACGGCAAGCTGGAACTCAGCCTGATGGGAGCCGTAAGTTCAGTCGGGATAAAGGCACCAACTAATCGGCTAGGAAATGTTCGCCTTCAACTATTCGTTCAATTGATTTGTAGTTGACTTAAAATCAGCTCGTTGATCCAATACAAATGACGTGTGTCAAGCTGTATTATCCTGAATTGTACCAACCCTACATATTATAAAATGCCTTTGTTTGGACAGTTCCCTTTACAAACGAGCTTGCTCTGCTCTTGATTAACGCGCCAGTTATGTTGCCTCCATCGCCTCTTGCATAAAGCTACCTCATCATGGGCAAAGTGTGACTTTGGGATGTTACTGGGTTGCATCAGGTGCCATTGATGAACCAATGTCTTGTCCTTGTGACAGGGTGACCCTGTGGGCTGGGACTGCACTGTGAGGCCAGTGCTCCCTGCCCGTGGCCTCCAGTTCAAGACCTTCTGTTTGCTGATTGTTCATGGTGATCGGGTGCTGCACCAGAGGTGTTGCTGCATAGCCCACAACAACCTCATGGCAGCACTCTGCCTCCATGGCCACACTCTAACCCCCCTCTGACTGCCAGTTGTTCACCCACTTTGTTGTGTTTAGTGCCTTGAGAATTGCCACCCGTCACTTGCTGGGCTGCGCAGTCTCTGAGCAGTGCTCGGCCACCTTTCGATGGGTGTGGGACATTAGGTTTCCCATCCACTCCTCAGTAGTGAGGCTGTGTAATGTTCAGCTCGTTCCACCGTCTGACCCAGGAGCCTGGATTCTTGGTCTGAGAACCACACCCTTAATTCATGTAGGACAACTTCCAGAAAGTGATCTTTCCACATTGAGCCATGCTCTTCATCAAAGATCGTTCTGTTCTGTTCTTATCCTAGTTTCCATACAGCTTTCATTTCTATAGCCATTTCCCTCTAATTATGGTCATAAGCTTTACCTATAATTTTAAAGAGCAAGTCTTACAGATTCACATTCCCGGGAGAGAGCAGTGCAGCATTTTCCATTCGTCCGTTTCAAAGCTTTTCTGCCAGTTCAGTAGAAAACACTGACAAACTTAATTTGATCTGAAGAGAACTTCCTCACATAATTCGCACCTCTCATTTTTCATTAATTCAAACAATTTCACTATTGTAAAATTCAAAGACTGGGGAGCAGCAGACCTCTGGGGTAGGGGTGGATGTGGGCACGGACTGTGGAACTAGAACACCAGATTGGATTGGGACAGATTGTAGAAAGTTGAGGCGTGAGGAAGGAGTAATTGACACTGGACTGTAGCACTACGGTGGAATGACTTTTTTTAAAAACGAGGTGCAGAATAAGCATATTTCACCAGGGCAAACTTGAAGGGTCGGACAGCCCATTTCTTTGCTGGAGCATTCTGTGGTTCTAACGGACTCGATCTGTTCTACTACCCCCATGAAAGATCTGTTAGTAATGGAATATTTACCGATGTAAGATATTCTCAGTTGCAGTACAGAACTGAGGGAAACATTTTGTTATCCAAATCCTGTCTTTCTGCACAGTATTCTGTGTTTTCAACAAAAAAATATTCGCCTTCAAATAAAAAGAAAAAGACTTGCATTTTTACAGCGCCTTTCACGATCACCGGACATCTCAAAGCGCTTTACAGCCAATGAAGTACTTTTTTGGAGTGTAGTCACTGTTGTAATGTGGGAAACGCGGCAGCCAATTTGCGCACAGCAAGCTCCCACAAACAGCAGTGTGATAAATGACCAGATAATCTGTTTTTGTTATGTTGATTGAGGGATAAATATTGGCCAGGACACCGGGGAGAACTCCCCTGCTCTTCTTCGAAATAGTGCCATGGGATCTTTTACGTCCACCTGAGAGAGCAGACTGGGCCTCGGTTTAACGTCTCATCCGAAAGACGGCACCTCCGAGTGTCAGCCTAGCTTTATGTGCTCAAGTCTCTGGAGTGGGACTTGAACCCATAACCTTCCGACTCAGAGGCGAGTGTGCTACCCACTGAGCCACAGCTGACACACATGTGAAAAAGGAGTCACTTTACAGCTTATAAATCCTGCTGGCCCATCCAGGGATATGTTGGTCTCCTCCAAAACATGACTAGACGATGCTGAAGGTGGTGCTTTCACCATGAAGGTGCTTGTAGCCATTTGTGACGGTGTGGGATCTGACTGGGAATGGAGTCGGAGTCTCCGATGTTGGGAATAAAGTTGCTGTAAATGTAGTCGTATCGAGACCACAACTGCACGAACATGCTTCTAATTTTGTGTTTTTCCTGCAGGAAGGAAAGGAGTGTGTTGTAAAGGAGGTTTTCCCTGGCGATAGTGTGCACAGTTTGCTCAGCATTCTTGACGTTATTACCGTAAGTGACTGACTGCGTTTCAACATCATGTTTTCAGATTGGGAAACTTAGCCCCCACAGGCTTAGTGGGTGAATGGATTGCATGGTCCGACAGAGTTATTTAGACCAGGGAGATCCCAGGTCTGATTCTCGGTATGTGGCGATGTAACTGGTCTCGGTAAGAGCAGAAATCTGTTTCGGGGGGTGGATGGGGGTTGATAATTCCGCAATTGCCTCAGCTGTCCCTGGGCTAGACCGAGAAACATAGTCTCTGATTTCAAGCTCCTGGTCACCGTCTGATGACTCCTGACCCATGGGAGTGTACGTGCTGGATGCAGACAGGATCAGGCTTATGTGATGAGCTGCAAGCCAGCACTCGGTGTACAGCTACAGGGGTTGAGAATGGCCAAATAGGTGAAGGACCAGAAAGCGCTGCCGGGCATGTGCGGGTGACGGGGCCGGGCATGTGCGGGTGGCGGGGCCGGGCGCGGGCGGCGGGGCGGGGCTGGGCTCGTGCGGGCGGCGGGGCCGGGCCGGGCTCGTGCGGGCGGCGGGGCCTGGCATGTGCGGGTGGCGGGGCCGGGCGCGGGCGGCGGGGCGGGGCCGGGCTCGTGCGGGCGGCGGGGCCGGGCCGGGCTCGTGCGGGCGGCGGGGCCGGGCCGGGCTCGTGCGGGCGGCGGGGCCGGGCCGGGCTCGTGCGGGCGGCGGGGCCGGGCCGGGCTCGTGCGGGCGGCCGGGCCGGGCCGGGCTCGTGCGGGCGGCCGGGCCGGGCCGGGCTCGTGCGGGCGGCCGGGCCGGGCTCGTGCGGGCGGCGGGGCCGGGCCGGGCTCGTGCGGGCGGCGGGGCCGGGCCGGGCTCGTGCGGGCGGCGGGGCCGGGCCGGGCTCGTGCGGGCGGCCGGGCCGGGCTCGGGCGGCGGGGCCGGGCCGGGCTCGTGCGGGCGGCGGGGCCGGGCCGGGCTCGTGCGGGCGGCGGGGCCGGGCCGGGCTCGTGCGGGCGGCGGGGCCGGGCCGGGCTCGTGCGGGCGGCGGGGCCGGGGCGGGCGGCGGGGCCGGGCCGGGCTCGTGCGGGCGGCGGGGCCGGGCCGGGCTCGTGCGGGCGGCGGGGCCGGGCCGGGCTCGTGCGGGCGGCGGGGCCGGGCCGGGCTCGTGCGGGCGGCGGGGCCGGGCCGGGCTCGTGCGGGCGGCGGGGCCGTGCGTGTGGCGGGGCCATGCGGGTAGCGGGTAACGATTCATTTTTGGCTTGTGCAAGGTAAAAGAAAACAGATGCCTGTTTGGATTGCTATATTAGCAGATTATATATTTGTGCAGCAGAATTTATTGAGCTCAGAGTTTATTGGGCAGGTGTACACAGCACCGTTACAGGGTCACTTAGTGTAGCCAGTCTGTAAAACTATTTCAAGGAACTTTAAGCAACATTTATGCAGATCATTATTATTCTGATACGCAAGAATATTCAGAATTAGTGCGTTCTTTACAAGCATTAGTGTGCCAAGTCCTTAAACTCTGCAAATGCAGCATTGCCCAGTGAAATCTATCTATGGATAAATACCTGCCATCCAGATCTACCTGTCAAAACCATAGCGACTGATATCTGCAATATCGGGTACTTTGACGTGTGTCCTGTGTCGGGCCATGTCTCCACTCCCTTGTGGTACATGTGCTCAGGTTTGCAGTTGGGGTTTGGGTGGAAGCCCTGGCAGAGGTTTATTCTCCATGGGAGGACCATGCGCTGGGGGTGATGGTAATAATTCTGGGTGTTTTCTAATTGTTCCAGGGTCACCAACGGCCGTACAAAACCGTGTCGGCTCGAGCTACTGAAGAATCGACTGTACTTTGCCTGCCAGTGGAGGCATTTCAGACGATTTTCGAGAAGTATCCTGAAAGTCTGGTTAGAGTGGTACAGGTGAGAGCATTTGCTGAAGAGGGTTACCCCTCCCCCAAACATGTACACATACATGCGTGTAGGCGTACATACGTACACACAACCTCACTAAACATTTTACACTCCCAGGGTGATGCCAGTGCTGGTTATGTAAGACTAGGCAGCATGTTTCATAGTCGTCTCGAAACCGGGCACAAACTCTTCATTCAGCCCTAATGAATACTGTGAAGTTCATACCCTGGTTAATCAAATCTAGCAAAATGAATGCTTCATCAATTCAAAGCCATATAATCCAAGCCATGTATTCTAAACCATTGCAATTTGCATTTTTAATGTAATAAACTATAGAATTGTCGAAATTTACGGCACAGAAGGAGGCCATCCAGAGCTCTCCAGGCATGAAAAAAAATTTTTTTTTAATTGACCCTTAGTGTTAGGGGGGATTAAATACGTGGGGTTACGGGGATAGGGCTTGGGTGGGAATGCTGTCGGTGTAGGGACCGGGTGCTAGGGTTTGGATGATCAGCCATGATCTCGTTGAATGGCGGAGCAGGCTCGAAGGGCCGAATGGCCTGCTCCTGCTCCTATCTTCTATGTTTCTATGTAATCCCACTTTCCAGCTCTTGGTCCGTAGCCCTGTAGGTTACAGAACTTCAGCTGCATATCCAAGTACTTTTTAAATGCGATGAGGGTTTCTGCCTCTACCACCCTTTCAGGCAGTGAGTTCCAGACCCCCACCACCCTCTGGGTGAAAAAAGTTCTCCTCAACTCCCCTCTAATCCTTCTACCAATTACTTTAAATCTATGCCCCCTGGTTATTGACCTCTCTGCTAAGGGAAATAGATCCTTCCTCTCCACTCTATCTAGGCCCCTCATAATTTTACACACCTCAATTAAGTCTCCCCTCAGCCTCCTCTGTTCCAAAGAAAACAGACCCAGCCTTTCCGATCTTTCCTCATAGCTAAGATTCTCTACTCCCGGCAACATCTTTGTAAATCTCCTCTACCTTCTCTAGTACAATCACATCTTTCCTGTAATGTGGTGACAAGAACTACACGCAGTACTCTAGCTTTGGCCTAACTAATGTTTTATACCGTTTCCAAGACTGTCACTGACCTCATCTCCTCTGGAGATCTTCCCCCCGCGGCCACCAACCTCATAGTTCCCCAACCCCGCACAGCCCGCTGCTACCTCCTTCCCAAGATCCACAAACAGGACTGCCCTGATAGACCCATCGTTTCAGCCTGTTCTTTTCCCACGGGACTTATCTCTTCCTATCTCGACTCTCTTTTCTCCCCTTGTCCAGTCTCTTCCCACCCACATCCGAGACTCTTCAGGCGCCCCCCGCCACTTTAACAGTTTCCTGGCCCCAGCCGCCTCCTTTTCACCATGGACGTCCAATCCCTCTACACCTCCATCCTCCACCAGGATGGCCTGAGGGCGCTCCGTTTCTTCCTTGAACAGGGGCCCGACCAGTCCCCATCCACCATGACCCTCCTCCGCCTGGCTGAACTTGTTCTCACATTGAACAACTTCTCCTTTAACTCCACTCATTTCCTCCAAATCAAAGGTGTTGCTATGGGTGTTGTGGGATATGTGGAACAATCTTTGTTCCAGTCCTACTCGGGTCCCCTCCCTCACCTCTTCTTCCGATACATTGATGACTGTATCGGTGCCGTTTCCTGCTCTCGCCCTGAACTAGACAATTTCATTCACTTTGCCTCCAATTTCCACCCTTCCCTCACCTTCACATGGTCCATCTCCGACTCTTCCCTTCCCTTCCTCGACTTCTCCGTCTCCATCTCTGGGAATATGTTATTGACCAACATTCACTACAAGCCCACTGACTCCCACAGCTACCTGGACTACACTTCCTCCCACCCTGCTTCCTGTAAGGACTCTCTTCCATTCTCCCAGTTTCTCCGTCTCCGCCGCATCTGCTCCAACGATGCCACTTTCCACACCAGTGCTTCCGACATGACTTCCTTTTTCCGCAACCGATGATGCCACTCTACTGTGGTTGCCCTCGACCGTGTCCGTTCTATCTTCTGCCCTCACCCCTGCCCCTCCCTCCCGGAGCCACGATAGGGTTCCCCTTGTCCTCACCTTTCACCCCACCAGCCTCCACATTCAACGGATCATCCTCCGCCATTTCCGCCACCTCCAACGCATCTTCCCCTCCCCTCCCCTTTCAGCATTTCATAGGGACCGCTCCCTCAGACACCCTAGTCCACTCCTCTATCAACCCCAGCACCCCTTCCCCTTCGCCCGGCACCCAGCACTCACCGTCTTGCTGAAATCATCACGGATGTGGATCAATGACATGCCATGCGCTTAAGTGGCTTTCAGACCCATTGCTCACCTGTGCTGTCCCCTTAACGTGCTCGAGTGAAGGCGAGAGTCAAACTCACAGCATCACTGCCTTACCACAAATCTGCTACAAATGGACACTTTGCGATTCAGCAAGAAAACACTGCGATGGCCCCACAAGCCACAGAATTCCCGTTCAAGCGCAGGAGATGCAACACCTTCCCTTATACCTCCCCCCTTCCCACTGTCCAGGGCCCCAAACACCCCTTCCAGGTGAAACAGCGATTTACTTGTACTTCTTGCAATCTAGTATACTGTATTCGCTGCTCACGATGCGGTCTCCTCTACATTGGGGAGACCAAACGCAATCTAGAGCCGTCTTTTGTCTCCACTGTCCTATCACCATCTCGTCTCGTTTTGAATACCTCTTAATGTCTCTTCACTTCTTTTGTTCTCTTCCCAGCCCTGCCTTCGATCTATTTCATTTCCTTTCCAGTTTTGAAAAAGGGTTAGACCCGAAACATCGACTCTAATTTTCTCCACGGATGTTGCCTGGCCTGCTGAGTTTTTCCAGCATTTTTTGTTATTAATGTTTTATACAGTTGAAGCATAACCTCCCTGCTCTTGTATTCTATGCCACGGCTAATAAAGGAAAGTATCCCGTATGCCTTCTTAACCACCTTCTCTACCTGCCCTGCTACCGCCCGGGATCTGTGGACATGCACTCCAAGGTCCCTCTGTTCCTCTACACTTCTCAATATCCTACCATTTATGGTGTATCCCAAGTGTTGCACCGAGGTGGGAGAATGAGGGGCGACGATCAAAGCTTTGGAAGGCGGGGCGGTGGGAGAGAGATAACAAGACGGAGGAGTTTACAGAGTGTGTTGCAGAGTGTGGAGATGAGACAGCCGGTGGCTCTGTCTACAGAAGATGGAAGAGAGAGAGGTGCCAAGGAGGTTGCAGAGATGGGGCGGGGGGTCAGGACATGGAGTGACTTGTAGATGATAAGGATGTTTTGGAGGATCGGGAGCCAAGGGAGTATTGGCGAGGACAAGAGTGGGATGATAGGGGAGTGCGGTATAGTCATGAACAACAGAGTTTTGGGTAAGTTGTAGTTTCGATAATGATCAGGCTGGAGAAGATGAGGGCATGGATGGCCATTTCCGCAGTAATGGGGATTAAAATCATGTGTTCATTGGAAAATGCAATTTCACTTTCGTTGCTCAATATGGCAGTTTCTTTACTCTGTCCCTCTAGTTTGCTAAAGTGAATATGTTGAATTCAGATTTCTCAGCCAGATTAGAAGAGTACCCTTCCTTATTGCACAATTCTGTGGCTTGTGGGGCCATCGCAGCAGAATCGCAAAGTGTCCATTTGCAGCAGATTTGTGGTAAGGCGGTGACGCTGTGAGTTTGACTCTCGCCTTCACTCGAGCACGTAAGGGGGCAGCACAGGTCAGCAATGGGTCTGAAAGCCATTTGAGCGCATGGCGTGTCATTGATCCACATCTGTGGTGGTTTCAGCAAGACGGCGAGTGCTGGATGCAGCAGACAGCTGCCCAGCCGCATCGTTTGGTCTCTTCACATGTGGTTGAAATCAGTCAGGAGCACCGCCCCCACCCCGAGCAATATGCAAACATGAATTTGCTCCTTTTTCAGTCTGCGGTAGTTAATTGTACCGAAGGTAGACTTATGCTGTTTAATTCTCTCTCCATCTCTACCAGATCATCATGGTGCGGCTGCAGAGAGTGACATTCGTGGCTTTGCATAACTATCTGGGCCTGACCAATGAGCTCTTCATTCAGGTGACTGTCCTAACATTCTCTGTGTTCAGAAACCTGTGGCTATACGCTGGAATTTCTGTGGGGGTTCTTCCTGATTGCTCTCTGTAACTTCGGCGTAATGCCTGGAGAATCCGTTTTTTGGGGATTTCAGGGACTCCCCCATCCCGTGGGAAACTCAGTTAGTGTAGGAAATCCTCTCTCATCCTTTCTCTCGGTAGTGGAATGTGACCCAATGCCACTTGATTACAAGATCCAGACACCCACTGACCTGCACCCTGTACAATGATGGTAGAATGGAAGTTTACAGTCTCACTGCTGGCCTGCAGGATGTGGCACATGTACAGACAGGGTCGGAGCATGGGAGTGCTGTCCGCTCTTTTAGCGCCAGTATGGTTGCGGAATACTCTCGGCAGAGGCTCACCACAATGTTGCATTCTACTGAGGTCTTCCTTACTTGGCAAAATGGATTAATATTGTACACGACAAAGGTGCACTATGACATGAATCAACTGAGCGGCATGTGGGTGGCGCTGTCCAGGGAGAGTATAAATGCTCGGGCACGGGCCCAGCTTGTGCAGGACATTCTTAACAGGAACTAGTGAAGGACACAACTGGACCTCCATGTTGTAAAACAGTTGATTAAAGCTTTGTTTAATGCTTAGACCAAGTGCCTAGTAGTTTTCTTACATCACACAGGATATAAGGTTGGCCATCCTAACCCACCCCGTGCAGTGTGATCGACATTAGCATTTAGTTGAAAGTAAAGCTTGAAACATAATGTGGGATCGGAGTTTGACCTTTTCTGTAGACTGAAGATTGCTGGTGGCAGGGAGAGGGTAGTGGCGGGCGGGAGGAGTATAGTGACAGCCGCTGGTGGGAGGAGTATAGTGACAGCTACTGGCGGGAGGAGTATAGTGACAGCTACTAGTGGGAGGAGGATCGTGACAGGTACTGGCGGGAGGAGTATAGTGACAGCTACTGGTGGGAGGAGTATAGTGACAGCTACTGGTGGGAGGAGTATAGTGACAGCTACTGGTGGGAGGAGGATCGTGACAGGTACTGGTGGGAGGAGTATAGTGACAGCCGCTGGTGGGAGGAGGATAGTGACAGCTACTGGTGGGAGGAGGATCGTGACAGGTACTGGCGGGAGGAGTATAGTGACAGCCGCTGGTGGGAGGAGTATAGTGACAGCTACTGGCGGGAGGAGTATAGTGACAGCTACTGGCGGGAGGAGTATAGTGACAGCTACTGGCGGGAGGAGTATAGTGACAGCTACTGGTGGGAGGAGGATCGTGACAGGTACTGGTGGAAGGAGGATAGTGACAGCTACTGGTGGGAGGAGGATCGTGACAGGTACTGGTGGAAGGAGGATAGTGACAGCTACTGGTGGGAGGAGGATCGTGACAGGTACTGGTGGAAGGAGGATAGTGACAGCTACTGGTGGGAGGAGGATCGTGACCGCTACTGGCGGGAGGAGTATAGTGACAGCTAGTGGTGGGAGGAGTATAGTGACAGCTACTGGTGGGAGGAGTATAGTGACAGCTAGTGGTGGGAGGAGTATAGTGACAGCTACTGGTGGGAGGAGGATAGTGACAGCTACTGGTGGGAGGAGGAGTATAGTGACAGCTGCTGGTGGGAGGAGTATAGTGACAGCTTCTGGTGGGAGGAGTATAGTGACAGCTACTGGTGGGAGGAGGATAGTGACAGCTACTGGTGGGAGGAGGATAGTGACAGCTACTGGTGGGTGGAATATAGTGACAGCTACTGGTGGGAGGAGTATAGTGACAGCTAGTGGTGGGAGGAGTATAGTGACAGCTACTGGTGGGAGGAGGATAGTGACAGCTACTGGTGGGAGGAGGAGTATAGTGACAGCTGCTGGTGGGAGGAGTATAGTGACAGCTTCTGGTGGGAGGAGTATAGTGACAGCTACTGGTGGGAGGAGGATAGTGACAGCCACTGGTGGGAGGAGGATAGTGACAGCTACTGGTGGGAGGAGTATAGTGACAGCTTCTGGTGGGAGGAGTATAGTGACAGCTACTGGTGGGAGGAGGATAGTGACAGCCACTGGTGGGAGGAGGATAGTGACAGCTACTGGTGGGAGGAGTATAGTGACAGCTTCTGGTGGGAGGAGTATAGTGACAGCTACTGGTGGGTGGAATATAGTGACAGCTACTGGTGGTGGGAGTATAGTGACAGCTACTGGTGGGAGGAGTATAGTGACAGCTACTGGTGGGGGGAGGAGCAGGATAGTGACAGCTACTAGTGGGAGGAGTATAGTGACAGGTACTGGTGGAAGGAGGATAGTGACAGCTACTGGTGGGAGGAGTATAGTGACAGCTACTGGTGGGAGGAGGAGTATAGTGACAGCTGCTGGTGGGAGGAGTATAGTGACAGCTACTGGTGGGAGGAGTATAGTGACAGCTACTGGTGGGAGGAGGATAGTGACAGCCACTGGTGGGAGGAGGATAGTGACAGCTACTGGTGGGAGGAGTATAGTGACAGCTTCTGGTGGGAGGAGTATAGTGACAGCTACTGGTGGGAGGAGGATAGTGACAGCCACTGGTGGGAGGAGGATAGTGACAGCTACTGGTGGGAGGAGTATAGTGACAGCTTCTGGTGGGAGGAGTATAGTGACAGCTACTGGTGGGTGGAATATAGTGACAGCTACTGGTGGTGGGAGTATAGTGACAGCTACTGGTGGGAGGAGTATAGTGACAGCTACTGGTGGGAGGAGTATAGTGACAGCTACTGGTGGTGGGAGGATAGTGACAGCTACTGGTGGGAGGATGATGGTGACAGCTACTGGTGGGAGGAGTATAGTGACAGCTACTGGTGGTGGGAGGATAGTGACAGCTACTGGTGGGAGGATGATGGTGACAGCTACTGGTGGGGGGAGGATAGTGACAGCTACTGGTGGGAGGAGGATAGTGACAGCTACTGGTGGGAGGATGATAGTGACAGCTACTGGTGGGGGGAGTATAGTGACAGCTACTGGTGGGAGGATGATAGTGACAGCTACTGGTGGGAGTATAGTGACAGCTACTGGTGGGAGGAGGATAGTGACAGCTACTGGTGGGGGGAGGATAGTGACAGCTACTGGTGGTGGGAGTATAGTGACAGCTACTGGTGGGAGGAGTATAGTGACAGCTACTGGTGGGAGGTGTATAGTGACAGCTACTGGTGGGGGGAGGATAGTGACAGCTACTGGTGGTGGGAGTATAGTGACAGCTACTGGTGGGAGGAGTATAGTGACAGCTACTGGTGGGATGAGTATAGTGACAGCTACTGGTGGGAGGAGTATAGTGACAGCTACTGGTGGGAGGAATATAGTGACAGCTACTGGTGGGGGGAGGAGGAGGATTGTGACAGCTGCTGGTGGGAGGAGGATAGTGACAGCTGCTGGTGGGAGGAATATAGTGACAGCTACTGGTGGGAGGAGTATAGTGACAGCTACTGGTGGGAGGAGTATAGTGACAGCTACTGGTGGGAGGAGTATAGTGACAGCTACTGGTGGGAGGAGTATAGTGACAGCTACTGGTGGGAGGAGGATAGTGACAGCCACTGGTGGGAGGAGGATAGTGACAGCTACTGGTGGGAGGAGTATAGTGACAGCTACTGGTGGGAGGAGTATAGTGACAGCTACTGGTGGGAGGAGTATAGTGACAGCTACTGGTGGGGGGAGGATAGTGACAGCTACTGGTGAGAGGAGGATAGTGACAGCTATTGTTGGGAGGAGGATAGTGACAGCTACTGGTGAGAGGAGGATAGTGACAGCTATTGGTGGGAGGAGGATAGTGACAGCTACTGGTGGGGGGAGGAGTATAGTGACAGCTATTGATGGGGGGAGTATAGTGACAGCTGCTGGTGGGAGGAGTATTGTGACAGCTACTGGTGGGAGGAGTATAGTGACAGCTACTGGTGGGAGGAGTATAGTGACAGCTACTGGTGGGAGGAGTATAGTGACAGCTACTGGCGGGAGGAGGATAGTGACAGCTACTGGTGGGAGGAGGATCGTGACAGCTACTGGCGGGAGGAGTATAGTGACAGCCACTGGCGGGAGGAGGATAGTGACAGCTACTGGCGGGAGGAGTATAGTGACAGCTACTGGTGGGAGGAGTATAGTGACAGCTACTGGCGGGAGGAGGATAGTGACAGCTACTGGTGGGAGGAGGATAGTGACAGCTACTGGTGGGAGGAGGATAGTGACAGCTACTGGTGGGAGGAGTATAGTGACAGCTACTGGTGGGAGGAGTATCGTGACAGCTACTGGCGGGAGGAGTATAGTGACAGCTACTGGTGGGAGGAGGATAGTGACAGGTACTGGCGGGAGGAGGATAGTGACAGCTACTGGTGGGAGGAGGATAGTGACAGCTTCTGGCGGGAGGAGTATAGTGACAGCTACTGGTGGGAGGAGGATAGTGACAGCTACTGGTGGGAGGAGTATAGTGACAGCTACTGGTGGGAGGAGGATAGTGACAGCTACTGGTGGGAGGAGGATAGTGACAGGTACTGGTGAGAGGAGGATAGTGACAGGTACTGGTGAGAGGAGGATAGTGACAGCTACTGGCGGGAGGAGGATAGTGACAGCTACTGGTGGGAGGAGGATAGTGACAGCTACTGGTGAGAGGAGTATAGTGACAGCTACTGGTGAGAGGCAGTGGGTGCTGGAAGTTGGCGAGACAATTCACAGCAACTGGAAGTGCCACTGTTTCCTTTTTCACCGGTGAAAGTAATCGGAAACGAGCAGCACTGAGAACCTGCAAGATAACCAAGCCAGACGTGCATGCCAAGCTTTGGGTGGTGTGACGCACTTCTTCACTTATACAGAAAGAAGATGGCTTCCCCCATCTCGGTTCCCTCTTGATAAGGTGCAGAGTGAACGCTGCGTGCTCGCCCACAGGGAATGGGAAAATCTCAGAGTGCCCCTCTGGGCTGATTTGGGGATGGGGGGGCGCGCTAGCAATGGTTAGGGGGCCGGAGAAGGTCACTCCCCTATCCTCGGTGAAAGTTAAGGCACTTGAGGTTTCCCATGAACGTCTCCCCACCCACCGCACTCCAGCCATCAGTATCCCATCCCTGTTAAAGATGTGTTTGTGTGTGGAAAACGGACGAAGCAATCCAGTGGAAGAACTGGCAGCGAGGATCTGCTGTGTAAATGGAGTTGGTCAGTGGGTGCAAATGAATCCAAGTGCTTCTAGTGATCCTTTTTAAAAGGTGTAAATGAGTATTTTCAGAAGTGAATTGTAATTGATGGGTGTACACAGAAAATGGTTTGTGGAGTGAATAATTTCAAATGTTAACTTATCTTGGGACGTGCTTTTGCTCAGGTTCCATATTAACAACGTGAATCATACAACCCCCTCTAATTTAACGTGTGCAATAACTGGCACAACAGTAGTCCAGCAAATGACAGACCATCAGGTAATGGCCTGATCGACTGTCTCCCATTTTAAAGCAAAATACTGCGGTTGTTGGAAATCTGAAATATAAGCAGAAAATGCTGGAAACTCTCAGCAGGTCAGGCAGCTTCTGTAGAGAGAGAGAATGTTTCAGGTCGATGACCTTTCATTAGAAGGATCTGACAAAATATCATCGACCTGAAACGTTAATTCTCTTTCTCTCTCTCCACAGATGCTGCCTAACCCGCTGTGAGTTTCCAGCATTTTCTGTTTATATCTCCCATTTTAAGTTGGTTCCTCGACATCTCCCCATTTTCTCTTCGTTTCCTCTCTAACGTCTCCGTGTGCCATGTACCCTTGGCGTGCGGCCTACTCTGCCTGCCCATTCGGAGAGACGCAGCAGTGACCCAGGGTGAGTATCCGTTTGGGGAGAGCGCCTTTCTCCCGTTGGGCGGGGATCAGTAGCTGACCGTGGAAAGGCGGGCACAGCCAGTCAGGAAGGCAGGACGTGTGTGCCCAGCCCCAAGCGCCCTTTCCATTGGAGCTGCTGTGACTGGCTCCACGGGTGGCAGTGCTGGTTTACTAACTCGGTGGTGGATCTGGGACCCAGCTCGCTGTTCATGTAAAGGGATTGGCTCCGCTGATATTTGAGTAAGCGTGCCCTGTGTTTAATGATAGGAGAGCCAGCCGTCGCGCCTGGCGGCCCAGCCGAGCTGCACCTCCCGGACGAGCCCCGTGCGACACAGGCGTTTCATTAGCATGTCGGTAGCTGATGATCAGAAGGAAACTGCTGGGAGGCCGAATCCTGATCCAGGTGGGTGGTCTGCAATTTGCCGGTTCTTGTCGCTATGTTATAGTGATTTAACGATGTAGATATTATAATTTTGTTTCAGCAGCCTGTTTGCATCATTTGACTTGTCAACTTTTTCCCCATTCTAATTCCCTTTGTCCACATTTAATATGGGATTTGCCTTTGTAAATTTGTCACATAATCTGGCCACTGGGCGGCTTTGAGCCCCGTCTGCGATCGTGCTTGGAACAGTCCCTCTCTGGAACGGTGTACATCAGAACATAAGAAATAGGAGCAGGAGTCGGCCATACAGCCCCTCGAGCCTGCTCCGCCATTCAATAAGATCATGGCTAATCATCGACCTCAACTCCACTTTCCCGCCATATTCCTTGATTCCCTTAGTGTCTACAAATCTATCGACCTCGATCCTGAATATACTCACCGATCCTCTGACCATCATTGCCTAAGGTTACCGTGGACTGTGATTTAACTTTGTTAAATGCTTTTTACTTTTGAGTGGTTCTTCTGTTATTACAAGTTCCTAATTGAAGAAAGTTGCCAGTTTTTTGTGGCTCTTGGGCTGTTCCACTGCCCCAGTGCTCTCCTCCTCCATCAACCCTTCACAGTGCCTACAGCCACCATCTGGCCCACACCCTGTTCACCGGCCTCCCCGAGCCAGCCTGGCTGCCCTTCGCTCTCTGTCCTGGGGATCCATCTGCTCCACTTGTGCGACCTGTTCCTTGCTGTTCCCACTGCTCAGCAGAGATACGGGTGGCGGGGTGTCGGCAGACGGGCGGCGGGGAGCCGGAGGGCAGACGGGCGGGCTCGCGGGGTTAGGGTCGAAAGGTCAGACCTGGACCGTGTTGGACCCCCGAAGATATTGGTGTAGGGGGAATTGACTGCGCGAGGTTAGATTCTTAAATCTAAACTATTATTATACAAAGGCCTTTACTCAGCATGGGGTTGGTGGCAGTTAATGCTCGTGGATGAAATACAAGCCCACAGTCTGAGCACAACTTCCAGACACCGTTCCAGATCTTGGCTTCTTGACCAGCAGCACAGAGCATGAACTTTACACTTAAAATGCACGTTTAGTAACTTTATTGCACTGGTGTGGAGATCCATACCTTCACTCTTGAAAGAAACCAAATCTATACGATAACGGGAGGGATTTTATTTAATCGCAAGGCATTATAACTCGTGCACAACTTCATTACTTCTGGCCATTCTCGAATCAGTTGCATAGGCCAGTGTTCGTACTCTGTTTCCCATAAACATGGGTGTGTGCTGGCTACAGTGCATGATTTTTCTTGTGTTTTTTAATCCTAGCATTGGCACGTTACTGCTCAAGGGAATTAGGGGAAATGGAAACAATTGGAAATAAAGCTCGGAACAATTATATGAAATATAATTACTGCTTCTGTACAGCAGCTGCAATGTTTGCTAAACAGCTGGTAGGTTTCATACAACCATTATATGTACGCTGACAACACCCAGCTCGACCTCGCCACCGCCTCTCTCGACCCCTCCACTCTCTAAATTGTCAGACTGCTCGTCCGACATGGATGAGCAGAAATTTCCTCCGACAAAATATTGGGAAGACCGAAGCCATTGACTTTGGTCCCGCCACAAACTCCGTTCCCCAGCCACCGACTCCATCCCTCTCCCTGGCAACTGTCTGAGGCTGAACCACACTGTTCGCAACCTTGGTGTTGTATTTGACCCTGAAATGAGCTTCCGAGCACATATCCGTGCCATCACTAAGACCCCCTATTTCCACCTCTGTAACATCGCCCGTCTCCGCCCCTGCCTCAGCTCATCCGCTGCTGAAACCCTCATCCATGCCTTTGTTACCTCGAGACTTGACTATTCCAACGCACTCCTGGCTGGCCTCCCACATTCCACCCTCTCTAAACTTGAGGTCATCCAAAACTTTGCTGCCTGTGTCCTAACTCGCACCAGGTCCCCTTCACCCATCACCCCTGAGCTCGCTGACCTACACTGGCTCCCGGTTGAGCAACGCCTCGGTTTTTTAAAATTCTCATCCTCGTGTTCAAATCCCTCCATGGCCTCCCCACTCCCTATCCCTGTAACCTCCTCCAGCCCTACAACCCTCCAAGATACCCGTCCTCCAATTCTGGCCCCTTGCGCAACCCCGATTTTAATCGCTCCATCATTGGCGGCCGTGCCTTCAGCTGCCGGGGCCGTAAGCGCTGTATAAATGCAAGTTGTCGCATGAAATAGGGGTCCTATAATGTACTCATTATATTGAGCATTGCTGGCTCTCGGCTGCCTTCTGGCCTTCCCACTCTCTCCTCCCTCTCCAGAGCAAGTTCGGGGGGGGGGGGGGTGTGGTGTGGGGGTTGGGGGGGGGGGCAATCTTGGCCCGGTGGGCTTGGGGAAGGGAAGGAAGCAGCAGAGGCAGCTGTGAACGGGTGGTCTGGGTCTGGATGTGTATCGTGGATTGCCTTGGTGTAATGGGGCCCCCCACGTATTGTTTGCTGAAAAGGATGGCACACAGAACCAGAAACCCTTTGCATAATAATGCCTTAAGGAAACTCTGTTGTTCCCACTAGTTGTTTCGTCAACATTGCAGCTGAAGTATAGAAGCAGGTAGACAGGGGGATTACCATTCTCATTTGCCTAATATTGTGACCTTTTCACTGAATGAGACTTTGCATAAACCGTGCCATTTCTAGCATTTCCTTTTGATCCGTTTTGCCTAGCCTGCCATTACTGCACAGTAAGTCTCGATCATTCGAGCTCAGTAATTGTAAACTCATCTCATTTGATGCTGGACACATTTTGGATGTAGTTACAGCAATTATAAAACAACATGCTTTTTAGCTTTTCAGTTTGAAAAAAGGTTTATCGCTGAGTGAATACTCGCAAAATAGCCCAGTGACCGTTCACACAACAGTGAACCGCACCTTTCTAATAAAACCGACTTTAATAAAGCAAGGTACAGTCTGCTGCGGATCCAGGTTTATTCACTGGAAAGGTTCATTCAGATAGCGGGTCTATTTTTGAGCAAGATGTGAAAGGCTTTCTCCCACGGGTGTTGCTGGCACGAGCTGATCCCCACCCCCGTGGCATTGCTGGTGGTTAGTCTGGGATGGGATGCTCTATTGCGATGTTCGGCTGCTGCCTAGGCCCCACATGATCACGATCCACCCTTGGCCACCGCCTTTTCCTCATTTTATGAAGGGAGGGAATTGACTGACTTGATTTTTTTAAATTCATTTTTATGGGATGTGGACGTCGCTGGCAAGGCCGGCATTTATTGTCCATCCCTAGTTGCCCTTTGAGAAGGTGGTGGTGAACCGCCTTGAACCGCTGCAGCCCGTGTGGTGAAGGTGCTCCCACAGTGCTGTTAGGGAGGGAGTTCCAGGATTTTGACCCAGCGACGATGAAGGATCGGCGATATACTTCCAAGTCAGGATGGCGTGTGACTTGGAGGGGAACTTGGAGGTGGTGGTGTTCCCATGCGCCTGCTGCCCTTGTCCTTCTAGGTGGAAGATGTCGCGGGTTTGGGAGGTGCTGCCGAAGAAGCCTTGGCGAGTTGCTGCAGTGCATCTTGTAGATGGTACACACTGCAGCCACGGTGCGACAGTGGTGGAGGGAGTGAATGTTTAAGGTGGTGGATGGGGTGCCAATCAAATGGGCTGCTTTGTCCGGGATGGTGTCGAGCTTCTTGAGTGTTGTTGGAGCTGCGCTCATCCAGGCAAGTGGAGAGCATTCCATCACACTCCTGACTTGTGCCTTGTAGATGGTGGAAAGGCTTTAGGGAGTCGGGAGGTGAGACACTCGCCGCAGAATACCTAGCCTCTGACCTGCTCTTGGTGCCACAGTATTTATCCCTCCTTGTACTCCGCACCATCCACACGCCCCTATTCCCCTGTCCACCCCACTTCCTATCGCAACCGACCTTGGAAAAAACTCTGCAGAGTCGTTTGCAACTGCACTTGAAAACTCCCAAGTCCCTTAACTCCACCCTTGATCCCAGCTAAACTGTCTCTCTCTCCCATCCCTGTCGTTGCCCGGTGCAGCCCCAATCGTCACTCCCTCGAGTCCGACGGGCACTGACTTGTGTATATCTGACCTCCTGTGTCGCAGCCCCCATGGTCTGGGAGCTGCAATGCAGAGTGACGTCTGTTCTTTCCCGTTCTGCCACCAGAGCTGTAGTCTGTGCCTCTAGAAGTGGAGACACCGACTGGCCCCTGACTGCATCTTTGCTGGCGATTTACTGCAGGGTCCAGTGACGCTGTCACTTGCCCCACTGCTGCCTGCAACCAAGACAAAAGCATCTGTGATGCTGCCACAGAGGACAGCTGTGGACCCGAGAGTCGCACCTTCGGAGACTGACCCCTGAGCTTGTACGTCAGCGCGATGCTCCTCGCACAGCCTTCGTTTCCTGGGAGTGCTCGTGAGTTCTGGGTCCTGCGACACCAGCCCCGTGCAGCCTGCTCCTCGACCTCTGCTGGGAAGGTGCCAGCTCCTCACTGACACTGTCTAATTACCGGCGGGTGAAAGTATCTGAGCTGGTGCCTGAGTGAAGAAGCAAGTGCTGCAGGGCGTGAGTAGGAGGGGGGTTGGGCCAGCGCAGGAAAAACTCGTGAGCGGGGTGCAGTCTGCCATCATCTCCCCGTTGATTATCCTCCTCCTCAGCACTGTCATGGTTAACAAGGCACTGGTTGCATCTCTTGTTTCGCCATCACAGAAACCCCACAGTGCAGATAGAGGCCATTTCGGCCCATCGAGCCTGCACCGACACATATCCCACCCGATCCCCGTAACCCCTACACCAACACATATCCCACCTGATCCCCGTAACCCCTACACCAACACACATCCCACCCTATCCCCGTAACCCCACGTATTTAATCCCCCTAACACTAAGGGTCAATTTATCAGAGCCAATCATCCTAACCCGCACATCTTTGGACTGTGGGAGGAAACCGGAGCACCCGGAGGAAACCCACGCAAACACGGGGAGAATGTGCAAACTCCACACAGACATCTTCCTCCTCCTGTGTCTCCTGTTGCTGTGGTGGATCTGCAGGACAGAAGGGTAGAAGCCAGTGTAGGTGTTCAGTCACTAACCTGGCACTGGCAGGTGTGTGTGTGATATATGAAGGAAGGGGTTTCAGTGTTGCACATGTAAATAATTGCTGTTAGCATAGCTGGGTAGCCAATGTGCCCAATCTGGAGTGAGAACTCCCCTTTACCAGAGTGCTTTGGGAAGAGTTAGTTGTATGAGTGTTGCTTTAAGAGGGTGAAGAGTGGTGCCCAGGGTGAGCAAGGAAGGGAAGGCAGAGTGGTCAGTGTGTTAACCCGGGTCGAACTTCCTGCAGCACTGGTGGGCAGTCCTGGGAGTGAGAGTTGGCACTCAGTGCCAGTGGCACCTCTCCTGGCAGGCTTTCTGTCTCATTCAGTCTCCTGATGGAAGTCAGACCAGACAAATTCTGTGTTCCTATGTGCCTGCTGCCGTGTTCGGCTGCTTGTTCCAGCGGTCCCTGCTGTCGACATTCTAAAAAGATTGAGACGTGCAGTGAAGCTCTGCGAGTCCACTGAGTGAGCCGAGCACGGCTCCTTCCTTGCCTGGTTGTTCCCCAGTCTGCTGCTGCGGTGTGAAGGCTGCAGTGTCTTTTTAAAGGATCTTTCCATGCACCACCGCAGCTTGGCCCCATTTTACACCGGCTTTACACCAATCACTACTCCAATGAGCTGATCCCAGAAAAGCCTCGTGTAAATCCCTCTCCTCGCCACCGGAGAGAGGTCCTGATGGCCGAACAGCAGCACCACTTACCGAGTGGACATTCTCTCCCTTTGTTCATAGCGCCAAGCTTGGTGTGTTCGGGCCTATGATTCCAGCCTACACATCCCAAGTCCAGAGTTACAGGCACAGTAAGACTCGCCTGTAAAAAGCAAGGCTGTCCATCCAGTGGCTCGGAGGCTGCAAACCTTGGCAACCCAGCCCTCGAAGCCCAGGCACGGGAGTCATTTTGTGCTTGTACGTCTTGCGAGTTTGTCCTGTTTGAATTTCACGGCCCTGGAGGTTTGGAAAGGGCTGCTCTTGGGTTGCCTCGATGGTAGTTAAATCCCAATTTAGAATGTTTCATTATCAGCAACTTTTAATTTATTTTAATTAACTGGAACGTGGGTTTAAACCTCATGTGTGCTCCCTGAGGCCCCATGATTCACACCGATGCGGCCCACCCCTGCTGGAGAGAGTGTGGTCCATGTTGGGCACCTGGTGTCCGACCTCCGAGCACTTGAAATTGTTAAAGGCTGGTGCAGTGGCGGTGATGGGCCTCCAGATGTCAGTGTCGCGCTGCTTTCAAAGAGAAGGATGGAATCTAATTGCACCGGCCCGTTCCGCTGTCCATTCCTCAAATCCACGATCCAGCACCAGTCTGCATAGGCTCGAGTTTCAGAATCGTGGGGAAACCAGTGAAGGGAATTAAAGGTGTCTCATTATCGCTTTTTAGCAGCATGCTCTCTGGATGGATGCTGTTTTCAATGTATATATTTTATATGCGATTGTCCCCAAGTAGTTAACACACACTCTTACCAGCAGTCCCCAGAAACGCTGGTTAAAGGAGTGACCGGTGATTCTTCAATGGTGTTGGTAAGGGGGAAATGCTAGCCCGTGAAACAGAGAATACTGCCTGTCCTTAAACAGTGCCATTGGCTCTTTAACAGGTGGGACCTCGGTTTAACATCTTGTCTGTGGCAATGCAGCAGTCCTTCAGTATTGCAGGGGAGTGTTGTCCTAGTTTCGCTGCTTAAGTCCTGGGATGGGGCTCAAACCTGATCACTCGGCCATCTCACTCGTCCATTTTCAGTCTTGCTGTGGTTTCTGCTGAGGGAAATTCACCCTAACATTTTCAATGCAAATTCCTAACACCTCAGTGCCTGTTAGGAAAATAAGACGTGGGAATTTTATTATTAGAGCATATTAAAAATTAGAATACAGTACTACCAACGTTAGATAAAAATCTAATTTGTCAGGCTGCTTCTCCGACATCCAGTATCGGATGAGCAGTTTCCTCCAATTAAATATTGGGAAGACCTAAGCCATTGTCTTCGGTCCCTGCCACAAACTCTGTTCCCTAGACACCGACTCCATTCCTGCCCCTAGCCACTGTCTGAGGCTGAACCAGACAGTTCACAACCATGCCATCGTCTTTAACCCTGAGATGAGCTTCCGACCACACACCTTCTCCATCACCAAGACCGCCTATTTCCACCTCTAACATCACCCCGCCCCTGCCTCAGCTCATCCGCTGCTGAAACCCTCACCCATGCCTTTGTTACCTCTAGACTGGACTATTCCAACGCACTCCTGGCCGGCCTCCCACATTCTACCCTCTGTAAACGTGAACCCAGCCAACACTCTGTTGCCCGTGTCCTAACTCGCACCAAGTCCTCGTTCACTCATCACCCCTGTGCTCACTGACCTACACTGGCTGCCGGTTGAGCAACGCCTCAGTTTTTTAAATTCTCATCCTTGTTTTCAAATCCCTCCATGGCCTCGCCCCTCCCCATCTCTGAAACTTCCTCCAGCCCTACAACCCTCCAAGATACCCGTCCTCCAATTCTGGCCCCTTGCGCAACCCCGATTTTAATCGCTCCATCATTGGCGGCCGTGCCTTCAGCTGCCGGGGCCATAAGCGCTGTATAAATGCAAGTTGTTGTATGAAATAGGGGTCCTATAATGTACTCATTATATTGAGCATTGCTGGCTATCAGCTGCCTTCTGGCCATCCCACTCTCGCCTCCGTCTCCAGAGCAAGTTCGGGGCTCGGGAGGGGCGGGGGGGGGGCAATCTTGGCCCGGTGGGCTCGGGGAAGGGAAGGAAGCAGCAGAGGCAGCTGTGAACGGGTGGTCTGGGTCTGGATGTGTATCGTGGATTGCCTTGGTGTAATGGGGCACCCCACGTACTGTTTGCTGAAAAGGATGGCACACAGAACCAGAAACCCTTTGAATAACTATGCCTTAAGAAAACTCTGTTGTTCCCACTAGTTGTTTAGTCAACACTGCAGTTGAAGTACAGAAGCAGGTAGACAGGGGGATTACCATTCTCATTTGCCTAATATTGTGACCTTTTCACTGAATGTTGAGGAGACTTTGCATGAACAGTGCCATTTCTAGCATCATTTCCTTTTGATCAATTTTGCCTAGCCTGCTATTGCTGCACAGACTGACGGCGAGCGATTTCACCCACCCCTCTCGATCCCAGACTGATGGGTGATTTCACCCCCACCCCCGCGATCCCGTGCTGACGGGTGATTTCACCCCCGCGATCCCGTGCTGACGGGTGATTTCACCCCCGCGATCCCGTGCTGACGGGTGATTTCACCCCCGCGATCCCGTGCTGACGGGTGATTTCACCCCCGCGATCCCGTGCTGACGTCGGGTGATTTCACCCCCGCGATCCCGTGCTGACGTCGGGTGATTTCACCCCCGCGATCCCGTGCTGACGTCGGGTGATTTCACCCCCGCGATCCCGTGCTGACGTCGGGTGATTTCACCCCCGCGATCCCGTGCTGACGTCGGGTGATTTCACCCCCGCGATCCCGTGCTGACGTCGGGTGATTTCACCCCCGCGATCCCGTGCTGACGTCGGGTGATTTCACCCCCGCGATCCCGTGCTGACGTCGGGTGATTTCACCCCCGCGATCCCGTGCTGACGTCGGGTGATTTCACCCCCGCGATCCCGTGCTGACGTCGGGTGATTTCACCCCCGCGATCCCGTGCTGACGTCGGGTGATTTCACCCCCGCGATCCCGTGCTGACGTCGGGTGATTTCACCCCCGCGATCCCGTGCTGACGTCGGGTGATTTCACCCCCGCGATCCCGTGCTGACGTCGGGTGATTTCACCCCCGCGATCCCGTGCAGACGTCGGGTGATTTCACCCCCTCCCCCGCAATCCCGGACCGACGTCGGGTGATTTCACCCCCTCCCCCGCGATCCCGTGCCGACGTCGGGTGATTTCACCCCCTCCCCCGCGATCCCGTGCCGACGTCGGGTGATTTCACCCCCTCCCCCGCGATCCCGTGCCAACGTCGGGTGATTTCACCCCCTCCCCCGCGATCCCGTGCCGACGTCGGGTGATTTCACCCCTCCCCCGCGATCCCGGACTGATATTTATCCCTCCACCAACATCACTAAAACTGATTGGCTGCTGCATTTTCCTACGTTGCAACAGGGACTACACTTCCAAAAAACTTCATTGGCTGTAAAGCGCTTTGGGACGCTCCGAGGACATGGAAAGCGCTGGTCTGTCTTGTATATAATGTGTGATCGCCTGCCCCACCTGCTGGCGGTCTAGAGCCAGATGGTCTCTCTCACCTACCCCCACAACACCGCTTCACGCCCCCTCCCCTTTAGACACCCTATCCTGACTCGTGTCGCCCAGTGCACCTGGTCATACTGCAGCTCGCAGTATTAAAGTAAACTCACTGAAATATAGTAGAAAACGGAAACCTGCAGCAATCTGAGCCGCAGTGTCTGATTCTGCAAAATAATTTGAGTAGTTGGATTTGTGCTGAAGTATCTGTGAACCAGTGCTGTTTAAATTCGGTCGTGGAGTGCCAACTTTCACATCGCTTGGTGATAGCAGAATGGCAAGTTCACCTGTAACTTTCTCTTTTTGTAAAGGTGTAACCCTGGACCCTGCTTTAAAGGAAGCCCCTGACTTCCTGTACGTCAAAGTGTTCAGAGCAGAGTTCGAGTGTGAGGACCCAGTTAGCTTAGGGCACAAGAAAGCTGTGAGATGGCGTACCGCGCAGAAGGGAGAGCGCGCCAAGGCGACTAGGGAGAGGCAGACGTGTACGGAATTAGACAATCGGGATGGAGCTCGGTGTCGGGAAAGGTCAAGGTCAGAGGATTCAACAAGAGAGGAAATTGGCAAAAAGAAACGGGCGAAGAAAGCGGCAGAGAGACGAGTCACAGTCGCCACAGTCCAGCCCGTTGCTGCGGAGAGTGAAGTAATTCAGCTTGGCACAGCAACGAAACCAAGTGCCAGTGAGGGAAGCATTGATCTGGTGCTGCAGAAGCAAGAGAAGGGAGCAGGTCCATAACCTAGTAATGAAAGGCAAACTGCTGTAGATCAGTAACCTACCTGATAACTCCGCAGGGAAAGCTGTGTGACTGCGGTTTAACCAGTGGATCAGCTGAGGCCCCCCGAGGGAAACATGGATTACATTAAAAAAAAAACTACCAAACACTAAGATACAAATAGCGAGCGGGAGTGGAGAGGGGGAGCGTGGGGGGGGGGGAAGCGTGGAGAGTGGGGGGGGGGGGGAGCGTGGGGGGGGGGAGCGTGGAGAGTGGGGGGGGGAGCGTGGAGAGTGGGGGGGGGGAGCGTGGAGAGTGGGGGGGGGGAGCGTGGAGAGTGGGGGGGGGAGCGTGGAGAGTGGGGGGGGGGAGCGTGGAGAGTGGGGGGGGGGGAGCGTGGAGAGTGGGGGGGGGGAGCGTGGAGAGTGGGGGGGGGGGGGAGCGTGGAGAGTGGGGGGGGGGAGCGTGGAGAGTGGGGGGGGGGAGCGTGGAGAGTGGGGGGGGGGGAGCGTGGAGAGTGGGGGGGGGGAGCGTGGAGAGTGGGGGGGGGGGAGAGTGGGGGGGGGGGGGGAGAGTGGGGGGGGGGGGGAGAGTGGGGGGGGGGGGAGCGCGGAGAGTGGGGGGGGGGGAGCGCGGAGAGTGGGGGGGGGGGAGCGCGGAGAGTGGGGGGGGGGGGAGCGCGGAGAGTGGGGGGGGGCGCGGAGAGTGGGGGGGGGGAGCGCGGAGAGGGGGGGGGAGCGCGGAGAGTGGGGGGGGGGGAGCGCGGAGAGTGGGGGGGGGGGGAGCGCGGAGAGTGGGGGGGGAGCGCGGAGAGTGGGGGGGGGAGCGCGGAGAGTGGGGGGGGGAGCGCGGAGAGTGGGGGGGGGAGCGCGGAGAGTGGGGGGGGGAGCGCGGAGAGTGGGGGGGGGGAGCGCGGAGAGTGGGGGGGGGGAGCGCGGAGAGTGGGGGGGGGAGCGCGGAGAGTGGGGGGGGGGAGCGCGGAGAGTGGGGGGGGGAGCGCGGAGAGTGGGGGGGGGAGCGCGGAGAGTGGGGGGGGGAGCGCGGAGAGTGGGGGGGGGAGCGCGGAGAGTGGGGGGGGGGAGCGCGGAGAGTGGGGGGGGGAGCGCGGAGAGTGGGGGGGGGAGCGCGGAGAGTGGGGGGGGAGCGCGGAGAGTGGGGGGGGAGCGCGGAGAGTGGGGGGGGGGAGCGCGGAGAGTGGGGGGGGGAGCGCGGAGAGTGGGGGGGGGAGCGCGGAGAGTGGGGGGGAGCGCGGAGAGTGGGGGGGGGAGCGCGGAGAGTGGGGGGGGGGGAGCGCGGAGAGGGGTAGGGTGGGAGGGGGGGGTAGCGTGGGGAGGGGGGTAGCAGGGGGGAGGGGGGGGTAGCGTGGGGAGGGGGGTAGCGGGGGGAGGGGGTAGCGTGGGGAGGGGGAGGGGGGTAGCGTGGGGAGGGGGGGTAGCGTGGGGAGGGGGGGTAGCGTGGGGAGGGGGGGGTAGAGTGGGGGGTGGGGTGGAGAGGGGAGCGGTGGGGGGGGGGGAGCATGGGGGAGGGGAACGTGGAGGGTCTAGCGGCCCTGTCCCCGAGCTGGGTGCGGGTCGGGCGGCCCTGTCCCCGAGCTGGGTGCGGGTCTGGCGGCCCTGTCCCCGAGCTGGGTGCGGGTCTGGCGGCCCTGTCCCCGAGCTGGGTGCGGGTCTGGCGGCCCTGTCCCCGAGCTGGGTGCGGGTCTGGCGGCCCTGTCCCCGAGGTGGGTGCGGTTGTATTGACACAACAATGGTGTGAAGCAGTTTTCACTCCTGAGTGATCTGTCTTCACCCTGATGGTGACGATGCAGACTGTGAGTTCGCCGTTAGCAGGCTCTCCTTTCTGCTGGCATATTCGGGACCAGCCCCTATTTTTGTTGACTAATACAGGTAGACTATCCTTTATCCGAAAACCTCGGGACCAGCCGTGTTTCGGTTTTAGGAAAATTTCGGATTTCGGAAGGTGCGCGAAAACACTTAGGTTTTCAGAGGTAATTCGGTTTTCGGGAGTGCGGATAAAGGATACACTATCCCTTATCCGAAAGGGTGGGATAAATAACGACTAAATGCTGTAGTTACAGGGATAAATACTGTAGTACAGTTTATTTGTAAGGAAAACATTCGGCTTTCAGAGGTTTTCTGGTTTCGGATGTGCGGATAAAGGCTGGTACACTTACGCTGAGCGATTTCGGTTTTCAGAAGTGCGGAAAAATGCTACACTATCCCTTATCCGGCTAGGCCTGTAAGTCGTGCGCCACTCTCGTCATGTCGTGCGCACGACTTAACGCTGACCGAAAAAACCTTCGGTTCTTAGAGGGTTTCGGTTTTCGGAAGTCCGGATAAAGGGTAGTCTACCTGTAGCTGAATGTTTATTTTCAAATTGTACTTTAATTCTTTTCCTTGCTATTGTGATTGGCAAAAAATGTTCAATAATTCTCCCCACCCCGCAGCTGAAGCTGGGGACTCTGTGCTGAGGCAGCCAGTGTGATGTTGACCCTGTCGATGCCATTATTTATGCTGAATTCATTCTCTGTCTGTGTGCAGGAACTGAAGCACCAAAGGGAGTGACTTTGGAGAATAATCGGGGTGCGTTGCTGAGCCGCTGTATATCCATGCCAGTGGACATTTCAGGTAAGGCTACACTTCAACATGTTAGAAATTAGAATACTTCAAAGACCCAGAGCACAGATTTTAAGATATCGTCCATTAAAGAGCTCTCAGACTAACATTTGAATCTTCACACACCCAAACTTGCAATACATTTCGGGAAATTGCAAATAAAGTGCAGTAGTCCAGCTCTAGCTGCTCACTACTGCAAATCCAGTGCTTCCGAATGTACCCATTAAAGGGGAATATCAACATGTTATTTATTTTGATTGTCTCTCGCTCTCTCTCTGTCGCGCGCTCTGTGTGTGGCGCGCGCTCTGTCTCTCTCTCTTTCCCGCCCTCCTATGCTGGGTTCGAGTTCCACAGGCACCACCTAGTATCTCCCCAAGGAGCCACTCTTCGCAGGGTAGTGTACCCTGGACCGAGTGGCCCCGGACAGGACAGGAGGGATAGGCAGTGAGAAACTGACGCACCCCAGTTTAATCTGCTACACACAGTGAATGCCCCAGCTTTTGGAGCACAGAAGCATTTTGATTGAGAGTTTATATACACGTGTGTGTGTAAAAGCAGGTGCATCATATGGTTTGTCCTCGCGTGTAATGATGCCAGGCTTTGGGAGAGGCAGCCAGTGTGATGTGGCCAGCACAGTGCCACATTAAGAATGACTGACTGACTGGCTGCCGAATACCCACGAGACAGTATAGCCGTAGCATGAGAAGTTGCCTGATTAGCATCACAGACTCTCATCCATGAGGATCAGTTCCTTCATGTCCCTGTATTAATTACTGACGTCTAGTCTGCGAAGCCGTGGTTAGGGCAGTGATACTGGGTATGAACCTGTTGAAAGGCTGAATTTACTGCAAGATGCTGGAGGCTATAGTGTGGTGAATGACCTGCAGTGGAAATCGGGGTTAACATTCCACTCTACTAATAGAGGATAATGTAAAAATGTTGTGTTGCTGCTCTTTTAGGAATACAGAAAGGACTTTGTTCAGACTTCGACATGGCGTATGAAAGAGGGAGGATTTCAGTGTCCTTACAAGAGGAAATTCCACTTCACCACTCGTCCCTCAGCAGAGTAAGCATCATACTGTTCTGACTTGTATGTAATTATATAATGCACCCGTGAACCATCAGACTCCGGTGTGTAATTATTTATGCTCTAGATCCAGTGTGTGATCTTTTACGCCTTAAGGGTTTGCATTATGATGCCCCTTTATCCTGCGTCGCGCACAGGACTGGCTAGCAGACTGGCTGAACTACTCTTTGTAATTATTGTCAGTGAGGAATGTTCACTCACTGAAGTTGACCATTGGTTGTGTAATTCACAACCAGTGCTGGAGATGGCAGTACTGATACTGACTGGTGCTGAAGTGTGACGCGCAAGCTGTACTGACAGGCCCTGACTGACCGTACACGGGCTGCGATCCTGGTAGCTGTGCTGGGAACGTGTCCTCCAGCGCTGACCCTGCCAGTCTTTGTGCGGTCAGTGAGAGGGTACGTTGTTAATGAGATTCCGGTGCTGTCTGCTGGCCGGGGGTTCCACCCTCCGAGAAAATAGTTTTGCAGCCTCTTTGGAGCTCCCTCCCCAGCTGAGGTCCACTTGTGCCCTACTGGAAACATGTCTGTCGCATCTCACTGGACACGCTCTTCTCCATCCTTGCGATGGGGCACATACTGGGGAAACAAGTCCCTGCCGCTGCCTCCGCCTCCACATCACTGGCCTTGTTTCGAGTGGACAGAGTTTGTGCCCCCAAACAAGGCTCACTGGACGCTCTCGCGCCAGGCTGGGACCTCCTTGGTCTGTGCTCTTATTCTGTTTTTGCCAGTTTTCACGCTCGGCTCCTTCCCCTCCCCATTGTGCTGTTTTGTGCATTGACTTCTAGCTGGGTTACGGTTTCATACACAGCAGTTGCCCACTGCCACTTCACCCAAGTGGTCATTATTTATGAGACAGCCTGGGACAGTGAGTTGGCAGGCTATACCCACCCCTTGCCCCCCATGTTGGCATCACAGCCGAACCCGCCCTTGCCCAATGTCTGCATGTGCACTTGCAGCAAAGGTTGCTGAAGAGTGGAGCCCTGCCTGACCCCAGCCCCTCGCCTGATCCATGAATTCTGAGGCTGATTGAAGCTGCTGTGTCTGGTTCAGCTATCCGTTGGATAAACACTCGAGTCGCGCGGAGAGACTGTGCACTGCTCTTAAACATTTACAGAAATGGCATGTTTTAAATGCCAACCTATTTTCATTTTTAATTAATTACTCGGTGTTGCAAAAAGTAGCAGAGTGAAAGCACAGTATTAAATCGGAAGGGCCCTTAGCGATGCAGCCGCACAAGTGTATGGAGTGAGACCGTGTAGCTGTGAGCCCCTGGAATTGTCACTTTACATACGAACATACCAAGTAGGAGTAGGAGTAGGCCCCTCGAGCCTGCTCCGCCATTCAGTAAGATCATGGCTGATCCGATTACTCCACATTCCCGCCGACCCCCGATAACCTTTCAACCCCTTGCTTATCAAGAATCTATCTACCTCTGCCTTAAAAATATTCAAAGGCTCTGCTTCCACCGCCCTCTGAGGAAGAGAGTTCCAAAGACTCACGACTCTGTGAGAAAAAAATTCTCCTCATCTCTGTCTTAAATGGGCAACCCCTTATTTTTAAACAGTGACCCCTAGTTCTAGATTCTCCCACAAGAGGAAACATCCTCTCCACATCCACCCTGTCCAGACCACTCAGGATCTTATATGTTTCAATCAAGTCACCTCTTACTCTTCTAAACTCCAGTGGATACAAGCCTAGCCTGTCCAACCTTTCCTCATAAGACAACCCGCCCATTCCAGGTATTAGTCTAGTAAACCTTCTCTGAACTGCTTCCACTTTGCTTGGCGACAGGCACTTCCTGCAGGAAGAGGGGGCATATTGGCCATTCTGTGTCCCTCTAAGGGTTTCTCACGATCAGCCCTGGCCAGGGGCTGGGAGCAGCTTGAGAAATGGCGGGGGGGGTGGGTGGGTGGACGCGGGGGAGATGGATGGGCGCAGGGCATGGGGACATGAATGAAGTCTAAAGGTTCTGTCTTCCCTGGATAAATGTCATGCCTTGTCTCTACCAGTCTGCCCCACAGGAGACCCGGGAGCGCAAATCTGTGACATTGGGAGAGCCACCACTGTACCCTGAGGATGAGACAGACGACGTCTATGGGCCAGCTCAGGTCAAGCACGTTGGAGCCATTTTCGAGGAGGCAAAGCAGGAGCTCCTGAAGATGATGCGGATTGAGGTGGAGACTTGTTCATTTGTTACTGACCTTGTGTGCGTGTGTGAATGAGAATGTAAAGTTTTGAAGGATTTTCACAATAAATGTAGAGCATAAACCTCAGAACAAAAAAAACTGGACCAAGATTTGAACAGAAACCCCTACATATCTCGCCCTGTGGAGTCCTTCTGCATTTTTATCTTTGAGAGCAGTTTGAGTGGTTTTAGTTTTTTCCTGAGGTGGACGTGGTGTGCAGTGCTGCTAACTCCAGATACACATCTACCTGAACCCAGCTCTTGCTATTCATTCCCATTCTACAGAAATCCCGGATTGAGGTTATCTCAAGGGGGGCTGGAATGCAAAAGTGTGGCGGTTATGCGACAGTTGTATAAAGTTCTAGTTAGCCTGCGTCTGGGGTACCAGGTTCAGTTCTGGGCACCGCACCTCTGGTAGAATATATTGGCCTTGGAGGGGGTGCAGCGCAGATTCCTCGGAGTGATACCGGGGCTAAATTGTGAGGACAGATTAGATATTCCCTTGAGTAAAGAAGATTTAAGGTGTGATCTAATTGAGGTGTTTAAGATGATTAAAGGAGTTGATGGGGTCGAGAGAGAGAAACTATTTCCTTTGGTGAGGGAGTTCAGAACAAGGTGGCTTAACTTTAAAATTAGAGCCAGGCCGTTCCGGGGTGATGTCAGGAAGCACTTCCTCACACAAAGGGTATTGAAAATCGGGACTCTCCCCCTCAAAAAGCTGTTGAGGCCGGGGGTCAATTGAAAATGTCAAGACTGAGATTGATAGATTTTTTGTTAGGTAAGGGATATGGAACCAAGGCGGGTAAATGGAGTTCGGCTACAGATCATCCATGATCTCATTGAATGGCGGAACAGGCTCAAGAGGCTGAATGGCCTCCTCCTGTTCCTATAAACTGCCCTCACTTATTAGTTTCCTTTGCAGCAAGCAGACTTCAGCTGGCTAATCAGTGTTGTGCAGATGGTTCAGCGTATAGACTGAGTTGTTCAGCGTGTAGACGGAGTTGTTCAGCGTGTAGACGGAGTTGTTCAGCGTGTAGACTGAGTTGTTCAGCGTGTAGACGGAGTTGTTCAGCGTGTAGACTGAGTTGTTCAGCGTGTAGACTGAGTTGTTCAGCGTGTAGACTGAGTTGTTCAGCGTGTAGACTGAGTTGTTCAGCGTGTAGACGGAGTTGTTCAGCGTGTAGACGGAGTTGTTCAGCGTGTAGACGGAGTTGTTCAGCGTGTAGACTGAGTTGTTCAGCGTGTAGACTGAGTTGTTCAGCGTGTAGACTGAGTTGTTCAGCGTGTAGACGGAGTTGTTCAGCGTGTAGACGGAGTTGTTCAGCGTGTAGACGGAGTTGTTCAGCGTGTAGACGGAGTTGTTCAGCGTGTAGACTGAGTTGTTCAGCGTGTAGACGGAGTTGTTCAGCGTGTAGACGGAGTTGTTCAGCGTGTAGACTGAGTTGTTCAGCGTGTAGACTGAGTTGTTCAGCGTGTAGACTGAGTTGTTCAGCGTGTAGACTGAGTTGTTCAGCGTGTAGACTGAGTTGTTCAGCGTGTAGACTGAGTTGTTCAGCGTGTAAACTGAGTTGTTCAGCGTGTAGACTGAGTTGTTCAGCGTGTAGACGGAGTTGTTCAGCGTGTAGACGGAGTTGTTCAGCGTGTAGACTGAGTTGTTCAGCGTGTAAACTGAGTTGTTGCTGAATACATAGGCTGTGGGATCGAGGCCTGGCTTTTTGATCGAGTTTCTAATCCGAGGATAGTTGTGACGCAGTTAGCAATGGGTCAAAGTTGTCAATGGTATTTTGGGCAACTGACTGTTGCTGACTGTCCCTCACTGGCCTCAACCATCTCACTCCATTTGACTTTTGTCAATCACTCTATCATACTCCAGCGTCTCCTGCACAAGCTCACCCCCCCCTGCCACTGTTGCATGAGTTTAGCTCCCTGACGCTGCTCTTTCCTGGTTCCACTCCTGTGTCTCATACTACGCACATTACATCTTCTCAAATGGTTTCTCCACGCTGTCGCCTCTGGTGTACCCCAGGGCTCTAGCCTTGGCCTCCCCGTCATTATTTACACACACTCCCTTGGCAATCCTCAAGCACAGGGCATGGTGACACCCAGCTCTACCCCGCTACCTCTTTAGTTGACCTACGACTGTTGCCGCCTATCCACCATCAAGACCCGCATGAGCCAAAGGTTCCTCGTGCTTAATGCCAGCAAGACTAAAGTTGTCCTTTTTTGGCTCCCACAAACACCTCCGCACCTCCAGCCTCGACTCATCTCCCAGCCCAGTTTGCCACCTTGAGGCTTAGCTCAGAAGTGCAGAGCTTCAGTGTATAGCTTGACCCCAATCTGCAGCCGAGTTCCCTCTCTGCAACACCCTTTGCCTCTGCCCTGATTCTCACCCTGTGCTGCCGCTGCCCTGGTCACTGCGCAGATGCTCTTCTCCTGCACTGCCCTTGATGTAACTGACTATTAATGATTTCTTCCCTTTCTGTCCTAGGATCCCTCTCTGCTCAACAACCGTGTAACCCTGCACCACGCCAAATCTGGAACCCTGCTGGCCCGTCAGGGAGACCAGGTGAGTACAATGACCCCCGCCCCAAACTGGGGATCCGCTACTGTGTGGCTGAATCCTCCGGCAGTGACCGGTGATGGAGCATTTTTAAAGACAAGAAAGAACTTGCATTTCTATAGCGCCTTTCAGGACGTCCCAAAGCGCTTTACAGCCCATGAAGTACTTTTGAAGTGTAGTCACTGTTGTAATGTAGGAAACGCGGCAGACGATTTGCGCACAGCAAGCTCCCACAAACAGCAATGAGGTAAATGACCAGATGATCTGCTTTAGATGTTGGTTGAGGGGAAAATATCGACCAGGACACTGGGGAGAACACGACTGCTCTTCCAAATGGTGCCGTGGGATCTTTCACATCCCCCTGAGAGGGCAGACAGGGCCTTGATTTAATGCCTCAACTGAAAGATTGCACCTCCGACAGTGCAGCACTCCCTCAGCACTGGAGTGTCAGCCTAGACTTTTTATTAATTTGTTTTTGTACGATGTGGGTGTCGCTGGCAAAGCCAGCATTTATTGCCCATCCTTAATTGCCCTCGAAGGTGGTGGCGAGCCGCCGCCTTGAACCGCTGCAGTCCGTGTGGTGAAGGTGCTCCCACAGTGCTGTTAGGGAGGGAGTTCCAGGATTTTGACCCAGCGACGATGAAGGATCGGCGATATACTTCTAAGTCAGGATGATGTGTGACTTGGAGGGGAACTTGCAGGAGGTGGTGGTGTTCCCATGCGTCTGCTGCCCTTGTCCTTCTAGGTGGAAGAGGTCGTGGGTTTCGGAGGTGCTGCCGAAGAAGCCTTGGCGAGTTGCTGCAGTGCATCTTGTAGATGGTACACACTGCAGCCAGATTATGGGCTCAAGTCCCTGGAGTGGGGTTTGAACCCACAACCTTCCGACTCCGATGCGAGGGCGTTACCCACTCAGCCACAGCTGACACGGTTACCAGTTTTACAGGGCGAGTTGCGAAACTGCACGGATTTTAATTCGGACTTCAGCAAGTTGACACAAATTTGGGTTTTTAAGAAGTGAAGGAGTTTCAGGTTTCAGTAGTTTGTCTTCCTGTTGATTGCAAAATGCATCTTGCGTAGCCCACCAGCTGTACTGTATGATCTTGCCCCGTCCCCTCCCAGCAGTGTTGTGAAGTGTGTGCTGTCATCTCTCCCGAATGCAGGATGTCAGTTTGCACTTCGTGCTGTCCGGCTGCCTGCACGTTTATCAGCGAATGATTGACAAGGAGGACGATGTGTGCCTGTTTGTGACCTACCCTGGAGAAATGGTGGGCCAGCTCGCTGTCCTGACTGGGGAGCCGTTGATCTTCACCGTCAAAGCAAACCGTGACTGCATCTTCCTGAAGATCTCCAAATCCGACTTCTATGAGTCAGTATGGCCAGGCGTTCTGTTAGTTGTACACTTGCGTTCCTTCTCACCAGTTTGTGTTCTGCGGGGTTTCCGGGAATCGGAACGCTCTCTGCCACGTGTTGCTGCGCAGTTGCTTCCGCTCGAGTTGTAGGAAGATGGCGATGTTCAGTTGCTCAGCACGGTTGTGGGTATTCTGGTCCCAGGGCCAGGTGGGGTGGCTTCACATCACCGGGAGCACGCCCACCGCCCCCCCCCCCCCCCCCAAAACGGCTGGCTCTGCTGAATATGGCAAAGGCAGGTGGTTTAAATAAAGGTTCCCCAGCTCCCTGCGAGGGGTCCCACCTCGTGCAGAGAGCTCGCCTAATTTGGGGAGGTGGAACAGGACAAGGGCCGAGCCCTCCTCACCACCCGGCCGAGCACGAGCACCCCGGCACACAAACTGTAGTCGGGCAGGAAATCGTGGGCAGAGGGGATTGAATGTGAACAGTGCTTGAGGCTGACTCCCTCCCCCACCCCTGGTGCCTGACTCTCTCTCTTTCCCCCACACCCCCCCCCCCCCCCCGCCCATTGAAGTAGTTTCTGTAGCTTGTTAAATAGTTTCCACCTCTTTCGCTAAATGCAACTCTCTCAAATAGTATGGCTAGTTGAATTTTTCGATTGCTAGTTGTCTTGCTGTGTGAGCCATTCTTGGCTAGTATGTTTGACTGTGGAGCTCGCTAGTCAGCAGCTTGTACCTCACTAACTAGTGAAGTTTCTAAGACAGTGGCGGGCGTGGGGAGCATCTGGTCTGTTGCCCCTCTCCTGGATGTTGAGTGAGTGAGTGATGTGCTCTGTCCTTGCGCATTCCCGTGCAGACACGGAGCACTGCTTGCCAGCCTCTGATTATCCCTGTAGTGTCCTGCCGCTAGGAGAAGTTGCTGAAATGATCCGCTCATTTCAATGAGTAGGATCTGAATGGAGGTACTTCCCACCCCTTGCATAGTCATTGTCCTTTTTATAGAGCTACATTATCTCATTGATGATCTGTTCTCTCACCAAAGGTTTTCTATTTTAACAGTTTTTAGATTATTTTACCCTTGTCCTGCCTGTGATTGGTGTATTTGTAGGTTCCCCCTCATTCCCCCGCCCTCTTCCGAGCCTTAAGATTCCCATTTCTTCCTAAACTGTCAGCCTGTTGAAAGGTCATAGCCTGTCTGCGCTCTCCCTGTGTGCTTGATGAGATTAACAATTGTGCTGCAATCATTGAAATCTCATCAAATCATAATCCATAGTTTGTTACTGAGAATAACGTCGTCCGTATGTAAAATCAGAGAATGGTGAGATACACCATAGGTCAGTCTGCATCCGTGAAGAGAAAGGAATTCTCGGGTGTACCCTGATTATCCGTCGCCCCTTTCCTTGTTTCCCGACAATGGCTCCCAGACCCCCTGTGCCTCAGATTTATAATTCTCAGCTTTGTGTTTAATTCCCTTCATGCCCTCGCCCCTCTCTATCTTTAACCTCCTCCAACTCTACAACCCTCCCTCCACCCTGCCCTTTCCAAATTCTCCATTCCTCTGACTCTAGTCACCTGTGCATTCCCATCTCCCTGTGCTCACCATCAGCAGCCCTGCCTTCAGCCGCCTGACCAAACGCTCTTTATTGCCCTCTTTAAACCCCTCCTCCTTGCCACCTCCCTCTACCCTGTATAAGAATGTCCTAAAAACCCACTCTTTGACCAAGAGTTTGGTGCCCCTTTGGCTCGGAATCCATTTTCTCTTTGATTGCTCCTGCAAAGTGCTTTGGGACATTTTTCTACATTAATGGCACGATCCAAATACAAGTAGTCATTACCCTTCATCTGAACATTGCCAGTGCATACATCATTCATGAGTTCATTGGATAGATTTGTCATCGTGTTGATCTGCAGCTTATTGAAATGCACTGTATGAACATCTGCATCTTGTAATCCTGGGTCCTGTTTAGAAGCCACATTATTCTAGGTGTGCTAACTATCCAGAGATGAGGCACTCTGCAGCTGATTCCGGTTGCTGTGCAGTGTAACTAACGTGGGCAATTGAGCTGTACTGGTGCCGAGTGGTGCTGTGGCTGATTTATACCTGGTCTTCATTTTGCAGAATAATGCGAGAACAGCCCAATGTTGTCCTCAGTACTGCACACAATGTAGCTGTTAGAATGTCCCCGTTTGTTCGACAAATGGACTTTGCGATTGACTGGATGGCAGTGGAAGCCGGCCGTGCCCTGTACAGGTAAGGCCGCACTGTTCAAATTTGGATGCCCTGTCTTTGCATAGAATTACATCGGGACAGCTTTCTCTGTCAAAGTAACGGTGGGGCTAATGGCGCTTGCCGTTTTTATGCACAAATGGTACAGCAACTTCAGGCGAGGGGCAGACGCGCAGTTAAAATCAAAAATCCAAAAGTTGTTGTCCGAGTTGCTCCATTCCGCCGTTACTTTTGCGAAAACGGCATTTTGCTGCATGCCTCACCATTGAAATGCATTCAGTGGCGTGAGGTTGCTGTATTTGTGCGGTTGATACAAACTAAACTCGCCACAGAAAGTTAAGTCTTGTCATTACAAGCGTAAGTACACTTATTGTTAATTACTGCTAATCAACCTCTCTAGCACTGAAACTTAATTATTCCAAGTCTCATTCCTTCAGGTATTAACAGGGTACTTAAGGAAGTGGCCCTAGAAATAGTAGATGCATTGCAGGTCATCTTCCAAAATTCTATAGACTCTGGAACAGTACCCATGGATTGGAGGGTAGCTAATGTTACCCCACTATTCAAAAAAGGTGGTAGAGAAAGAACAGGGAATTATAGACCGGTTAGCCTGACATCGGTAGTGGGGAAAATGCTAGAGTCCATTATAAAAGATGTAATAGCAGAGCACTTGGAAAACAGTAACAGGATCGGACAAAGTCAACATGGATTTACAAAAGGTAAATCGTGCTTGACTAATCTACTGGAATTTTTTGAGGATGTAACTGGTAGAATAGATAAGGGAGAACCAGTGGATGTGGTGTATTTGGACTTTCAGAAGGCTTTCGATAAGGTCCCGCATAAGAGACTAGCGTGCAAAATTAAAGCACATGGGATTGGGGGTAAGGTACTGACTTGGATAGAGAACTGGTTGGCAGACAGGAAGCAAAGAGTTGGAATAAACGGGTCTTTTTCCGAGTGGAAGGCAGTGACTAGTGGGGTACCGCAGGGATCGGTGCTAGGACCCCAGTTATTCAAAATATATATTAATGATCTAGACGAGGGAACTAGATGTAATATCTCCAAGTTTGCAGACGACACAAAGCTGGGTGGGCGTATGTGCTGTGAGGAGGATGCTGAGAAACTCCAGCATGATTTGGACAGGTTGGGTGATATGGCAGATGCAGTATAATGTGGATAAATGCGAGGTTATCCACTTTGGTGGCAAAAACAGGAAGGCAGATTATTTATCTGAATGGCAATAGATTGGGAAAAGGGGAAGTGCAACGAGACCTGGGTGTCCTTGTGTACCAGTCGCTGAAGGTAAGCATGCAGGTGCAGTAGGCGGTTAAGAAGGCAAATAGTATGTTGGCCTTCGTAGCGAGAGGGTTCGAGTACAGGAACAAGGATGTCTTGCTGCAGTAGGGCCTTGGTGAGACCACACCTTGAGTATTGTGTGCAGTTTTGGTCACCTTATCTGAGGAAGGATGTTCTTGCCATGGAGGGAGTGCAGCGAAGATTCACTAGGCTGATACCTGGGATGGCAGGAATGACTTATGAGGAGAGATTGGGTCGATTAGGCTTATACTCGCTGGAGTTTAGAAGAATGAGAGGGGATCTCATTGAAACTTATAAAATTCTAACAGGACTAGACCGACTAGATGCAGGAAGGATGTTCCCGATGGTCGGGGAGTCCAGAACCAGGGGTCACAGTCTCAGGATAAGGGGTAAGCCATTTAGGACTGAGATGAGGAGGAATTTCTTCACCCAGAGAGTGGTGAACCTGTGGAATTCTCTACCACAGAAGGCAGTAGAGGCCAATTCATTAAATATATTCAAGAAGGAGTTGGATATATTTCTTAAGGCTAAAGGGATCAAGGGGTATGGGGAGAAAGCAGGGACAGGGTACTGAATTTGGATGATCAGCCGTGATCGCATTGAATGGCGGAGCAGGCTCGAGGGGCCGAATGGCCTACTCCTGCTCCTATTGTCTATGTTGAGATTTTTAAATGTCAAATTTTAAAAAAAAAACTACTTTTCCTTTGTCTTTTTTTTCTCTTACTCCAATCTTCCTCTTTTTTACTTCTCTTTCTGTACCTGATTTGACGCTGAATTCACTCACTCTAATTTACCTTTGCTTCTCAGTTTTCTGTTGTTTATTTCTCAATCCTTCCATCTGATTGGTTAAGTTGATACACAGTCGGTTGCCCTGTTCACTCGGGTCCCAGATGCCCTGTTTCTTTTGCTGCGCCGTTATCTGCTCACACTTTCAATAACTTAGTGGGCATAATTGTTTTGAGCTGAATGGTGCAGTGGCAAGTCTAGCGAATGGCAGACACCGTTAGCTGCCCTGCTGCAGTAAACTCTGACCCATCGAATTAACAGCACGGAAACAGGCCATTCAGCCCAACTGGGCCATGCCGGAGTTGATGCTCCACACGAGCCTCCTCCCACCCTACGCCATCTCCCCCTATCAGCATAACCTTCTCCCTCATACAGGAAACTTTGTGATATCCGGCACTGACGGGACCGAGCTGTTGCCGATCTATCAAAACTGCCGGACATACCAGCGTTAATGTTGAAGCATACGGAGGTTTTCATCTCCGTATCCGACAACAAACACTGTTGCTTAGCAACAGCTTCTAAACAGTCGGCCCGTACCTTGGAAGCGTCTCTGTAGTTTAGCAACAGCTTCAGAAGACTTTCCAGAGCCTGACTGTTGGAAAAAAAAAAGCCACGAGAAGAAAAAAAAACTACCAAAACGGCTCCTGATTTCTGCAGGTAGATCGAGGTTTCCGGACATAGAACCTCCGGATAAACCAGTTTCCTGTATATGCTTATCTAACTTCTCCTTAAATGCATCTATGCTTTTGGCCTCAATTACTCAACATGGTAGCGAGTTCCAGATTCTAACCACTCTCTAGGTAAAGAAGTTTCTCCTGAACTCCTTATTGGGTTTATTGGTGACTATTTTACATTTATGGCCCCTAGTATTGGACTCCCTATAAGTGGAAGCATCTTCTCTAAGCCTACGGTATCGAATCTCTTCATAATTTTAAAGGCCTCCTATTGGGTCAATCTCCATAGTTTAATTTAGTCCATCTCCCGCGACATAGTTCATTCATGGCGAGTGTGCGGTCTGCATGGTGACTGGTGGCTGAGGGCAGGGTTACAGCAGCAGAACATGCAGCAAGTGCAGATCCAGGACTAGAGCTTGACGTTCCCACTGCCACTCCATGGTCTGGTTAACATACTCGCTCTTTAGCTGGTGTACTGAAAGCCGTCTCTCCCAGACGGTTCATTAGTTAAGTGTCATTTTGCTTCCTGCTTTTAGTTTTGCAATATAATTGGCTGCTGTTGGGCCAATCAAAGAAAAAAGAATCCCTACATTCATACATACACACACAATTTTTATTTCACTTTTTTTTTTAAAGCACATTCAGCAATGCAGTGCTCCTGGCACACAACCTGACTAGACATAAGGCAGGCAAGAGAATGAGGGCCTCAGTGTTAACAGCCCTTTCTCCAACCCTCGTACGCAAGGCATGTGTCTTCTCAATTCACACTACAGTTTGTGAAGAAAACTAAGGTCTTAACAATTGGATTAAAAGTGATGTAAAATAGTGATTCTTCTCAAGTGTTACATTAGTGTGGTGTTCTTTATGCAAGTGCAGTACGAGGCCACCAATAGGTTTACATATTCCATAGACCAGGGGTTCCCAAGCTGTGGTAAGTGTACCCCTGGGCATACCTGAGACATCTCTGGGTGGTACGTGGGAGAAATTGTCTAATGGTGGATTAATTATTTTATTTATTGCATTTTTATAATCTGCTCAGACGAAGCTTTAAAACTCTGGTAATTTGTTATATAAAGTAGTTAATTTACTTCAAGATGTGCTGATCCGAACACCGATACAGAGACGATGACATACAGAGCCCTCACCTCCAATCACCATAGACTATAGCATGGTTTCAGTTGCCCAGCAACTGTCAAGTCTAACTGAGCTCAGAACTAAGTCGGGGTTTCTGTTTGGTTGTATACGTCTCACTATAACTATATCGCCTGGTCACGATGCATTGGCATCGGTACCGATGGAGCAAGGTCAATGGTAGGCAAGGTGGAGTAGTGACACCTATCAGAGCACTCCCTCCCAGTGCCATGTGGGTGCATTGCAGTATACAGAAGGAAGCACTCGCTGCTAAAAGCATCCCTACCAACTTGGAGGAGGCGCTGGCCAATGCTGTGCAGTTGGTAAACTTTATAAAAGCTCTACCCTTGAACTCCAGAATATTTTCCACTCTCTGTAATGAGATGGGAAGCGAGCATGTCGATCTATTTCTCCATACAGAGTTTCAGTTGCTGTTATATATGTGTATTATAATTTGTACATTTTGTACAATGCTTGGGTATTAATGGGGTTAAAGTATTAAACCATATGCTGGTAGGGGTACACGGGCAGCTGCTACATCTGGACAGGGGTGCGCAATAAATAAAGTTTGGGAACCACTGCATAGACTGTTAAAAGATAAAGTTTAAGGATCATTAAAAACTGTGGAACTGATGCCACCAAACATACAGGGAAAAAAGTAAAATGATTATATTTAAAAACCTGCCTGTCTTCTCCCAGCTTATTCTTTCTGGAACTAAGTCTACTTCTCTTTCTCCTTCTCTACGTTCACTACCTCCTCATAGTCTCTGATGTAAAGTTTCCTTTTTCCTACTTGATAGTCCACATTTGCTAATTAAATAAGAGTATTGATTTGCTCCATATCTCTGCATGGGTCTGATCTTGTTGCTGTGGTCTTCAGTTCATTCCCCCGTCAACGGCCAATGCCCACCTGAATTCTGACACCATAGTGACTGTTAGACACCTTGCGTGTTGCATTCATCTATCATTGTGGGAGCAGTTAGTGATTTAAAAGAAATGGTCACTTCATTTGCAAAAGAAGCTCGCAGAAGAATGTTGGCGAGGAGCACCACTGTGGTTGCAGTGTTTAAGCTCGTTAACCTAACCAGCTATGTCGTGGCTGTCTGTTCCAAGAAGTTGGACGGATAACTCCCCACATGGGGCAGATTTGTGTGATATGAAGTAATAACCATCATTGTTTGTTCTCTCCTCGTCCCAGATCTCACAGGAGATAAGTTGCAGTAAAGGACCTGCTTTTGAGGCCCCTGAGAGGCTGATTCTGTGTTTTGTTTTATTTTGCAGGCAGGCTGACCGATCGGACTGTACCTACATCGTCCTAAACGGGCGCCTGCGGTCTGTGATCCGAAAGGCCAATGACAAGAAAGAACTAGTAGGAGAATATGGACGTGGGGATCTGATTGGAGTGGTAATTAGTTCTCTTTCTCTCCCCCCCGCCCTACAAAAGATTGTCTGTGTCCTGGTTTGCTGGGGGGGACTGAGTCAATGTATAAGATGGCAGTAATAGCTGCAGTAGTCAGGTGGCTTCTCTCTGCCCTCTTCTTGCTAAAGTGGCCGTGTAGACCAAGATTTCCTACAACTGACACTCGCACTAAATCACCATTCACTCTTCACCACCCCCGGCTGAACAGTGGGCAGTCGGGCTGGTCTCGAGCCAGTGCACAGTACAGGAGGCTGATGGGAAGTCTCCAGCGAGACTCTCATTGTCTTCCCCCCCCCCCCAGTTCACCACCGCACCCCCCCCCCCCCCCCCCATTCACCTCCTGGGCTCCACGCGTGATGCCACCCCCCACAGTGCCACAACCGCGATCAGCAGTTGGCGTAGTGAAAACACTCCCAATACCAGAGGTTGCAAAAGCCAGAATTCTGCTCTGACTTCCTGCTCCCAAGTTGATTGTGACCACCGAGGGGAGTGCGGGTATCTCCCAAATAAAAACTTACTGGAAAATTCTGGAGCACTGTGCGCCACTGGCTATTAATACCAGAAACGAGGCTGTCAGGTTTGAATTTGATGTGCGAAGTATTGGTTCTTTGGGAAGTAAAATGAAGGACCTTTTATTTGGACTGTTCGATGGGCTCGCTGATGGGAATGTGAATGGTTTTACCTCGGCTATGCTACTCCGATAAATTCTGAAGACAAGTTCGAAGAATCCATTTGTTTTAGGCAAACCAAATTTGTATCTGCACTGTGTCTAAGACCGAATAAATCCCAGTGCAATCACATGGCTTTCGTGTCGATGGGGAGTGTATATGTTGTGTTGCACAAGGCATCGTGGTTGTATGGGACAGGCTGGATGGACCAGAGGGTCGCTTCCTGTTCGTCATTTAAAGACCATTTCACAGAAATGTTTTTTCCAATTCAGGTTGAAGCCTTGACGCATCAGCCCCGAGCCACCACCATGCATGCTGTTCGTGACTCTGAGCTGGCCAAGTTACCTGAGGGCACGCTGAATAACATCAAGAGACGGTATCCTCAGGTGGGTGGCAAAACCCAGACCGGCTTTCTGTATAGCATGTTACTCCAAAGTATAACAAGCTGCTGCCTCTCTCGATCCCTTTAGGAGAGTTCCAAATGTCCTCTCGTCTCAACTCGGTGTGACGTTTATTGAAATGCAGGGTTATTGAGTAACGGGTGACACTGTGGCACAAAACATCACAGAGGGCGGGTGCCTCGGTAGTTCCACCACAGGAATTGAATGCAGGTTGTAGCTTGTGATTCCTTCCAAGAAGTGGGAACAGAAGCTATCTGGGAATCTCACTGCTGGTTCTTTGGGCTGTCCCGGCACTTGTACTGGATATTTTGCAGACCCATGGAGCAACTGGAAAGGAATAGGCTGGATTTCATTCTACTGTATGGTGCTGGGGGAATGTCACAAGGTTATATTGCTTTCATCAGTTTCTGCACAGCTTTTAATCCAGTGCCTCTTGCAGCCATCATGAATAAGCTGGAATGTGCGGGAGTGCATAGCCACCTTATTTGAGGAATGTACTCCAGCTCCAAGATCACAAAGGTAGATGGGGGACCTTTCTTGAAAGAGGAGCGTGATGTCTTTGAGTGATATGTTGGATGGCATCATAAGGGATGGTGTCAGATTATTGTCTGTTTCATTCATTCTTGAAGGGTGCTTTTATATAGGTAATATTGTACTGGTGGACTGATTTAGTGTGCTGTAGTCCCCATCTTGAACAATTGGTTAACTCAAGATATGCCAGTGAGTGCCACATGCAGTAGTATTGCTTTTCACAATTTGAGACCTCAAACACATTGTTTGAAAGATGCAAGGAGTGTCTGTCTCAAATGCTTGGGTGGCAGGGTCCTGGGGCTGCAGAGAGCGATGGTTTCTCATTGTTTTCCAATGATAGCAAATGGAGTTCACGGATGTGCCCCATTAGATGCACCCAAACAGTTCTCCTTCATGGTTCAGAGCTCCAGCAGGCACCTTGAAGGGGAAGTCATCCTCGCGGGAGGCAAGCTTCTTTGCCAAAGCCCATGACGACATAGATAAAATAATTGACAATAAGTAAATTTACTACTTGACATTGGACTTCGAACTCCCAGAGAATTAAGATGAATCGTACATCATGCTGTCCAGTGTAGGTCCTTTTCACCACACTGAAGGTGGGTCTTCATTTTTTTTAAATTTGTTCATGGGATGTGGGCGTCGCTGGCAAGGCCAGCATTTATTGTCCATCCCTGGTTGCCCTTGAGCAGGTGGCCTTGAGCCGCTGCAGTCCGTGTGGTGAAGGTACTCCCACAGTGCTGTTGGGGGGGGGGGGGGGGGGCGGAGGTCCAGGATTTTGACGATGGAGAAGCAGCAATATATTTCCGAGTCAGGATGGTGTGTGACTTGGAGAACTTGGAGGTGGTGGTGTTCCCACGCGCCTGCTGCCCTTGTCCTTCTAGGTGGTGGAGGGTGTGGGTTTGGGAGGTGCTGTCGAAGAAATATAGTAAATGCTGGAAGACGTTACCTGGAGGCTCTTATATCCAGGGATTGGTACCTAGCATGATTGGGTTGCGGAGAGGCAAGCAGCTGCCAGAAACCTCGAACCTCCACCAGTGGGACCATTGTTTGGGGTCGCTCTACCAGTGGGACCATTGTTTGGGGTCGCTCTACCAGTGGGACCATTGTTTGGGGTCGCTCTACCAGTGGGACCATTGTTTGGGGTCGCTCTACCAGTGGGACCATTGTTTGGGGTCGCTCTACCAGTGGGACCATTGTTTGGGGTCGCTCTACCAGTGGGACCATTGTTTGGGGTCGCTCTACCAGTGAGACCATTGTTTGGGGTCGCTCTACCAGTGGGACCATTGTTTGGGGTCGCTCTACCAGTGAGACCATTGTTTGGGGTCGCTCTACCAGTGGGACCATTGTTTGGGGTCGCTCTACCAGTGAGACCATTGTTTGGGGTCGCTCTACCAGTGGGACCATTGTTTGGGGTCGCTCTACCAGTGGGACCATTGTTTGGGGTCGCTCTACCAGTGGGACCATTGTTTGGGGTCGCTCTACCAGTGAGACCATTGTTTGGGGTCGCTCTACCAGTGGGACCATTGTTTGGGGTCGCTCTACCAGTGGGACCATTGTTTGGGGTCGCTCTACCAGTGGGACCATTGTTTGGGGTCGCTCTACCAGTGGGACCATTGTTTGGGGTCGCTCTACCAGTGGGACCATTGTTTGGGGTCGCTCTACCAGTGGGACCATTGTTTGGGGTCGCTCTACCAGTGGGACCATTGTTTGGGGTCGCTCTACCAGTGGGACCATTGTTTGGGGTCGCTCTACCAGTGGGACCATTGTTTGGGGTCGCTCTACCAGTGGGACCATTGTTTGGGGTCGGTCTGCGTCTGTGCTGTGTTCAGGAAAATGGCAGCAATGTATTCATATTTTATTGTAAGGAGCTACTGATACCTGCTATTCAGATGGTGAGCAATTAAAGTTTGTAAATTGTCTAGTGACTACCATCCTTGGGCTGGGGAGGAGATGAGCAGGTCCCTTTGGGGCTGAGGTGGCTTTGAGCTGACAAACCTACTGATAGGAGATTGAAACAAGAGGTATTGCTGTATATCCAGCTTAGGATTACCAGAGCCAGGTAGTTCCATAGCTCTGTAGGCCCGTTCACCCATCACCCCTGTGCTCGCTGAGCTACATTAGATCCTGGTCCACCAACACCTCAAATTTAAAACGCTCTTCCTCGTGTTCAAATCTGTCCACTGCCTCAACACTCCCTATCTCTGCAACCTCCCCCAGCTCGACAGCCCTCCGCGAACTCTGCGTTCCTCCAATTCTGGCCTCTTGGGCATACCTGACGTCCTTCACCCCGCCAATGGTGGCCATGCTGTCAGCTCTGGAATTCCTGCACTAAAACCCTCTACCTTCCTCTCTCTCTTTTAGATGCTCCTTTAAAACCTCTCCCTTTGACCAATCATTTGGTTACCTGTCCTAATGTCTACTCCTTTGGCTTGGTGTCAGTTATTTTATTTCATTATGCTCCTGTGAAGCACCTTGAGACGTTTTGCTACTTTAAAGGCGCTATATAAATGCCAGTTGTAGTTGGAATTCCAGGTAATCGGACCTGGACGACTGAAGACTTTGCCACCAGTGGTGGGACGAAGGGACGGGGAATCGGCTGAAGTCAGGAATGTAGTGTTCAGAGGGATGCCAGTCTGAAGGAGCTTGCAGAGATTGGGCAGAGCGAGGTCATGGAGAGATTTAAAAATGAGAATAAGGAGTTAAAATTTAAGGTGTTGGACAGGGTAAGTCAGTGAGGGACAGGGGTGTTGGGCAAGGGGGGGCTTAGTGTGGGGCAGGATACACAGAACAGGGTTTCTGACAACTTGGAGTATATGAAGGAAGGGAGGTCACCAAGGAAAATGTTGGAGTAGTCATCTCTGGAGGTGACAAAGGCATGCATGAGGCAAAGTGGCTGAAGTATGAGTGTAGAAGGGCGAAGTTGTGGAGATGAAGGTCTTTGTGAGGGAGAGGGTATGAGATGTGAAACCCAGCTCCGGATTGAACAGATCACCTGTGTCTCATCCAGGACTGTGTTGGACAAGCAGTCTGAGGCGGTGGAGTGGTCGAGAGAAGTGATTGAGAGGTAGAGCTGGGTATCGTGTGGAAGCTGACCCCATGTCTTCAAGTGATGTCACTGAGGGGCAGCATGTAGATGAGGAAGAGGAGGGGACGAAAGATGGATCCTTGAGTGACTCTGGAGGTGACGGTGTGGAGCAGGGGTGAGAAACCATTACTGGAGATGCCCTTGCTATGTTTATGGATGGGCAGTAATGGGATCACGCGAGGACCGTTCCATAGAGCTAGTTTAGGGTTGATGCAGCTCGGGTTTCCAGAATTCTGAAGACATGTATACGGTTAATGCTTTTAATTATTTTGCCAAACTTTGTGAATTGCAGGTAGTCACTCGGTTAATTCATCTACTGGGTCAGAAGATCCTGGGTAACCTGCAGCAGGTGCACGGGACGTTTCCAGGTAGGACTCTCAGCTGTGGGATTCTGAATTAATTTGTACTTAAAATACTTATGGCCAATTGGTTTCTTTTTGACTTCTTTCCCACCAAACCCCAGCTCAGCGACCACCTTGAAACATGAGAACTGAATGCAGTACGTCTGCCCGACCCTGACCGAGGGGCCGGCAGGATTACCTGGCACCATGTGCGTGGCGGTGGGCAGTCATCGTGCCTTTGCTCTGCGATAGATTGCAGCATCACGGTGCCCTCTGCCCGGCTGAGCTATGTTTGAAGCTGCAGCATCGGGACGGTGGCTCGGTGAAACAAAATGTAGAAAGGCAGCAGCCAATTGAGAGCAAATGAAGTTTTTAATGAAATTATGCCTTTGACCTCTTCGATAGTAGAGGTGGGGGTGGGGGGGAGGGTCTGTGGTAATTCTATCAGTGGGTGCAAATACATACAGCGTATGTGAAGTGGAATAACGCCCGGTTTACATCTCCTTTCCCACAGCGGGATGCTCAGGAGGCAGATGATCAGATTTCTACTCTGCTCCAGTTACACTTTGCGGTTTAATGGGACAGGTTAGTTTAATCACGGTTCTGCCTGAACCGGAAGCAGCTTTTGCAAACGCACTCCCTTTGTACTTACTCGAAAAGGGTGACCAACACTTAAACGCTCCCTTTTACTGTATAATGATACATTGTTCCAGTCCTTATAAAACAGAGTGTTCCCTGACCTAACTGAGCAACACGATGGTGGGGATTGAATTGTAGCTCAGAGAATTTTTAGGAAGTACAGGAGGGTGTAAGCGGGACGAAGTCCCATTCCTGCTGTCGAGGGTTACAGCCAGAATGGTGGTGCTGTGTGTGTACTGGTGGATAACATGCTGCCGCGGTACATCCCACCTGACAGGAGGAGCTCCCCATGTGTGTATTTCAAGGTCTGTATTGCCTGGCCTTACTTTACCTTCGAGATGAATTCATGAACTAGTATTTGTCTCTCTCAATTCTTTTCAGGTACTGCTTTGGGATTCTCAACAGCTAGCAGTGCCGATGTAACAAACCCAACCAGTAACCTTTCCACCGTGGCTGTGCTTCCTGTCTGTGACGATGTGCCGATTGCTGCCTTCAGCATGGAGCTGACGCATGCACTCAATGCGATTGGTTAGTGGGAGTTCCATGTATAAGTTCCGTGGTCTGTGAAATCTGAGCCTTTGTCAGCTGAGAAGGTTTTGGGGTTAATCTGAACATTGACCTCTGCAACTCTATCGGTGCGAGAATACCACCAACAATAAAACAGTGCACGTTCAAGAAACTGGGTGAGGGTCAGTTCAGGTCTTGCCTTGATTTCACTGAACCTGCTCCAGATTCCTGAAACAGGAACTCTGAAATGAGCGCCTTCAGGGCGGTAAGCTGATCAGTCACTAGGCACCATTCTCCTGCTGCTCAGCTGCACTGTGGTGAGGAGATGCCGAGTGTGGCTAGCGGGAACCGTCGGAGAGCTCTGCCTCACTGGTTAGTGAGGTGCTCGACACCATGTACAGAGGGTTTGGGAGCAGGTTGAGCGTTGGTCACTTGTACGGAAAGAAATGGCGAACGAATGGGTGTAATGTACCCTCCAGAAGTAAACCGAGCTCAAGATACGAACAATGAGTGGGAAGCAGTAAAGCTGAAACTGGCGAGAGTTTCTTTTACAATCGACTGCGAATGAATTCCAATCACCAAGACATTTCGCTGCCAGCCATATAATGTCGGCATTATAAACCCAACCGATAATCCGCCCCTACTGGGTTTGAATTGTTGAACAAGCCATCGAATGTCCTCTGATTCAAATACTTCACATTGGTTTTAATTTATCGACAGTCGATGGAAATCTTAATCCAAGTATTTTTCCTGGTTTTGCTGTTCTTTGTGTGTGTTTTTCCCCCTCTCGCTGATTTTCTCAGGGTTGACTCCTTCCTGGGGTGCGGTTTCCTCGGTGCCAGTTTCCTTTCAGTACCTCAATCAAGTATTGATTGGCAACATCTGAGAGTTGTGTGCCAGCAGGCTATTGTACCACAAGGCACCAGCTGCCCACGTACATGCCCTACCCTGTGGCAGGGGTCATTGCAATCAGGAGTGGGGATTCCAGACAGATTTCTTGTCTCTAACCTGGGGTGCTGAGGCTGGCCGCCTGCCCTACCTGCAATGGGCTAACTCCGCACAGACCTCCGAGTGAACCGGGGGCTTTTCTGATTTGCACTGCTTTGCTGGAGGTACCATTGCAAGGCAATTAAACTAGTTATGATCAGGATTCAGCCGTGCTACTGGGAGGGTGGAGGGGGATTGGTGAGGAGGGAATAGTTAAACTCCAGGAAGTAACTCTCTGCCATCCATTACGATAGCAAAATACTGTGGATGCTGGAAATCCGAAATAACAACAGAAAACGCTGGAAAAACTCAGCAGGCCAGGCAACATCCATGGAGAGAGAAACAGAGTTAACGTTTCAGGTCGAAGACCCTTTGTCAGAACTGACGAAGACCCTTCGGCCTGAAACATTAACTCCATTTCTCTCTCCACAGATGCTGCCCTGGCTTGCTGAGTTTCTCCAGCGTTTTCTGTTGTAATCTCTGCCATCCATTGTTTACCGTCTGGCCAGCTAATTGCTTTGACCGAAGCGCGTTTGTACCATTTACCCTAAAGAGCGAGTGTGCACGTTGACACTAACAATTCCTCTGAACTGCTGTCTTTGTAACTTGATAGGCCCCACTCTGCTGATGACCAGTGATATCATTAGGCAGCGCCTGGGTGCATCAGCACTGGACAGGTAAGAGTGCTGTGTAAGAATATATATAACACTGTATAAGAATACTCCCAGCACTGCAGCTAGAAGTTGGGCTTTAGTTGATACCTGGTGAGATGTAATTTTAAATAGAGTTATCAATTTATTAGGTTATTGGTGGGCAATGTTTCCCACTATAGCTTTATCCATAATTTAATAAAATGCTGCAACTGAATCCTCCCTGATTGCCCCAAGGTCGATCAGATGGTTCATTTGCCCTCACTGTATTCATTGTGTTTCCTCTCGGCAGATTCAGGAAGGACTGCAGTCCTCCTCGTGTCGGCTTTCTCCTGAGGGACTTGTTGCTTACTTTTGAATTCATCGTTTTTATTTCCTTTTCATTCAATCTCCTTGCCCACGTGTCTCATTACCAGGTGGGCCCCAGCTCCTGGGCCATTGCTATACTAGGGGTAGACAACCGCACTGGCTCCAGTCACAGCTGATTTGGGATGGGAAATGGAGTCTGTATTAGCGAGCAGTGTCACCAAAGGGACCAGTTTTAAGTTTCAATCTCTCCTCCGTGGTACCTGGGAGTGCCAGAGTTGCGTACTTTTCACAGACCTTCGATCCTTTATCCTTCAACAAAAATCACAAACAGATGACTTGGTCGTTTATTTCATTGCTGTTTGTGGGAGCTTGCTGTGCGCAAATTGGCTGCTGCGTTTCCTACATTACAACAGTGACTACACTTCAAAAGTACTTAAATGGCTGTAAAGCACTTTGGGACATCATGAAGCTGAGAAAGGCTCTATAAATTCTTTCTTTAGTATCATGATGTGCCTCACTGATTTTGGGTACATGTCAATAAATCTAATTAGTTTTAGCCTGCATGCAATGATCAGGCAGGTTACTGCAAACCTCTAATGATACCTGTTCCAGTTTGGGTTTGCTCCCGATAGGTTTACTTTGTGTTCCATAGCAATGCCGAGACTTCTGTGAGCCGAAGTCTGTCAGGCCTGCGTTAGCGTGCCCAGGATTAACATGTACCCCTAATTGGTTTATCGACCACTGGAGATCATGTGGGGCACCCACCACATTCCTCTGACTCTTTCAAAAGGCAGGCAATGCCAGCCTGTCTAGCCACTGCATGCAGGCTATTTATATGCATATTTAAATAATACCCAGAATCAGTGAGGCACATCATAATATTAAAGAAAGAACTTGAATTTCTAGAGCGCCTTTCACCACCTCCGGACGCCCCAAAGCGCTTTACAGCCAGTGAAGTATTTTTGAAGTGTAGTCACTGTTGTAATGTAGGAAACACGGCAGCCAATTTGCACACAGCAAGCTCCCACAAACTACAATGAAATTGATGACAAAGTCATCTGTTTTAGTGATTTTGATTGAAGGATAAATATTGGCCAAGACACCGGGGATAACTCCCCTGTTCTTCTTCAACATGTGCCATGGGATCTTTTACGTCCACCTGAGAGGGCAGACGGGGCCTCCATTTAATGACTCATCTGCAAGCTGGCACCTCCGACAGTGCGGCACTCCTTCAGTACGGCACTGGGAGTGGCAGTCTAGATTTTGTGCTCAAGTCTCTGGAGTGGGACTTGAATCCACAGCCTTCTGACTCCGAGGAGTGCTACCCACTGAGCCACAACTGACTGAGAATACAGCAATAATCAGTCCACAAGGGATTAGCTGCTATGTAAAGGACACATTTCTTACACAGTGAGATCAGTGACTGGACTTTGGGATAGAGCAGTCTTTCGTTGACCTTCATAACACGATTTTGCACATGGATGAAATTAACTTTTAATCCATGGATTTCAGATCTCCAGCGAGGAGTGACAACAATGGGACAAAATTCTCTCGTAATTATTTCAGACAAAAGGCTCCTGGGACAGTTCAGTCATTCCTGATTCAAGATTTTGCGTATCATACTGATGAGCGGGTCTTCCCGTTTTACAGATTTGCCATACCATCTAAATTCTTTGACTGCATCTGTCAATTCACACCTAAAGAAAAACTTCTGTAAGCTGACTAATTTCCAGTTCATTCAGCCTGACCCGTGCCCTTTATAGATCTTAGGGTAATTTTAACCTTGCTTTGCCGGGTGGGAATCCCACGGGATTGTGTGGAATGCCGGTTTGCACCCTGCCCAGTATTAAAATCAGGCGGGTGTAAAACCAGCGTTTCACCCGATCCCGTCAGTTTCCTGAAGGGTGGGTTCGGTTCGAGTTGCCCCTCTTTCCTCCCAAAGTTTGCTAAGGGAGGGTGGCTTCTATTTTAATTCTAGCCATTGTAGAACAATGTCCTCATTTGTCACAGGATGAGACCTACTGTGTCACTGCTTGTGCCTATTGCTCATGTTTGTACTGTGACCACCCACGTGTCCTCGGGAGGCTGTTTGATGTGAAATAGGAAGTAGAGATTTCTTCATGTCTTTAGTCTTGGCTGGAATCGGACCTGCACTGGTGGACTAAGTGGGCATACAGTCATGTGTAACATTGTGTCATCAAGGTCTGCTTGTTGTTAATGGATGACCCAAATTGTGTTTTTAACTTTTTTTAAATTATCCAAACCAGACCAGATCAAACCAGTGCACAATAGGGGGGGGGATCACTGCTTCTTGTGAGACACTCTTTAACATTACTCCCACTCCCAGTACCATTGGTGTCGCAACCAGTGCGTCACCCTAGCTAAAAGCTTATTCCGGACACAATGCAAGTTTGGAAAGACAAAACTATAATTCTACTGCTGGGTATTTTGCACAGTTCGACTGGGTACAGTACAAGAACTATAAACACCCGCCATTTCACTTTACTGAAATCCTGGTGGCAAAAACCTGTGCGGTATTCGAAATGTTCAGTGCCCCCACCAATATTCTCTACTAAAATACTAGTGACGTGCATAATAATATATAGATTGTGTAATAAATAATGCATAATAAATAGCACCAGTTGCACGTACTAGTGTCTGCTCGCTTAAAAGAACGATACTCTCCACCCCCCCCCCCCCCCCCATTAAATGTGGCTTATCTCATTGAGTTGTGATTTATTTTATTTTTATTGGCTTTGATTTACACCATTTAGACTTTGCTTATTTTTACGTGTTAATAAGAATAATCGCACTGTCTGAGCCTCCCTGGGTGCAGTTGTCCATCCCCGGTTGAGATTGGAGAAGGCTTCCCATGCGGATAGTGCCCTTTGTGGTTGGGTGTTGGCGATTCCAACTTGGACGCTAGGGGTTCGAGTCCAGTGTTCTGCCGCCCGTGTATTGTCTCCATACACTTTGTACAGTTGGCATGTGGAGCAGGTCGCACTATTACCTGCACTGTGAGCAACCAGTGCCTTTTATTTCTTTTTTTTAGCATCCACGAATACCGTCTTTCGGGCTGGCTGGCCCAGCAAGAGGACATTCATCGGATTGTGTTGTACCAGACTGACTACAGCATGACGCCTTGGACCCAACGCTGTATTCGACAAGCTGACTGCATCCTGATAGTCGGACTTGGAGATCAGGAGCCCACCTTGGGACAGGTAGCATTTAATCACAAAGTGTCTGATTCCCTGTCACCTATGAAGAGTTGATGTAACTGATTGAACAGAGCCCACTAGCTGTGATAACTAGTAAAGAGTAGGGAAACAGAACTGCGAAAAATGAAAAGAAATATCCACAACCACCTTCTTCTTGGGCAGTCCCTGGGAACCGAGGATGACTTGTTTCCACACTAAAAATGAGTTCTCAGGTGACTGATGAGTCCAATGTGGGACGTACAGTCTCTATCACAGGTGGGGCAGACGGTGGTTGAAGGGGCGGGTGGGTGGGGTGCTTGGGTTAACGTGCGCTCCTTCCGATGTCTGCGCTTGGTTTCTGCTTGCTCCTGGCGAAGAGACTCGAGTTGTTCGACGCCTTCCCGGATGCTTCTCCTCCACTTAGTGCGGTCTTGGGCCAGGGATTCCCAGGTGTCGGTGGGGATGTTGCACTTTTTCAAGGAAGCTTTGAGGGTGTGCTTGAAGCGTTTCCTCTGCCCACCTGGGGCTCTCTTGCTGTGTCGACCACAGAAGGGCAGAAAAGATATTGTCCCAACCACCTGGGAAAGGGGGCCAGGGAGACTGAAGGTGGCATCCTCAAATTAGGCATTTTTCTGGAAAGTGCAATATAGCACTTTGAGATTTTAATCTATTTGGCCTGGAAAGGATTTTGGTTTAATTTATCTTTGATTTTGCTGTTAAGTTAGATTCAGTTCAGAGGGTTAACTCCCATAGAAACGCACCCTATCCGAGATGTTGATTCTGACCATTAGTTGGAATGCCAGACCACACAGCTTTCAGTCAGCCTTCTGAAAGGATGCGAGCACTGAGGAGGGGTCGTATTGCTACGGGCCTCTGGTCATGCTATTGTTTAACTAGATAATAGGCAGTAAGGGAGTTCTCCAGATCGTAGGGGACATAGGGTTTGCTTACGGGAGTGACTGGTGACCCTGAACATGCAAACCTGAAATTTGTAACTGTAGCTTCTAGAACATTCAACAACAATACTCTGCATTTATATGGCACCCTTAATGTAGAAACATGTCAGAGGTATATTCCAAATAAATCAGTATGCTCCGGAAAGTCTCCTGTCAGATTGGCTAGCTACCATGGCCTCTACTGCAGCACACTAGACAGCAGCGTTGTGCAGCTTTGTAATACATCAGTGTCACCACCTTGGTCATTCTTCCTGTTACACCCAAGGAAGGCAGCGGTCTCCAAGCACCGTGTGTGATGAGTGAGAATGGCCCAGGCTGATTCACCCATCTTTATTCCCCAACCTTGCTGTGTGAAGGCACTGGACAAGTTTAGGCCAATTTTTCAAAGTTCTTTCACAACTTTTCTTTTCTACACTTTCTGCTTTTCTTTCTCATTATCTCCGATATTTACTTTCCAGCTTTTTATACTGTCGTTATCTCTTGCAAACACAGCGTCTGGACTCTGGGGTAGTGGCAACAGTTAGAGTACAGGAAACTTTTTTTTATCCGGCACGGACGGGACCGATGTGGTGCCGGTTCATCAAAAATTCCGGATAACCGAAAGCTATAGTAAAAGATACGGAGCTGAGAGCTCCGTATAAAGCAACAAACCCTGTTGCTTAGCAACAGGTTCAGAACAACGGCCACAAGTTGCAAGCGTCTCTGTAGCTTAGCAACAGCTGCAGCCACACCTTTGCACAGCAACAGATGGAGGAAGGCAAGTAATAAAAGTTACCTGAACCTACTCCTGAATTTTGCCGGTTAACCGATATTTCCGGTTATTTAGGTGCCGGTAAATTGAAAGTTTCCTGTACCTGCCTCTGTTGTGCTTTATTTCACATTTAGACCAGTGTAATTCAGTCACATTAAAAAGAAAATTCTAAAAGCAGTTAGTCAATATTTGATCAGGTCTAGCACCTCATTACATAGTGGAAGGAAGTGGATTGAGAAATATGTAGGCAGAAATATGAAATGAGTAAAAAAAAAAGGGGCAATCACACTGCTGGGGCTGTACTATAGACCCCCCAAATAGTCAGAGGGAGATAAAAGAGCAAATATATAGGCAAATTTCTGAGAAGTGCAAAAATAATAGGGCAATAATAGTCGGGGATTTCAACTACCCCAATATTAACTGGGATAGAATCCGTGTAAAAGGTATAGAGGACGCAGAATTCTTAAAATGCATTCAGGAGACCTTTCTTAACCAGTACGTAGCGAGCCCAACAAGGAGGGGGCGGTTCTCGACTTGGTTTTAGGGAATTAAACTGGGCAGGTGGAAGGGGCATCAGTGGGAGAGCACTTTGGTGGTAGGAATCATGATTCAGTTAGATTTAGCGTATTTATGGAAAAGGGCTAAGATAGACTAGGAGTAAAAGTTCTGAATTGGGGAAAGGCCAATTATACTAAGCTGAGATGTGATTTAGCAAAAGTGGACTGGAAACAGCTACTTGAAGGTAAAATAGTGTCAGAGCAGTGGGAGGCATTCAAGGAGGAGATAGTGAGGGTTCAGAGCAAATATGTTCCCAAAAAGAAAAAGGGTGGGACTCCCAAATCTAGAGCCCTCTGGATATCAAGGGGCAAACAGGGTAGGATAAGGCAAAAAAAGGGAAACTTATATCAGATACTGAGAGCTAAACACTGCAGAAAGCCGAGAGGAGTATAGGAAGTGCAGGGGTGGAATTAAAAAGCCAATTAGGAAAGCAAAGTGAGGGCATGAAAAATCAAGGAAAACCCAAAGATGATTTATAAATACATAAAGAGCAAGAGGATAACTAAAGAAAGAGTCGGGCCTATTAGAGACCACAAAGGTAACTTGTAAGGTGGAAGATGTGGGTTTGGTTCTTAATGAATACTTTACGTCTGTCTTCACAAAAGAGAAGGAGGATGCAGACATTGTAGTTGAGGAGGAGTGTGAAATATTAGATGAGATAAACATAGTGAGAGGAAGCATTGAGGTTTAGCATCTTTGAAAGTAGATAAATCGCCAGGCCCGGATGAAATGTATCCCGGGCTGTTGAGAAGCAAAGGAGGAAATAGCGGAGGCCCTGACCATCATTTTCCAAACCTCTCTGGCTACAGGTGTGGTGCTAGAGGACTGCAAATGTGGTACCGTTGTTTTAACCGCGTAACTACAGGCCAGTCAACCTAGCCTCGGTGGTGGGCAAATTATTGGAAAAAATTCTGAGGGACAGTATTAATCGTCATTTAGAAAGGCACGGATTAATCAAGGACAGTCCGCGTGGATTTGTTACGGGATGGTCGTGTCTGACTAACTTGATTACATTTTTTGAGGAGGTAACCAGGAGGGTCAATGAGGGTAGCGTGTTTGATGTAGTCTACATGGATTTTAACAAGCCTTTTGACAAAGTCCCACATGGCAGACTGGTCAGAAAAATAAAAGCCCATGGGATCCAATGGGAAGTGTAAAGTTGGATCCAAAATTGGCTCAGTGGCAGGAAGCAAAGGGTAATGGTCGACGGGTACTTTTGTGACTGGAAGGCTGTTTCCATTGGGGTTCCACACGACTCAGTATGTGGTATATATCAATGATTTAGACTTCAATGTAAGGGGCATGATTAAGAAGTTTGCAGATGATACAAAAATTGGCCGTGTGGTTGATAGTGAGGAAGGAAGCTGTAGACTGCAGGAAGATAATCAAGTCAGGTGGGCAGAAAAGTGGCAAATGGAATCCAGAGAAGTGTGAGGTAATGCATTTGGGGAGGGCTAACAAGGCAAGAGAATACAGGGTAGGATACTGAGAAGTGTAGAGGAACAGGGAGACCTTGGAGTGCAGATCCACAGATCACTGAAGGTCACGGGACAGGCAGATAAGGTGGTTAAGAAGGCACACGGGATGCTTTCCTTTATTACCCGAGGCATAGAATATAAGAGCAGGGAGGTTATGCTTGAACTGTATAAAACACTAGTTAGGCCTCCGCTAGAATACTGCGTACAGTTCTGGTCACCATATTTTAGGAACGATATGATTGTACTAGAGAGGGCACAGTGGAGATTTACGAGGATGTTGCCAGGACTGGAGAATTTTAGCTATGAGGAAAGATTGGATCGGCTGGGGTTGTTTTCTATGGAACAGAGGCTGAGGGGAGATTTAATTGGTGTGTATAAAATTATGAGGGGCCCAGATAGAGTGGATAGGAAGGACCTATTTCCCCTAACAGAGAGGTCAATGACCAGGGGGCATAGATTTAAAGTAATTGATAGAAGGATTAGAGGGGAATTGAGGGGAACTGTTTTCACCCAGAGGGTGGTGGGGGTCTGGAACTCACTGCCTGAAAAGGTGGTAGATGCAGAAACCCTCATCGTATTTAAAAAGTACTTGGATATGCACTTGGTCCGTAGCCTTGTAGGTTACTTCAAGTGCTGGCAAGTGGGATTAGGCTGGATAGCTCTTTTTCGGCACTTGGTCTTGGTTAGACCTTTCCCTGCACCCTTCAGCTTGAATACAATTTTTGGCATAACTTGCTGGAAGTGTGAGCTGATAACTGGAGCAAGGCGGCATCTGGAACCTTGGTGAACAGCGGGGTCAACAGTCTTAACTCCTTTAAACAATGAGAAAGAAACAGGAACGACAGAAGGAGGGTGAATTAGAGTCAAGTCCGGTACAGAAAGAGAAATTGGGAAAGAAAGATTGGATTAAGAGAGAGATAGAAGAGACCGAAAGGAAATTAAAAAAATTTAAATCTCTAAGAACATGCAGGAAAGAGATAGAACAATTTAAATTGTTCTGTTTCTGGGCCAGACTGGTTGACTGGCATTGGATTAACAATTATCACATCATTACAAGGGTACTTATGCTCTTAATTACCAGATTACCAGACTTAACTTTCTGCTGCGAGTTTAATGGACAATTAATGTGCAAATCCAGCAAATTCTTAAATAACGGGGAGGTTGAGGGCAAGATGCCATTCGGGTGAGTCGAGCAGCGTAACTCAACCAGCAAGTTCTGGAGATTTGCAGCTCGCAACATATCAATTAATCCTTTGCACTTGCTGGCCGATTTTGGTAATTTTTCCCCTCAGTTTACTATTTCATAACCTTTCTAGTATCCTTTCTAGTAAGTGCACTATTCCTGCATTAAAAAAGATTATTTAACTGAAAAAGAGGAATGTGGCTTAGAAATAATTGCCACATCAGGAAGGATCCAAAGTCTTCTCTCCTTATGTGTGTGAATGTTACTATGCAGTGTTTACAATGCAGGGGATCTCCTGGTTACAGGACTCCTTTTAAGAAGTCCTGCATTAGATCCATTCCAGACCAACAGGCACACGGCAGTGGGGCAGGATGCTGCAGAGTGAAAGCACTGACTGGCTGGACAGCACAGCCCGTGAACAGTTTCAGTTTTCCTTTTATTTGAATTCCTGCACAGTACAGGTCGATTTAATAGTGCTCTGTGCGATTAGCAAAATGGTACCAAGAAAGAAAGGACTTGCAATTTTCTCGAGCCTTTCACATTCTTGGGTTGTCCCAAAGCGCTTCGCAGCCAGTGAATTACATTTGAAGTGCAGTCACTGTTGTTTAACCGGTAAATGCAGCAGCCAGTTTGCGCACAGCAAGGTCCCATGAACAACTGAGAGAAATGGCCTGTTGATCTGTTTTTACTGGTGTTGGTCGAGGGCTGAATGTTGACCAGGACACCCAATATACTGGGAGGATTCCTCTTCGAATAGTGCCGTGGGATCTTTAACGCCCACCTGAGAGAGCAGACGGTTTAACGTCTCCTCTGACAGTGCGGCAGTCCCTCTACTGCTCTCCGTCGTGCCACGGCATCTTTTGCACAGAGCAGTTTTTTTGTTGGAAGTTTGTATTTTGGATGAACCCTCTGGTACCATTTTGCTAATCGCACAGAGCACTATTAAATCGACCTGTACTGTGCAGGAATTCAAATAAAAGGAAAACTGAAACTGTTCACGGGCTGTGCTGTCCAGCCAGTCAGTGCTTTCACTCTGCAGCATCCTGCCCCACTGCCGTGTGCCTGTTGGTCTGGAATGGATCTAATGCAGGACTTCTTAAAGGAGTCCTGTAACCAGGAGATCCCCTGCATTGTAAACGCTGCATAGTAACATTCACACACATCAGGAAGGATCCAAAGTCTTCTCTCCTTATGTGGCAATTATTTCTAAGCCACATTCCTCTTTTTCAGTTAAATAATCTTTTTTAATGCAGGAATAGTGCACTTACTTGGAAATGGCTTGTGTGAAATGTTTGTATCTGTTTCCATTTATGAGTGCTATATGATGTATTGAAATCTTACAGCGTTTGAATGGAATTCATACAAATAAACTCTGGGATCCTGTTGTGTCCTGGTTCCTATAGCTGTAGCAGTGTTCTCTTCACACAGGAGAGTTACTAGAATGGTATCTGGGATAAGAACATAAGAAATAGGAGCAGGAGTCGGCCATACGGCCCCTCGAGCCTGCTCTGCCATTCAGTAAGATCATGGCTGATCATCGACCTCAACTCCCCTAGAGTCCAAAAATCTATCGATCTCAGCCTTGAATATACTCAAAGACTCAGCATTCACAGCCCTCTGGGGCAGAGAATTCCTAAGATTCACAACCCTCTGAGTGAAGAAATTCCTCATCATCTCAGTCTTAAATGGCCGCCCCCTTATCCTGAGACTATGCCCCCTAGTTCTAGACTCTCCAGCCAGGGGTAACAGCCTCTCAGCATCTACCCTGTCAATCCCCTTCAGAATCTTGTATGTTTCAATGCGATCACCTCTCATTCTTCTAAACTCCAGGAGTATCGGCCCATTCTACACAATCTCTCATCATAGGACAGCCCTCTCATCCCAGGAATCAATCTAGTGAACCTTCGTTGCACCGCCTCCAAGGCAAGTATATCCTTCCTTAGATAAGGAGACCAAAACTGTGCCCAGTACTCCAGGTGTGGTCTCACCAAGGCCCTGTACAATTGTAGCAAGACTTATGTGGAGAAACTGGGATTGTTTTCCAAAGTGCAGAGAAGTTTAAGGGGAGATTTAATAGAGGTGTTCAAAATTGTGAGGGGTTTTGATAAGAGTACATAGGGAGAAACTGTTTCCACTGCTTGGTAACCAGAGGCGACCGACTTAGGATAATAGGCAAAAAACCCAGAGGGGAAATGATACATTTTTTTTTAATGCCACGATTTGTTTTGATCTGGAATTCACTGCCTGAAAGGGTGGTTGAAAGTGATTATTGAATCTGCTTCCAAGGGAATTGGATACATTCTTGAAGGGGAAACGTTTGCAGGGCTATGGAGAATGGGACTAATTGGATCGCTCTTTCAAAGAGCCGGCACAGGCCCGATGGCAGATTCTGTGAAATGCCTTTTGAAAGGTCTCAAACTAGAGCTGACTGCTGCATCCAGTTCACTAGTGGAAGAGGCCAGGAGCAAAAGGGAGCTTCTTGGATCTGGATGTGGATACCTTCCAACCGTCCTACTTTCCTTCAGATATATATACATTCCATTAGTGCGCACTCACCTGCAACATGAGCCCCACACTATGTTGGTGGAAGAACTCTTCACAGCCTCTGTGCTTAAGCACCAGAGTTCACACCAAGACACTGAACAGTGGAAATTTTAAAACCGGTTGTATCCTTGTACAATATAAGAGCTAGTTTGGACAACAGCAACAACATACATTTTTTATGGCGCCTTTAACGGAGGAAAACATCCCAAGGCACTTCGCTGAAACACAATCAGACAAAAAGTGATTATAGAAATATTAGGAGGGGTGACTAAGCTTGGTCAGAGGGGTAGATTTGAACACCTGGAATCCCGTTTTGTACTTGGAACCAGCTGTGCTACATAGAGTACACAAATCCTTGATCTGCACTGAGCCGCAATATAAAGAGTACATTGGAAAAATATAAAATGTCCTATCTTTACTCCTACACAGGTAATATTTCTGGATTTTTCTGTACTCTTGCTATTCAACACTGAGCTGAACGCGATCCGTGTCTCCCTCAAATCGAGCAAGTCTCTACAGGGCTAGTAGGTTGTTCTCACCTGTCTTGGGACTTCATATTTCTGTGTTCTCCGTCTCTGCAGCTGGAACAGATGTTGGAGAACACAGCAGTCCGAGCACTGAAGCAGCTCATCCTTTTGCACAAGGAAGATGGCCCCAGTCCTTCCCGTACGGTAGAATGGCTGAACATGAGGAGTTGGTGTTCTGGGCACTTTCACATCAAGTGTCCGCGCAGGATCTTCTCGCAGAGGAGTCTCCAAAAATTGGTAACTTTTACTTCCTAGTCTTAACTTCTGACGTTACTGGGTCAAAATGAAGTCTCAACAGAAAGCAAAATGCAACACACGGTGCTAAGGGCCTTTGACTTAATAATCATTGCCAAATTCCCCCAAGTAGTTTCAAGGAACAGTTCCGCCTAGTCATGAACGGGGAACACGAGACACCAGGGAGCTGAGCAGAACTGAAACAGGCCCTGAGTTTAAGTTCCCGGGAGAAGAAGCTGCCTGTCACATTGCTTTCTCGCCCCTCGTGTGCAGGAGGACATCGCAGAGTACTTCACGTTGAGGGCTGAGCGTGAGGGGAAAGAGGAGAGCGGGGAGGGTCGAGGCTGAATATAAACATGGATGTTTTGAAAATGGAGAGGATGTTGTCAAAGCAGGAGGGTCTGGAGGGGTGGAGTCCAGAGTGAGGGTGCGAGTGTGACACAGGACGGGGGAATGGGAATAACTAATTTGTTGAGGAAGGGTTGCTAGGAGAGTGTGGATCTGGGATTTGGCAGTGGGGGGGTAGTGATGGAGTGGAGCAAGCAATGTCATGGAGGTGGAAGAAAGTGGTCTTGAAACCTGGGAATTAAGTGAAAAAAATAGCAATTTTTATTTTTTGCAGAGGGAGATGTATGAAAAAGTATTTCAGAAAACTGCAGACCGACACAGCGACTTCTCTCGACTGGCCCGAATCCTCACTGGGAACACGATTGCACTGGTCTTGGGAGGGGGTGGAGCCAGGTAACAGGAGCAAAGTTATCGTTTGAGATATTGTTAATGGTGAGAGGCAGCAATTGCAGATGGCTGCAGACGCTTTTATACTTGCCTGCGCTTCCCTCCCCCCGTGCGCGCGACGCGCTTCCCTCCCCCCGTGGGCGTGGCGCGCTTCCCTCCCCCCCGTGGGTGCGATGCGCTGCCGTCCCTCGCGCACACGTCCTGTATTCTGACTCTGGAAGAGCTTTTCAACTGCAAACTCCACGGGAAATTGGGATCATGTATTAAAGCAAACCAAAGTACCAATGGCAAAAGTACAGCTGCATTACCCAGTCCCTCATATTCATCTTAGATTTCTAATTCATCACAGAATCCTGATTGAACTTTCTTTGATGTGTGTTCATTAATGTTTAGTCCGTGTACCAGAGCTGTTTTCTGTTCTTTTTCCCCTGTCCCTCCTGCCTGACCCACCCACCTTCTGCCTGTGTGCAGTGTATTCCGCCCCCAGCCTGAACTGGTCACACCCGTCTAGTAGCTTTTGATGAATGCCCTTGGCCCAGTGTTCCCTAGGCAGAGGCCTGCCCTCAGACAGGGCCATGCATTGGAAAGGGGGGATCAGACTGAAGTGCTCTCTGTGCGCTGGTGACGATGTTGGTGTAGGTATGGTGCTGTGGAGCTTATGAAGCTCAATTCCTGGAGTGGGGCTTAAACCCACGGCCTCCTGTCTCGGGCGAGAGTGCTACTCTGAGACACGCTGATGTCAAAGCTATGAAGTGTGGGTTAGTGTTTAACGCATATTTAAGGCAAGGAACTCGTGTGTTCTCTGGATTTAAAATCCAATGAGATTAAAGCGTTAGTAGCTGAGAGCCGCTGACTGTTCTGTCCGTGGGTAAATCAGTTGCTTTATTCATGACTCTGCAGAGTGGTCAGGTGGGGGGGCCGTGGGCGCTGCTGATATTGGTGACACTGGCCTCACTGCTCCAGCCAGAAGTAAAACTTGCAGGGTTTGCGTTCCTGGGTTCTCGTGATCACAGCAGGACAGTGCAGGCATCGGTGAGGACAGGACCGAGCCCGGCTGTGTGATGCCCCCTCACAGTCCAATATCCTGCCTCACATCAAATGCACATGGTGAGGGACATGCGCCTTCAGGGGAAAAATAAACTGTGCTGCTGGGCAGCAATTAACTTTCTACGGAATTCTTGTAGTGTGCGAGAGTTTGCGTGTTGGAGGCCTGAGTGGTATGTAACAGTGCTTCCTCCCTCTCTCTCCCTTCCCCCTTTCTTCACCCCCCACTCTTCACCCCCCACTCTTCACCCCCCACTCTTCTCCCCCTCTCTCCTCTCCACCCCTCTCTCCTTCCCTCCCCACCCCTCTCCTCCCCTCTCTCCTCCCCCCCCCACCCTCTCTCTCCTCCCTCCCCCTCACTCCTCCCAGGGGCTGCTCACATGTTGGTATATTGAAGGCCATGGAGGAGATTGGAATCCCAGTCGATATTATTGGCGGCACGTCCATTGGGTCCTTTATTGGGGCGTTGTACGCAGAGGAGCGGAGTGCTGTGAGGACGAAGCAGAGAGCGAGAGAGTGGGCCAAGGTGAGTCCTGGATCAAAACTTCCAATGTTTTCATTTTTAAATCCTCCACACAACTAGAACCGAACATCATCACAGCATCAGGACTTCCCAAAGCGCTTTACAGCCAATGAAGTACTTTTTGAAGTGTAGTCATTGTTGTAATGTAGGAAATGCAGTAATCCTAATTCCATGTGGCAGTCCTGTTCCAATATCTTTTTATTCTGTTTTCCTTCAACCATCTACAGTATCTAATAACCTGTTCCTAATTATTAACACTGTCTCTGTTTCGATCACTATCTCCGGTAGCACATCTCACTGCCTCTGTGTTTTAAAAAAAACTTTTCTGTTGCTCTCTGTCCGAAATCTTTTGCATTTAGTCTTGTATTTATGTCCCCTCGTTCTTGACCCTTCAGCCACTGGAAACAGTCTCTCTCATTCCTTCAGAATTTTAAACATCTCTATCAAATCACACGAGCAAAATACTGCGGATGCTGGAAATCTGAAAAAGAAACAGAAAATGCTGGAAATACTCACAGAAACATAGAAGATAGGAGCAGGAGTAGGCCATTCGGCCCTTCGAGCCTGCTCCGCCGTTCAATGCGATCATGGCAGATCATCCAAATTCAGTACCCTGTCCCTGCCTTCTCCCCATATCCCTTTAGCCTTAAGAAATATATCTAACTCCTTCTTGAATATATTTAATGAACTGGCCTCCACCGCCCTCTGTGGCAGAGAATTCCACAGGTTCACCACTCTCTGGGTGAAGAAATTCCTCCTCATCTCTGTCCTAAATGGCTTACCCCTTATCCTTAGACTGTGACCCCTGGTTCTGGACTCCCCGGCCATCGGGAACATCCTTCCTGCGTCTAGTCTGTCTAGTCCTGTTAGAATTTTATAAATTTCAATGAGATCCCCTCTCATTTTTCTAAACTCCAGCGAGTATAAGCCCAATCGACCCAATCTCTTCTCATACATCATTCCTGCCATCCCAGGTATCAGCCTGGTGAATCTTCGCTGAACTCCTTCCATGGCAAGAACATCCTTCCTCAGATAAGGCGACCAAAACTGCAAACAATACTCAAGGTGCGGTCTCACCAAGGCCCTGTACAACTGTAGCAAGACATCCTTGTTCCTGTACTCAAACCCTCTCGCTACGAAGGCCAACATACCATTTGCCTTCTTAACCGCCTGCTGGTCAGGAGGTCAGGCAGCATCTGTGGGAGAGAAACAGAGTTGACGTTTCAGGTCGATGACCCTTCGTCAGAACTGGAAAAAGCTGGAGATGGAACAGATTTTAAGCAAGTGTAGGGGCAGGGAAAGGGGGGAGGGAAGGAAAGAACAAAAGGGAAGGTCTGTGATAGGATGGAAGGCAAGAGAGAATGGCCCAGAAATTCGGGTCCCAACGCGCGAGTACGGACGGAGTACCCATGCGTGGAACCGATGGAAGTGCCGGTTTCTTGCATGCACTACGCATGCGCGGGAAACCGGCATTTCCGATCCTCTGAACGAAGGGGTTCAGAGGTCGAACGCGTGCGCGCAGGAGTCTGTGCGTGCGCGTTGAACTTCCTCTTTTTTTGACAGGTTTGCCCGTGTGTGAAGGCCTCTACTTTTTGCACATTTAAAAACCAGACGTGTAGACTTCATTTTAAAAGGTAAGTGGTCAATTAATTAAAATTAGAACATTTTTTCCACAGGTTTATTATTTTTAAATACTTTACAGTAAGGTAAGTGTATTTTTAGCCCCGATTTTTTATAAAATTATTTTTTTCAAAAATTTAAATTATTGTTTAAAATAGTTATTTAATGTTATTTATAGTTGATTTAAATAGTGTGATGTTTTTTTCAAATTTATTTTAAGGTTAAGTACTGTTTTGGGCGCCCGGAGTTTTCATGACTTTGACAGTTCTTTCTGTCAAACTCATGAATGTACTTTTCCCTCCTCCAATTGGTTGCCCATTGCTCACGTGATCCCAGCCGACGCATCGCACTAAGTACGCCGCTGGATCACGCAAGCACAGTGCGCCGGGAGCGGGACCGGGCCACAGACAGGAAATCCACGCAGGCCCAGGCCTCAACGGCCGGCGCGCTAGGTAAGTGCAGGTCGGGGGCTTGCACCCGCGGGAAGCCCCCGACACCAATTTCTGGGCCAATAAGAGATGGTGCAAGGCAAAAGGAGATGGTAATGGGACAAGTTAAGGAACAAAAGATGGTTCTAGATGAAGTGTAAATGGCGATGGCAGAATGACAGACAGCTGCCGTGTGGGAGAGAGAAAAATAAATAAATGGAAAAAAGCTATAGGGGCCGAGGTTATGGTCTGGAATTGTTGAACTCGATGTTGAGTCCAGAAGGCTGTAAAGTGCCTAATCGAAAGATGAGGTGCTGTTCCTCGAGCTTACGCTGAGCTTCATTGGAACATTGCAAGAGGCCGAGGACGGTGAGGTCTGAGTGGGAGTGGAGCGGAGAATTAAAGTGACTATCAAATCACCCTTGTTCTAACAAGGGTGCCCCAAAGTTTCAGGTCGGTCTTTGTTTGCATTTCCTAATACCAGGCTGCATTCCAGTGAATCTGCGAAGTACCCGCTCCGTTACCTCAACATCCGTCCTGTGGTGTGAAGCAAAAAACTGCACACAGTACTCCAACTGTGCAATGTAAATGGTAGTATGCCAGCATAAAGGTCATTGTGTTTTTTAACCTGCTTCATTAAAGAAAGAAAAAACTTACATTTATATAGCGCCTTTCACGGTTTCAGGATGTCCCAAAGCGCTTTACAGCCAATGAAGTACTTTTGAAGTGTTGTAATGTAGGGAACACGGCAGCCAATTTACGCACCGCAAACTCCCATGAACGGAAACGCGATGATGACCAGCTCACCTGTTTTAGTGATGAATCACAAGCTCTGTTCCATCAATGCCCAGGTGTTCTCTACGATCCTCTGCTGTGCAGGGCTGGCTGTTGTCGGATCAGTGATATCACATGGTTGACTGCCCTCCTCCTGTGGGATACTAATACAGCAGTCGAGCATCACTAGAGTTAGGTTCATTCCACAACCAGCACCAACGTTGAGCACACAATTGGAATCATGAAGTAACAGTCCCCACTGTCTGGACCGAGCGCTCTAAGGGTAGCTGCTGTACTCCCTTATCGTCGTCGTCTGCTCATCGCTCCATCATATGGCCGTGGAAAGAGAGCAAGAAGAGCTCTCTGCAGCAGAGCTGAGAGGAGGTCGGAGACTCCGAGCCCCAGAGGAGGAGCAGGAGCCTCGGGAGCTCCGAGAGACATCCGCCTGGCCCTGATTCCACACACCACCTCCTGAGATTTAAGCTCTTTGCTGACCATTCACCAGGAATCCTCCCTCCCCCCTCGCCAAACTATTCCCCTCTGAATAAAAATCCTTTCAATTAAACTATCGAACAGTAAACCCTGCCTTCAGTAAATCGAGCAAAGCCATCTCCCTCCTCCAACCCCAGCACATTATCCTCCTTATATTAAAAAAACTCTGAAATGATAACCAGCACTGCTCCTTATTTAAAGAGATGTGTGTGTGTACAGATTGTCTCCACAGTGCCGTCCATTCACCAGCACCCTCCAAAGCAGCTTACTGGAGAGCCTGGGATACAGCTCTGGTTGCTGCTGCCAACTCTCCTGTGACATGACCGCGCCCACACTGACAGTGGATGTCCTATTTTACTAAAGAGGATCATCGCACAGTGAAAACCACAACTTTCTGCTGGCTGTAAATAATACCATCGCTCTCCAAATCTCATCTGCAGCTGGCACTTTTGATACTCTTTGTTTATTGAGCCAGAAATTTCAAATGCCGCGATCTGTCTTTCATGGGGCTTCCTCTGTGCCTGCCCCTTTAAGGTTCTCACGGTATCTACGGCCTCAGAAGTGCCCAGACGTCCCTCTTGGTTCATAGCTGCGGCCCATGTGTGCCTGGTGAACACACACAGCGAGATTAGGGGAAGCTAGGCTTTCGATGTCACATCACCATGGTGAGATACGGAGGCTGAGGAACGCTGAGCCTCGTAGCACAACACGCGAGCCTGCAAATTACAAAATGCATTCTTAATCTACCAGTGCTTAGCGTGTTCATGTGACAGTCACCCGTCTGCTCCTTCAGCAGATGCGTTAACCTAATTATTTGCATCAGCCTCTAAAGAAACACTTCTGTCTTTTTCATTTCTGTGGCTCCGGCCTGGAATGCACAGTGGGTCACAGCAGTGACTTTTTACCTTCTCGACATGGACTTTTGCGTCATCTCCCGTGAGGACAGACACACAGTATTTGTTTAATTTCTCTGCCATTTCCTTATTCCCCATTATAGTTTCTCCTGTCTCAGCCTGTAAGGGACCTACGTTTTCTTTTGCTAATCTTTTCCTTTTTACATACCTATAGAAGCTTTTACAGTTTTTATGTCTCGCTAGTTTACTCTCATTCTATTTTCCCTTCCTTTATCAATTTCTTGGTCTTCCTTTGCTGAACTCTTAAAATCCTCCCAATCCTTAGGCTTACTACTCTTGGCAACATTGTAAGCCTCTTCCTTTGATCTAATACTATCTAACTTCTCTTGTTAGCCACGGTTGGACCACTTTTCCTGTGGGTTTTTTTTGTGCCTTAAAGGAAATGTATATTTGTTATAAATTATGTATTCTTTAAATGCTAGCCATTGCTTGTCTACCGTCATACCTTTTAATGTAGTTTCCCAATCTACCGTAGCCAACTCGCCCCTCATACCTACGTAGTTTGCTTTGTTTAGATTTAAAACCCTAGTTTCAGATTTAACTAAATCACTTTCAAACTCAATATAAAATTGTATCATTTTTTGGTCACTCTTCCCTAAAGGCCCCTTTACTACAAGGTTATTAATTAACCCTTTCTCATTGCACAATACTAGATCTAAAATAGCCTGTTCACGAGTTGGTTCCTCAACATACTGATCTAGAAAACTATCGGATGTGCTAACCTAATTATTTGCATCAGCCGCTGAAGAAACACTTTTTTCATTCCTGTGGCTCCAGCCTGGAATGCACAGTGGGTCACACCCGTGACTTTTTACCTTCTCGACATGGACTTGAATGCAGCGCAAACTAGATCAGTCACCTCTCTGTCAGCACCTTAATGTGAAATGAGTTTGCTCCGTCTCAGCCCAGTTCCTGGCCAGTGGTACATGATGTGAAATTGGCCATTTTCAGCACTGAATGATAGAGATTCGGTTTATGAATTGAGGGAATTGCACCTGGCGCCCGTCTCTTTCTGAAACACAATCTCTGGAGCTTGCCATAATTTCTTTGCAAAGGGTCGATTTGAAACATTTGTGTCCAGAGTGTAGAACATTCCACCTCCTGACCACAGACGCTAGACATGTTTAACTTGTTTCTGTAGAACACTAAAGGAAAAGGGGCCAATTTAAAGGTGAAAGTACCTGGAGTGTCACTGTTGATGGCTTCCCAACCTGGTGCAGGAGCTGAGCTGTCCGAGATGATGCACACAGCGTAAAAGGAAGACTTGCATTTCTATAGCGCCATTCACGACCTCAGGACATCCCAAAGCGCTTTGCAGTCAAAATCCTGGATCTCCCTAACAGCACTGTGGGAGTACCTTCACTACACGGACTGCAGCGGTTCAAGAAGGCGGCTCACCACCACCTTCTCAAGGGCAATTAGGGATGGGCAATAAATGCCGGCCTTGCCAGCGACGTCCACATCCCATAAGCACATTTTTTTTTTTTTTAAATACTTTTGCACTGTTGTAACACAGGAAATGCCGCAGCTAATTTGCGCACAGCAAGATCCCACAAACAGCTGTGTGATAATGACCAGATAATCTGTTTTTCATTTTGGTTGATGGATAAATATTGGCCAGGACACCGGGAGAATTCCCCTGCTCCTCTTTGGAAGTAATACTGTGGGATCTCTTGCATCCACCTGAGAGAGCAGACTGTTTAACATCTCATCCAAAAGATGGCAGCACTCTCTCAGTCCTGCTCTGAGCGTGTCGGCCTGGATTATGGGCTGAAATCGCTGGAACCCACAGCCTTCTGTCTCGGAGCCACAGCTGACACCCAACATAAGGATGAGTATGAATAGGGAAAAACCCATTGGCCCCAACAAGCCCGTTCTGTTCCTCTTTGTATATTCGCCAATGGATACTTATCCAGAGTAGTGGCTGAGGAAAGGTTAAATATTTGAACCCAAGGGTTTCATTGATACAGCGGAGAACATTCACCCTTTCCTGTCTTCCACAGGCCATGAACTCTGTCTTCAAAACCGTGTTAGACCTGACCTACCCCATCACCTCTATGCTGTCGGGTTCTGCCTTTAACACGACCATTGCTGATGTCTTTGAGGACAAGCAAATTGAGGTAAGCTTTAAAACGAAACTGGCTCCCTCCTGGAAGCGAACAGAAGCTGCCCGTGGTCAGTGTGTTTGGCAGGGATCACTGTGCCTACCTCTGGAGTCGCGCTCACATAGCTTGTTAACGGTTTGGGTAGGACAGGGAGCTAAGGTTGAATAGATGAGCCAGTTCTAGGCAGACTGGTGTGTTTAGTGCTGATAAACCATCTCTGCCGGTTCCATTTAAGAGACCTACAGTGATGGAGCTGCACTTTGACCTTAGGAGACCACTCCAGGTATTACTCCTTGATGTTCACAGAAACCTCACAGTACAGATAGAGGCCATTTCGGCCCATCGAGCCTGCACCGACACATATCCCACCCGATCCCCGTAACCCCACGTATTTAATCCACCTAACACTAAGGGTCAATTTTTATCATAGCCAATCAACCTAACCCGCACATCTTTGGACTGTGGGAGGAAACCGGAGCACCCGGAGGAAACCCACGCAAACATGGGGAGAATGTGCAAACTCCACACAGACAGTTACCCGAGGCCGGATTCGAACCCGGGTCCCTGGCGCTGTGAGGCAACAGTGCTAACCACTATGCCACCGTGTTGAGTACATATTGAGGCTAGTCTTTCACTCCTGCGGAGAAGCTCCATGGTGCTATTTAGGCCACTGAGCTTTTGCCTTCTGTGTTTTTCGCACTAATGAATTGTAGAGCAAATTCACTAGTGCAGCAGTATATTTTGATAATTAAGCATGTGAGCCAGGCTTTGTGGTATAAAAGCTGTTTAACATTCCACTGCCTACGTTGAACCTGCTTCCTTAAGTTCTGGAACCACTGGGGCTTTTATTTGAAATAGTTTCCAAAAATTAAAATGTAACACTTCTGCAACCAGGATGTAGTGCTCATGGTTAACGGATTAACATAGCATTAGTAATTCACAGAAGTAGCCCTTTGCTGCTGTATTCAGGATGCTAGTCAGTTATTCTTTTCAGTCATTGTGTTTCACAACAGACTGATTTGTACCTAGAATCATAGAATTGTGCAGCACAGCAGGAGGCCATTCAGCCCATCGTGCATGTGCCGGCTCTTTGAAAGAGCTCTCCAATTATTCCCAATCCCTTGCCCTTTCCCCACACTGCTGCAATATTCTCCCCTTCCAATCCCCCTTTGAAAGTTACTATTGAATCTTTCAGGTAGTGCATCCAGATCACAACTTGGTGTGTAAGAAAAAATTCTCATCTCACCTCTGGTTCTTTTGCCAATCTGTGTTCCACCATCCCATTGTGTAGTGCACTGGAGCACCAACTCCCCATTCCCATCTCTTACAAATAGATTCTGAGCTAGACGAGGAACTCCAATAAGCAATGTTTGTTACTAGAAAGTACTGCTACCAAAACTTTTCACTGCTGATGATCCTTCCGCTCCTCCCCACCGACCCCTCAGGACCTGTGGATCCCGTATTTCAACGTGACGACCGATATCACTGCGTCCGCAATGCGAGTAAACAAAGATGGTAAGAATGTCCATGTTTGCCGTGGGTCTGTGTCTGTGTGTAAATAATTTATGTCCCGTCTCTTGAGTACCTTGCCTCTTGCCAGCAAGATGCTTGTGGCCACTTACATCTCCGTCCAACTGGGAGTTATTTTTCTCCCTCCGTGAATTGAAAGGTCAGTTGACAAAACAGTTTGTGCTTTAATCCTTTAGTGGATTGAAGGAAGGTTTCAACAACATAGTGGAAGAAATTCTATTGTGTGGTTACTCTGTGTTTTGTAAGCATCCGAAAGTCTACGTTGTATTTTCCAACCTGAAAATTGCAGTTAAAGCAGTGTTGTCGATCTGTGAAGGAGCGCTGCAGGGAACATTCAGCATGAGATAGTTTCCACATGACTAAGAAAAACTTAATGGCCCTGAAATTCGGGTCACGGGCGTAAGCTCCCGAGCTGCACTTACCTAGTGCTCCAGCTGCCGGCGCGCAGTGTTTGCGTATCCCAGGGGCGCAGTTAGTTCGATGCGTCCCCTGGGATCACGTGGGCCATGGAGAGCCAATCGGAGCAGGGAATGCTTCATTCATAAGTCTGACAGGAAGAGCTGTCAAACTTATAAATACTGTAAGCCCCAAAACATCACTAAATCTTCAAATAATTTTTTTTTTAAATCTCATTTTTTAAATAAACTATAAATTACATGAAATAACTCTTTTAAACAATAATTTAAATTTTTGAAAAAAATAATTTTATTTTCTAACGGGGCTACCTTTAAAGTATTTAAAAATAATAAACCTGTGGGAAAAAATGTTTTAATTTTAATTAATTCACCACTTACCTTGTAAAAAGCAGGCCTTACGCCTGCTTTTTATGTGTAACTTCTGGAGACTTACCCTCCCGGGAAAACCTGCAAAAAAAAAAAAAAAACGTAAGTTCGATGCGCACGCGCAGCCTCTCCCGCGCACGCGTTCGACCTCTGAACCCCTTCTTTCAGGGGAACGGAAGTGCCGATTTCCCGCGCATGCGCAGTGCATGCACAAACCGGCACTTCCATTGGGCTTACAGGTGAGTACCCCGTGCGTACTCACCCGTGGAGACCCGAATTTCTGGGCCAATATATACTGCAGGAAATCCCAGCCTGAATCGCCAGCTTAGTGTTTCATCATTGCATTTTAAAAAAAATCTGGAAATAGTTTTTTAAAAAATCAGTAAAAGTGACCATGAAGATGTTGGATTGTCGTAAAAACCCAACTGGTTCATTAATGTCCTTCAGGGAAGGAAACCTGCCGTCCTTACCAGGTCTGGGCCCATATGTGACTCCAGTCCCACACCAATGTGGTTGACTCTTAACTGCCCTCTGAAGTGACCGAGCGAGACACTCCGTTGTGTTCAGGGTAACAAGGGATGGGTAATAGTACCTGCATGCCAACAACATCCACATCCTTCGAATTAATTTTTAAAAGTCTGTCGGCAAACTTTTTCAATTATCGGTGATGGACAAAACATGGGCAAGGAAACCTCCTGCTAATTACCACCTACTGCCCTCCCTCAGCTGATGAATCAGTACTCCTTCATGTTGAACACCAATTGGAAGAAGCACTAAGAGTAGCAAGGGCACAAAATGTCCTCTGGGTGGGGGACTGCAATGTCCATCACCAAGAGTGGCTCGGTAGCACCACAACTGACCGAGCTGGCCGAGTCCTAAAGGACATAGCTGCCAGACTGGGTCTGCGACAGGTGGTGAGGGAACCAACAAGAGGGAAAAACCTACTTGATCTCGTCCTCACCAATCTACCTGTTGCAGATGCATCTGTCCATGACAGCATTGCTGGAAGTGACCACCGCACAGTCCTTGTGGAGACGAAGTCCCGTCTTCATGTTGAGGATACCCTCCACCGTGTTGTGTGGCACTACCACCATGCTAAATGGGACAGATTTTGAACAGATCTGGCAACTCAAAACTGGGCATCCATGAGGCGCTGTGGGCCATCAGCAGCAGCAGAATTGTATTCAACCACAATCTAACCTCATGGCCCGGCATATCCCTCACTCTACCATTACCATCAAGCCGGGAGATCAACCCTGGTTTAACGAAGAGTGCAGGAGAGCATGCCGGGAACAGCACCAGGCATACCAAAAAATGAGGTGTCAACCTGGTGAGGCTACAACACAGGACTACTTGCATGCCAAACAACGGAAGCAACATACGATAGACAGAGCTAAGCGATCTCACAACCATCGGATCAAATAAAGCTCTGCAGTCCTGCCACATCCAGCCGTGAGTGGTGGTGGACAATTAAACAGTTAACAGGAGGAGGAGGCTCCAAAAATATCCCCATCCTCAATGATGGTGGAGCCCAGCACGTGAGTGCAAAAGACAAGGCTGAAGCATTTGCAACTATCTTCAGCCAGAAGTGCCGAGTGGATGATCCATCTCGGCCTCCTCCTGAGGTCCCCAGCATCACAGATGCCAGTCTTCAGCCCATTCAATTCACTCCACGTGATGTCAAGAAATGGCTGAAGACACTGGATACTGCAAAGGCTATGGGCCCTGACAACATTTCAGCAATAGTACTGAAGACTTGTGCTCCAGAACTAGCTGCGCCCCTAGCCAAGCTGTTCCAGTACAGCTACAATGCTGGCATCTACCCGGCAATGTGGAAAATTGCCCAAGTATGTCCTGTCTACAAAAAGCAGGACAAATCCGACCTGGCCAATTACCATCCCATCAGTCTACTCTCAATCATCAGCAAAGTGATGGAAGGTGTCGTCGACAGTGCTATCAAGCGGCACTTACTCAGCAATAACCTGCTAACTGACGCCCAGTTTGGGTTCCGCCAGGGCCACTCTGCTCCTGACCACATTACAGCCTTGGTCCAAACATGGACAAAAGAGCTGAACTCAAGAGGTGAGGTGAGAGTGACTGCCCTTGACATCAAGGCAGCATTTGATCGAGTGTGGCATCAAGGAGCCCTAGCAAAACTGAAGTCAATGGGAATCAAGGGGAAAACTCTCCATTGGTTGGAATCATACCTAGCACAAAGGAAGTTGGCTGTGGTTGTTGGAGGTCATTCATCTCAATCACATGACATCACTGCAGGAGTTCCTCAGGGCAGTGTCCTAGGCCCAACCATCTTCAGCTGTTTCATCAATGACCTTCCCTCCATCATAAGGTCAGAAGTGGGGATGTTCGCTGATGATTGCACACTGTTCAGCACCATTCGAGACTCGTCAGATACTGACGCAGTCCATGTCCATATGCAGCAAGACCTGGACAACATTCAGACTTGGGCTGACAAGTGGCAAGTAACATTCGCACCACACAAGTGCCAGGCAATGACCATCTCCAACAAGCGAGACTCTAACCATCTCCCCTTGACATTCAATGGCATTACCATCGCTGAATCCCCCACTATCAACATCCTGGGGTTACCATTGATCAGAAACTGAACTGGACCAGCCATATAAATACTGTGGCTACAAGAGCAAGTCAGAGGCTGGGAATTCTGCGGCGAGTGTCTCACCTCCTGACTCCCCAAAGCCTTTCTACCATCTACAAGGCACAAGTCAGGAGTGTGATGGAATACTCTCCACTTGCCTGGATGAGTGCAGCTCCAACAACACTCAAGAAGCTCGACACCATTCAGGATAAAGCAGCCCGCTTGATTGGCACTCCATCCACCACCTTCAACATTCACTCCCTCCACCACCGGTGCACTGTGGCTGCAGTGTGTACCATCTACAAGATGCACTGCAGCAACTCGCCAAAGCTCCTTCAACAGCACCTTCCAAACCCGCGACCTCTACCACTTAGAAGGACAAGGGCAGCAGACGCATGGGAACATCACCACCTACAAGTTCCCCTCCAAGCCACACACCATCCTGACTTGGACCTGTATCGCCATTCCTTCACTGTCGCTGGGCCAAAATCCTGGAACTCCCTTCCTAACAGCATTGTGGGTGTACCTACACCATATGGACTGCAGGCGGTTCAAGAAGGCGGCTCACCACCATCTTCTCGAGGGCAATTAGGGATGGGCACTAAATGCAGGCCTAGCCCAGCCGACGCCCACATCCCATCAATGAATTTTTAAAAAATGATCGCATCATCATTTCTAAGGATTTCAAATCCTGAATATGTTATTGTTTTCACTAAGTTTACTTGTTCTCGGGATTTGTTCAACTACTGGTGGAGGTACAGCCTCAGCCATACTGCATGTGTTACTTATCTCGTGTTCTGGGGATGTGGGTGACTCTGGTAAGGAGGCTTTTATTACCAATCCCTATTTACCCTGAGAAAGTCTGGTCTTTGAACCACGGCAGTCCTTGCTGTGATGGTGCTCCCACAGCGTTAGGTTGGGAGTTCAGGCTATTGACTCCGTATGGATGAAGGTGAAAGGGTGATGGTGGTCCCGTCATCCTGCTGCTCTTGTCCTTCTCAGTGGTGAGCTGGGAGTACTGCCGCGGTAAGCTTGGTGAGTTGATGCCATCCTGTGGAACAGTTGAAACAAAAAGGAGGGAGCACCATCGGACAAAATATGGAGCTTGTACCTCAGGAGCCCACCTGTAAGAGTTTGGGGGTCACTGGGCAAACGAGGTGTAGTTCAATGCAAAGTTCACTGCAATAATTACGTTTCCCCCCCGCCCCCCCCCCCCCCCCCCCCCCCCCAAAAGTGTCCAATCAGACATTCTACCGTCAGTTTCTATCCAACATTCTGCATTTGGGGTTTGCAAACCAGTCAAACAAAGCGGTTAAAGTTGGATTTTTGGAGACTGCATCTGTGCTCACCCTAGCTACGAATAGTTGCACCGGAACATTTCAGCGTGGTTTCATGTTGCAGTGGAAGATCTCGCCTCTGTTTTAATTGTTCCTCTGTGCCCACAAAGCACTCAGTGTGTCTACAATTACAGTATCGCCCTGATTATACTGCAGTTCAGTTTCATTGGGTAAAATGTCTTGGCTTGGCAGAGGCACGGTAGTCAGGACAGGGATTTTCACTGTATGTCAGAATTTGCTTTTGATGTAGTCGGAGATCACCTTTTTGAAAGGTGTAGGTATTTAATCCTTTAACCATTAACTTACTAATTCCACCTTTCAAGAATGAGATTTTGTAGCTACGGCAAAAACCTGTGCAAGTGATCCTGCTAATGCTGCCGTGTTACAGTGTGCGGTGTTATTGGTTGCAAATTCAACCTTGGTAACGTGAGTGCGGGGACAGACGGTAACGGTGAGTGCGGGGACAGACGGTAACGGTGAGTGCGGGGACAGACGGTAACGGTGAGCGCGGGGACAGACGGTAACGGTGAGCGCTGGGGACAGGCGGTAACGGTGAGTGCGGGGGACAGACGGTAACGGTGAGCGCGGGGACAGACGGTAACGGTGAGCGCGGGGACAGACGGTAACGGTGAGACAGACGGTAACGGTGAGCGCGGGGACAGGCGGTAACGGTGAGCGCGGGGACAGGCGGTAACGGTGAGCGCGGGGACAGGCGGTAACGGTGAGCGCGGGGACAGGCGGTAACGGTGAGCGCGGGGACAGGCGGTAACGGTGAGCGCGGGGACAGGCGGTAACGGTGAGCGCGGGGACAGGCGGTAACGGTGAGCGCGGGGACAGGCGGTAACGGTGAGCGCGGGGACAGGCGGGTAACGGTGAGCGCGGGGACAGGCGGTAACGGTGAGCGCGGGGACAGACGGTAACGGTGAGCGCGGGGACAGGCGGTAACGGTGAGCGCGGGGACAGGCGGTAACGGTGAGCGCGGGGGACAGGCGGTAACGGTGAGCGCGGGGACAGACGTCACTGAGGGCGGGGTCGCGGCGGGGACATGTTCGCAGCGAGGGCGGGGTCGCGGCGAGGGCGGGGACACGGTCACGGCGAGGGCAGGGGACACGCGGTGAGGGCGGTGCGTGGCGAGGGCGGGGGACGCGCGGTCGTGGCGAGGGCGGGAGGCGCGCGGTAACATGAAGTACAGGAAGAATCCCACGGTAATTGTTTCTTTTATACTATTGTGGGTTATTTAAATAAAATGTATGAGCAAATCCAATACTTTTGACCAATATTCTAGAAATTCTTCCAAATGTACTTAACTCCGAGTGTCCCTGCTGAGAGTGCTCAGAATATGAGTGGCAGTACCAGCATTAACAGGATCGCTGGTTTGTGTTAATATTACGCTTGCATGATCATTAAGATATCTTTAAAGTGGAACACTTGTTTTTCGCAATGTCTTTTTGTTTTGCCAATTTTTGCTTTGCCAAGAAAAGTAAATGATTTTTATTCCTAACTGGTCTGCAAAACAAACGCCCTGGAGTTATTTTGGAAGCAATTAGGTACTGTTACAGGGGAATGGGGTGCAGACTTGGTTTGTGTGAAGGGATGAGCCATATGATGCCAATGGCCTTGCCTCTGTACTCGGTAAACCCTGGCCCGACTTATGCCTGCAGAGAGGCGCTCGTGCGGGAACTTGCTGCAGTCACTAGGATTTGAAAAGACTCTTGGCCAAATATTTGCTGCATTATCATGAGCTGCTAGCTGTGTCCCCCACCCCCCCCCCCCCCCGTCCGTCCGTTCCCCCCTCCTCCCTCCTCTTCCCCCCCCCCCCCCGTCCGTTCCCCCCTCCTCCCCCCCCTGTCCGTTCCCCCCTCCCCCCCCCCCCCGTCCGTACCCCCCTCCCTCCTCCCCCCCCCCCCCCCGTCCGTTCCCCCCTTTCCTTCCCCCCGTCCGTTCCCCCCTCGTCCGTTCCCCCCCTCCTTCTCCCCCCCCCCCCCCCCCCCGTCCGTTTCTCCCCCCCCCCCGGTCTGTTCCCCCCTCCTTCTCCCCCGTCCGTTTCTCCTTTCCCCCCCCCCCCCCCCCCCCCGGTCTGTTCCCCCCGGCTTTTCCCCCCCCCGTCCATTCTCCCCTTCTTTCTCCCCCCCCCCCCCCGTCCGTCCGTCCCCTTCTCCCCCCCCCCCGTCCGTTCTCCCCTTCTCCTCCCCCCCCATCCGTTCTCCCCTTCTCCTCCCCCCCCGTCCGTTCTCCCCTTCTCCTCCCCCCCGTCCGTTCCCCCTTCCTCCCCCCCCCGTCCGTTCCCTCCCATCCGTTCCCCACTCCTCTCTGTCCCTCTCTTTCCCCCCCCCCCCCCCCCCCCCCGGACCGTCCGTTTCCCCCCTCCTCGCCACCGTCCGCTTTCCCCCCCCCCCCCCCGTCCGTCCGTCTCCCCCTGGTGCCCGAACCAGAATCTCTCTTTTTCCCCCCCCCCGTGTTGACCTGTCGTTTCCAGTTGCTGGTTTGGTGATTTGCCGTTGCATCTTTTACCTTTCCAGCCCCATGTCTCAAACAGCCTGAGCGGTTTGGCAGTGTGTTGTACACGAGTATACGTGAAGCGCCCCCTGATACAGGCAATCTCTGTACTTGACACTAGCTAAACCAGAGAGACAGGAGACGGCAGCAGAATTAAAGGTTCATCACCATAAAACATTGATTTAATTTGGGAAGAAGTGATGGTGAATTTATAAAAAAGAGTTCTCAATTTTGAAAAAATAATCTTTAATTGGTGACTGAAAATTGCATTAATATCTGCAGACTGCCTCATAATTCAGAGTCCGACATTAAAAGACTATTACTTGGTGTTCCCCTTTATTGATGATGTGGACCGGTTTTGTCATTAACTTCCATTTATTGAACTGAAGCAGATATGGAGCCTTAACAGCACCGAAAATCCATTCTGTTCTCTTCAAATCGGATTTGCACACCTGGCCGTTTAATTTTTCTTCTGAAGTTTCTGGATGATTTTCTAAACTCAATCCTTGGTCTTTGTGGAGGAGGTGATGCTGCTGACCTCCTTTGTTAAAACTCCTATCTGATTCTGTCACTGGTAGTCGGCTGAGCTCTACTGGGACATTGCTATCCACAACTCCTTGTTCTGCCCTTTGAGAGTGGAGGTTGTACTGTGGTGTGTAACGCTTGTTTGTGTCCTTACCCCCCTCGCCCCCCTCCCAAAGCTTTGGTTCCCTGTCCCATTGTGATGGCATTGCTGCATAACATTGTCAAAACCCGCACCGAATTCATAACCGCATTTATTAACCCAAAGTTAATCTAAGGGTAACTTTTCACACAACATTGTGTTCTTTTATCCTCCCTCCCCTCTTCCCCATTCCTTTTTTCTTAAATACTATGTTTAACCCGTTCAGTTTCCACATGTCCTTGCATTGAATCAAATGTTTAGCTTTACCTGCCATTTACAGGCTCTAAAACTACAGTGGTGAGTATTAGACAAGAAGAATGAAAAATCACAGTAAGGTTTTAATTTTTAATCTGTTAAAAAATCAAATACAACCCACCCCCCCACCCCCCCCCCCAAATGTTTACCTATTTTGAGTTTAAATGTGCGTAGGGTGTATTTACAGAGCAGTTTGTGGTCCCCCCCCCCCCCACTGGTCGCTGCAGTTAAAGTTCCAGGCGGGCAGACTCCTGTTCACACTGGTCGGCTTCTACCTGTTTTGAGAAAGCACCGCACAGAGCTCCCTCCCAGTCGATGTCAGTCGGAGAGGATAGAGTCCCCAATCTCTCAACGTTCCATATCCGGTCCTGTAGGTTCAGCGAGTGACCTGGGCTCCCAACTGAGCACTTTATAAGCCAGCACTTTCCCACTGCCTGGGATTTGCATTTTGTGCGGTGTCAAACCAACACAGGGCGAGACTATCCCCTCCAGGGAACCTCGGCCCTTGGCTCCAAATCTACACACCAGTTTAGTGTCCGTGAAGTGGAAATTGCCTTGTACCGATAAACTTGCACCATAAGTGCCCCCTTACTGTTCTGTCGGTTCGAATGCCAAGCATTGAATACCCCAGTGCAGCCTTCCAAAGTGACCACACTGGCTTCAACTGGTGCAGGGGCTGAATGAATTCACGTATAATCCACCCAGTTTACTTTGCATTTATTTCACAAACCTCGAGGAGTTTCCCACTGGTTTCCTCCAGCATAAATAGCGGTGCATGAGCTTTGACTCCCCAAGCCCCTGCGTCTCCTAACTGCTCAAATGTACAAACTCCTCCCTCGCCTCGTGACTTCAGAGTGAGCTGTAGTGTTAATTCATTCATAGTTATAACTAGTTTCAGATGCAATCAGTAAATCAGATCCGACCCTGCTAATTGCAGGATTTATTTAACAACCTTCCTGCTCCACATTAAAATCAGTTTATAAATACATTCCAATCGCCATATAGCATCGCTAATTTAGTGTTACTAAAATTCAGATATGCTCCAAAGCATTGAGATTACGGAAATGACCAAGTGTCGGTCAGCCCTTTATGTTGTGTTTAACATCGCCAACTAGAAGTGTGTACTCCACGTGTTTTAGTCACTTCAACTAATAGTCAGTTATGGATGATGAAAAAGATAATGTAATTACACCAAAGGCCCCTGAATGCATCTTTGCTCCAAAGTGAAAACTTGCCTTAAACTCGGACGACGGGCTGGAATGTCCAGGATCCAGATCCACGGCAACACAGGTGCCACCCTGCCAAGCAGAGGCATGAGTCCGTAGTGGAGAGCCCGTAGCACTGGGGCAGGCAGTCAGGCATCAACCCGCTATGTTGGTACAACTGGGGGATGCACAAGTGCAGAGCTGAATCGATGGCAGCTCTGGAGGAAAGTCCGGGTGTGTGTGCTTGGCTCCATAACTGCTCGGACGGGGAATCGGAGGGAGCATGGACCTGGTTCTACACAGCTCGGGCAGAGTGTCGGCAGTACGGAGACATGTTGTTGTGGAGCCAGAGTGCAAATACACTCTCTAAAGATGCTGCGTCATTAGGGTACCAGTGAAGACCACCAATTGTGACTGAAGACACTAGCAACATTGCAGATTGGTCTGTGGACATCCTGTTGTTGGAGACGTCTTGTGAACACTGGATATCGCAGTGGGAGAAACTCGCCAGTTATTTACGGCTTTGGCAGCCATTACACTTCCGATGAGTCCCACACCGGCTTTATTGCTGATGTAAGAGATGGCTTCACATGTTTCCAATTTGAGCTTACTCTGCACTGAGGGAGTGCTGTACTGTCGGAGGGGCCGTCTTTCAAATGAGATGTTAAACCGAAGCCCCGTCTGCGCTCTCGGGTGGATGTAAAAGATCCCAGGGCACTATTCCAAGGAGAGCAGGGGAGTTCTCCTGATGTCCTGGCCAATATTTATCCTTCAACCAACATCACCAAAACCGATAATCTGGTCATTTATCTCTGCTCTTTGTGGGATCTTGCTGGGTGCACCTACGTTACCACAGTACTTAATTGGTGTGGGATGTCCTGAGGGTATGAAAGGTGCTATATAAAATGCAAGCTTGTTCTTTCTCACTTGGCAGTGCTTTTGCATGACTTATTTTGTCAGCTTGGACTCCGAGATGAGAGTGCCATCAGTTCAAGCCTCACCCCAGAGACTTGGCCATGTAATCTAGGCTGATGCTGCAGTGTAGGCCTGAGGAAGTGCTAGCTTTCGGATGAGACGTTAAATTGAGATCCCGTCTGCCTGTTCTGGTAGATATAAAATACCCCAAGGACACTTTTACAAAGAGTGCAAGTTCTCCCCATGTCCTGGGAACATTCATCCCTCCACCAACACTCCCAGAAACAGATTAACTGGTCATTCATCTGTGTTTGTGGGACCTTGCTGTGTGCAAATTAACTACCGTGTGTACGTACACACAGCCTCCCGGGAGTAGCAGAATGCCAGAGAAAAAACCTTCTTGGGGTTAAAAATCTAGGATATTCCTCTCCGACCTCTGAAGGCGATCAAACAGGTTCCAGGAGACACATTGCCCGATATCTTACCTACCTTTAGTGCACTGTGATGACTGCCACAGTTAGGGACTTGTCCAGCTCCCCTTTGAACATGCAGTGAATCCGCACTCACCGCATGAGTTCGCAACTTGTTCCAAAGATCAGTGACTCTCTGTCAAAGTAAAAACCACTTTATATAAAATATACTTGATATGCTTGTCCCTTCGCCCCCTCTAACCTCTCTAACTCATAGGTGGACTGAATCTAATCCTTTTCATTGTTTTAAACACTCCTCAAATCTCCTCAAAGTTGATGATTTTCTAGAGTGAAAAAGCTCCAGCTCTCAAAGCCTATTGTAAATGAGGGCCTTTAAACTAGGTAGCGGTCTAGTGGCCCTCCTCTAAACCTTTTCCTGCACCCCTGTATCATCCTCCATGTGAGGGGACCAAAACAGGACATTTCTAGACTAGGCCGAACCAAGGTCTTGTACAGGGACAGTGTAGTTTTGTATTTGGTCATCCTGGCAATACATCCCATCACACTCTTTGCTCTTGGTATAGCCTCGCGGTTTGTGAACCTTCGATTCACCAAGTCATTCTTCTGCTCAGTCTTTTGTTCACAACCCTACATGGTAGGCACATGCGTGTCAGCCCTACCCACCTGGGTATTGCTACATTAAATTACATCTGCCAGACACCTCCATCACATCTGGATCTGCTTGTAATCTCTCTTCTCGTGTAAGGCCCTAACACCCGCACAGATCTTTGTATCATCTGTGCACTGTGGACAGATTCCCCAAACACCTTGATCAGATCATTAATAAAGATAGCAAAGAGCAACAAACCCTAACACTTATCCCTGTGGGACTCCACGTAACCATCCCCATGCAGAGCCACTGCTATTAATTACAACCTGCCTACGAGAATGCAGTCAATTTCTTATCCAGCCCAATACCTGCCCGCCAATCCCTGAGGACTCAATAAGATAGAGTCCTATAGCATTGGCAGGCAGATTATGGGTTGGTTAAATTCTCGTAGGCAGAAGGTCGTTATTGTGTGGCACCCTGTCAACAGCTTTTTCAACATCCAGGTTTATGATGTCAACCAACTAACTACATCCACCAACCTAGTAAGTTCCTCAAAAGAATAGTTTCGGAGAGGCGTGGGAGTCAGATGTTCTTTTCCCAATCTGAGAAGGTAACTCATTCACGAGATGTGGACATTGCTGGTAAGGCCAGCATTTATTGCCCATCCCTAATTGCCCCAGTGAAGGTGATGATGGGCTGCCGCCTTGAACCGCTGCAGTCTGTGTGGTGAAGGTACTCCCACAATACTGTTGGGTAGGGAGTTCCAAGAAATTGACCCAGCGACGATGAAGGAACGGTGATATATTTCCAAGTGTATAACTTGGAGGAGGTGGTGGTGTTCCCATGCACCTGCTGCCCTTGATCATCTAGGTGATAGAGGTCGCGGGTTTGGGAGGTGCTGTCGAAGAAGCCTTGGCGAGTTGCTGCAGTGCATCTTGTAGATGGTACACACTGCAGCCACAGTACGCCGGTGGTGGAGGGAGTGAATGTTTAAGTTGGTGGATGGGGTGGCAATCAAGCGGGCTGCTTTGTCCTGGATGATGTTGAGCTTCTTGAGTGTTGTTGGAGCTGCACTCGTTCCATTACACTCCTGACTTGTGCCTTGTAGATGGTGGAAAGGCTTTGAGAAGTCAAAAGGTAAATGACTCACTGCAGAATACCTAGCCTCTGACCTGCTCTTGTAGTCGCTGTATTTATGTGGCTGGTCCAGTTAAGTTTCTGGTCAATGGTTACCCCCAGCATGTTGATGGTGGGGGATTTGACGATGGTAATGCCATTAAATGTCAAGAGGTGGGTGTTTAGACTCTCGCTTGTTGGAAATAGTCATTGCCTGACACTTGTGTGTCGCGAATGTTACCTGCCACTTATCAGCCCAAGCCTGGACGTTGTCCAGGTCCTGCTGGATGTGGGTGCAGATTGCTTCATTATCTGGGGAATTGTGAATGGAACTAAGTGTCCTGATGCTGCCCCACGGTTCTTCTGCCTGCTGTCCGACCCTGCCATGCCCTCGGCCCATTCTCCTGGATGGGGGTCTTTAGATGCTCGTGGCGGAATCGCCGCCAGCGATCACAGCAAAATCAAGGTGGTGCTGCAGCACCCGAAGAGGCAAGAGGCCACAGGGCCCCAAAAACGTTACCAGCTCGTTGATTGAAGACCTCAGCCAGGACCTAAGGCTTGGAGGGAGAGGAGAACCCTATTTCTCCGTCAATTTACCGCATTTGGAGCTACCCTAGGTCTAGCTGGTTCAATCGACCCTCCCAGGCAGTGGCAGGAGGGGGTGAGCAGGAGACTGGGGCAAATCCAGTACACCCACCCCTAAACTAGCATGTCATGTGGCAGGCAGTGAAGGTGGGGAGGGATATTCAGGTTTAGGGCGGTGAGAAAGCGGCAGACCTCCCTGCCCAATTTTCACCCTAGCTTCCACTGCTGTCCTGCAGGGGAAATCTAATCTGCCAATCTTTAGAAACCCTGTCTGGAGATGGTGAGAGTTCAGCGGAGTTTAGACTGAATTGGAATCCAGGTTGCAAAGGCCAGGATGCTAACCCACTGCATCCTGAAAGCGCCTGCTCCAGGTATTCTTTAATCCAGGAAATACCACGATGAGGTCCGATGCGGTCCAGCGCGCTCCAAGAAGTTAAATATCCTCAGGAACCTCCTGCACAGCAGAGAGATTCCACTTGAATTTACTGTTGTTCCATCTAACATCTGCCATTGAATGTTACCTATCCAACTGTGAAAATCCGAGCAGTGAAACCCGTTCTGTTTTGCCGATGTCTCCAGTTCCTCATAATCTACCCTGTGGAATAGCGAGGAGCGGTTGAAATGCAGTTGGATTACTCGGTACCCTGCTCTTTTTAATGAGTGCTTACGATCGTTGGCGCAATTACCAAGCATCTTTGGAGAATTCAACATCTGTTCAAACGAACCAGCTTTGGCAGTTCTTGTATCTGGAGGGGGGAACCCCCTGTTTCAACATCATCCTGTCAAAAGTACACACTTCCCTTTTAACTGGTGCACATCTCGGTGAAAAGGCAGAGAGTCCTGAAATAGAAGGAGCATTTTTTTTAAACAAATTAACGTAGAAGCGAAGGGTGTTGTTAATCCAGAAACATTGTGAGGGGGCTTGATCGGGTGGATGCGGGGAGGATGTTTCCACTGATGGGTGAGACTAGAACTAGGGGGCATAATCTTAGAATAAGGAGCTGCCGTTTCAAAACTGAGATGAGGAGAAACTTCTTCACTCAGAGGGTAGTAAATCTATGGAATTTGCTACCTCAGAGAGCTGTGGAAGCTGCGACATTAAATAAATTTAAAACGGAGATAGACAGTTTCCTAGCTGATAAGGGAATTAAGGGTTACGGGGAGCGGGCAGGGATGTGGACGTGAGTCTAGGTTCGGATCAGCCATGATCCTATTGAATGGCGGAGCAGGCCCGAGGGGCCGTATGGCCTACTCCTGCTCCTACTACTTATGTAAACAGTTTGTGTTGAAGGCTTAAATCCTCCTAAACTCAGTAAACAGGTTAGAAAAGAGGTGAACAGACATAAACCAAACTAAAGAAAGCATGGCGCAAAAAGTGAGTTTTACATGACAGTCCAGTTGTCACTGTCTACTCTAATATCACTGTGAAGACCCAAGTTTACTCAGTAGAATGCAACACCATCTTGTCTCATTCACATGGTTTAGAGCTGATAGAATATTGGAAATCGCATCAGTAAAATGCCACCTAGCTCAACCCTGCCATTTCGGTCCCCAACACACCACAGGTGTGTTTGTCTGGGAAAGGCTGGCACCTCCTTTATTTTTAGTTCCGTTTACATATTTACCGCAGCACGTATTCATTTAGAACTCAAAGATAACCGCGCCCATCTTTGTAAATGACAGGTGAAAACTAACCATATGTACAAAGTTCACAGGCTGCCATGTCCAATATTCGATCTGCATTGTATCCACGTAACCCCAGAAGTTATGAAGATGTAACTTCTGACGGTTGAATGCAGACTCTTTAATCCATGTACCCCGTTTTAAAAACTTGATCTTGTGTCGGGTTTGTGGTGATCTGGCCCAGTGATTGGTTTCCTAGCATTGAGTCAATTGGCCAACAAAAAACCTAACTACGTGACTGTGTTGGGTTTCGAAAGAGGCTCTCCCTGTCTGCCACCAGTTCAGCTATTACAGGACATGAGAGGTCGGAGTCTCAAAGTAAAATTATTTTTCTTTCTAACAGAAGAATCCTTGAAGTGAATTGCTGTCGCTAAGCAGTGTTGGTGTTTTTAAAAAAAAAAAGTCCCTCTTAATATTAACTTACAAGGGTATTCTGATGAACTATTGCAGCACTGCGTCTAAGCTTTCTGCACCCTCTTTGCCTTTTTTTGTGTGTATATGTATGAAATGATCATTATATATCTGACATTTAATGGATGTGTCTGCTTCTGATAACTGATACTTTTTGAATCCTAATGTGAATCGCTTTTGGAAATTTATCCAGTCTTGTGCACGCTGTCTCTCACTTTACCACAGCCACACTGCCCTTTAGCAGGGTGGGCGCTGGCTGGTCTGTGGGCTTCACCGACAACAGTCAGTCTTGCATTTGCTGCTGGCCTCGGTCACTGCTAATGCCCACTCCTTCCGGGAGACTGTACCACCGCCCACCCTCCACCCCCACCTCCGCTCCATCCAGTGATTGGAGGCCAACACCCACCTGGGTTCAGCTGCATTATGTGAACTCCGTGCGTTTGAATGTGTTGAGCCGGGAATTGAAGCACTGAGTGCGGCCAGCGAGGGTGTCGCGGGCGTGCGGCCAGGGAAGGGATCGTGATCGTGGGGGGGGGCGGGGGCCCCGGGGGGGGAGACACGGCGCGGGAGGGGGCCCCGGGGGTGGGGACAAGGCGCAGGAGGGGGCCCCGGGGGAGACGAGGCTAGGGTGGGGGGGCCAGGGAGGGGGGCGCGAGGCCAGGGAGGGGGGCCCCTGGAGGGGACGAGGCCAGGGAGGGGGCGAGGCCAGGGACACGGGGGGGGGTGGGGGGTGGGGGGGGGGAACGAGGCCAGGGAGGGGGCCCCGGGGTGGGGGCAGTGAGGGGTCACTGGGAGCGGGTGGGTTGCAGCCAGCGATGGGGCCGGGGTGGGGTCTATGGCCAGCGATCGGGCGGTGGGTGGGGGTTACGGCCAGCGATGGGACCAGGGAGGCGGGGTACGGCCAGCGAGGGGGTTGCGGGGGGGTGGTGGTGGGGGTGGGGGAGGCAGGGTATGACCAGCGAGGAGTCACGGTGGGAGTTGTGTACACATGGATTTTGTTTATCAAAGACATTTATTTAACATTTTACATCTTCCAAAACTGTTCCATTAAATCAGTTGCACATCCTTCAAATAACTCTTAGAGTGCCAAGGAAAGCTTTCCCTCTAAGCCTGCGGAACAGCTGGACTCTGCCTAAGCAGTGAAATGGAACCAATTCTACCAACGTGTTGAATCTGAGTCAGGAAATGAATGAGTGCCCAATCCGTGCATTGTGTTAAATAGAAAGGAGCCGCAGCAGGCAGTGTATCCTGTCCCTTGTGAAAGGTTGAATGAGGGCGATCTAGAACCAGTAACGGTTAGTTTTAATATTGCACGTGACGCTGGTCAGGAATTGAGCTGTTCCTTCACGTGTGCCTCATTGACCCATTGCCGCCGAGTCGAAATCATTTTCCATCATTACTGAAGTCTTTAAAAAAATGGAGTTAATATTGAAAATGTAATTTGGTATGCTGCTCATTTAGAGAGATGTGTTTTTATCTAGAAAGAACAAACTTGCATTAATATAGCGCCTTTCACGACCTCAGGATGTCCCGAAGGGTTTTATACTTCAGTCACTGTTGTAACGTGGGGTGGGGGGGGGGGGGGGGGAGCTACGGTTTCAGTGAAAGCAGCAGAGTAAAAATTGAAGCTTTGTGCACATTTTGTTAGATTGATTTGCTATCAGTATATTGGCTAACACAGTATTAATACTGAGCAACAAGGGACCCGTGCATTTTAACAGGCCAATAGAGTATGGCGTTTACAGAAAGTAAATGAACAGTTAAAGTGTGCAGCCAATGAGAGAGAGAAACACAACCTCGTGGAGGATGAGGGGATGGTGGTGATAGTAAATGAGGACGTTGTTTCAGTTTTCACTGAAGAGTGGGAATGAAGGGACACAAAAGAAGGAGGTGGAGCAGTTTGATGGGGGATAAATCAGGAAGTGGTACTAAAGAAGGCGGAGGAACTCGATTGCATCCTGGAATACTGAGGGAAGTCCGAGAGGAACTAGTAGAGGCTCTGACCACAATCTTTCAAACATCCTTGGATATGGATATTGTGCCAGAAGATTGGAGAGTTGCCAATTTAACACCTCTGGTCAGGAAGGGATAAACCAGGTAACTATAGACCAGTCAGCCTAACATCAGTAATGGGTAAGATTGTAGATACGCAATAAAATGAATACTTACCGAGAAAGACAGCAAGCACAAATTCTGTAAAAGATAAGTCATGCCTACTAACGGTAATAGTTATTATGGAAATAACCAAATATATTCATCATTGATGTGTATATGGGTTTTGAAACAGTGTTGATCAAGAGCTGTATAGGAGTCATGTTGATGAGGCCAGCAGTATCACAGCAGGGATAACAAGTTAGCTAAAGCACAGAAAACTGTGTGTGTGGTTAATGCATGTTTTTCAGATTGGAGGCTTGTAAACAGTGGTCAGATGTTGGGCTCTTAATATTAAGAAACGATCTGGACTTGGTGTAGGGGCACAATAACACTTACAGATGACACAAAAATAGGGAACATGCATAACTGATGAGGACTCTGAGACCTCAGGAGGACAGAATAGGTTGGGCGGCTACATATCCGATTTGGGAGGAAATATGCACTAAATGGTAAACCTTTAAAAGGAGAGGAACAGAGAGATTTGGGGGTTCAAGTACACAAATCTTAAAAAGTGGGAAGACAAGTAGATAAAGGTGCAAATGGGATCCCAGGTGTGATAAATGTGGGCAGAGAGTGCAAGAGCGAAGAGTTAATGCTAAACCTACATGTGTGAAGTTAGAATATTGTGTCTCTTTAGGAAGGATGTCGAGGCCGTGGAGAGGGTACAGAAGAGATTTAAGAACCGTATAACCACAGATGTTTATAGTACAGAGCGAGGTCTTTTGGTCCATCTTTACTAAGTTGGTACCATGGATGAGGGGCTTCAGCTATGGAAACGGGGTTGAGAAACGAGTGGTCTTTTCACTAGAGCAATAAGAGCACAGCTGTCATCATAGGTGACTTTAACTTACATATAGATTGGACTAGCCTAATCAGTAAAAATAATGAGGAGGAGGAATTCCTTGAGTGTTTAAGGGATGGTTATCTGGATCAATATGTCGAGGAACCAACTCGGGAACAGGCTATATTGGACTGGGTACTGTGCAATGAGAAGGGACTAATCAGTAATCTTGTTGTACGGGGACCCTTGGGTCAGAGCGATCATAACATGATCGATTTCTCACTCGAAATGGAGAGCGAAGAAATTGACTCAGAGACTAAGGTCCTGAATTTAAACAAGGGGAATTATGATGCCATGAGACGGGAACTGAGTAGGTCTGATTGGACAACGTTCCTGAGAGGACTGGAGGTAGATAAACAATGGCAAACATTTAAAGATAGAATGACAAAATTGCAAAAATTGTTTATACCAATCTGGCATAAAAGGAAATCTAAAAAGGTGACTCAACCGTGGATAACAGGGGAAATTAGAGACAGCATAAAATCCAAAGATAGGGCGTATAAAATAGCCAAAAAAAGCGCCAGAGCGGAAGATTGGGAACAGTTTAAGATAGAGCAAAGGAGGGCAAAGGGCATGATCAAGAGGGGCAAAATAGCTTACGAAAACAAGCTGGCGGAAAATATAAAAACTAACTCCAAAAGCTTTTATAAATATATCAAAAGGAAAAGACTGGTGAAAACCAAAGTTGGTCCATTGCAGTCAGATACGGGGGAATATATAATGGGAAATAAGGAAATGGCAGATCAACTAAATGCATACTTTGGGTCAGTCTTTACGAAGGAAGACACAAAAAACCTCCCTGGGATATCGGGAAAAATAGGGACATTGGCAAAGGAGGAACTGACGCAAATCAATATCTCTAAGGATATGGTGTTAAGGAAGCTAAAGGGATTGAAGGTGGACAAATCCCCAGGGCCTGATAACATGCATCCTAGGGTACTGAAGGAGGTGGCCCTAGAGATAGCGGATGCACTAAGGATGATTTTTCAGAATTCATTAGACTCGGGAACAGTGCCGATGGATTGGAGGGTAGCTAACGTTACCCCACTATTCAAAAAGGGGGGTAGGGAAAAAGCAGGTAATTACAGACCTGTAAGCCTTACATCAGTTGTGGGCAAAATGCTGGAGTCCATCATTAAGGATGAAATAGCGGAGCACTTAGCAAATGGGGACAGGATAGGACAGAGTCAACATGGATTTACAAAGGGTAAATCGTGCTTGACTAATCTATTGGAATTTTTTGAGGGAGTAACTGGTAGAATAGATGGGGGAGAGCCAGTAGATGTGGTGTACCTGGACTTCCAAAAGGCCTTCGATAAGGTCCCACATAAAAGATTAGCATGGAAAATTGAGGCTCATGGGATAAAGGGGAAAGTTTTGGCGTGGATAGGGAACTGGCTGTCAGATAGAAAACAGAGAGTTGGAATAAACGGCTCATTTTCTGAATGGCAGGCAGTAACAAGTGGGGTACCACAGGGATCTGTCCTGGGCCCCCAGCTGTTCACAATTTACATTAATGACCTGGATCAGGGAGTCGGATGCAGCATTTCCAAATTTGCAGACGACACTAAACTAGGAGGTGGGGTGGGCTCAGAGGAAGAGACCAGGAAGCTCCAGAGCGATTTGGACAGACTGGGCGATTGGGCGGATAAATGGCAGATGCACTATAATGTGGACAAGTGCGAAGTTATCCACCTTGGGTGCAGGAACGGGAGGGCAAATTATTATTTAAATGGCAATAGATTGGGAGAGGGGGAAGTACAGAGAGACCTGGGTGTTCTTGTACACAGGTGCAACAGGCGGTCAAGAAGGCAAACGGTATGCTGGCCTTCATAGCAAAAGGGTTAGAATACAGGAACAGGGATACCTTGCTGCAGCTGTACAGGGCACTGGTGAGACCACACCTCGAGTACTGTGTACAGTTTTGGTCGCCTCATCTGAGGAAGGATGTTCTTGCCATGGAGGGGGTGCAGCGGCGATTCACCAGGCTGATACCAGGAATGGCGGGAATGACCTATGAGGAGAGACTATGTAGTTTAGGGATGTACACACTGGAGTTTAGAAGATTGAGAGGGGACCTCATAGAAGTGTATAAAATTCTGACAGGTCTAGACAGACTGGATGCAGAAGGAATGTTTCCCTTGGCGGGTGAGAACAGAACTAGAGGACATAATTTAAGGATAAGGGCTAAACCATTTAGGACAGAGATGAGGGGGAATTTCTTCACTCAGAGAGTGGTGAACCTGTGGAACTCATTGCCACAGAGGGCAGTGTACGCCAGCTCATTAAATATATTTAAGAGGGAATTAGATATATTTCTACGGGCAAAAGGGGTTAAGGGTTACGGAGAGAAGGCGGGGACGGGATACTGAATTAAAGGATCAGCCATGATCTCATTAAATGGCGGAGCAGGCACGAAGGGCCGAATGGCCTACTCCTGCTCCTATCTTCTATGTATCTATGTATCTATGTAGCAGAGTGCGAAGAAATCTGATAGAGGTGCTCCGAATTGGGAGGGGTTTTAATGAGGTGAGTTAGTCACTAGAGGCCATAAATCGGAGATCGCCAGCAAAAGAACGAAGGGAGAGATCAGGAGAAATGATTTTATACGCAAACTGGAATTGCCCTCCAGAACCAAAGCTGGAAGAAGAATCCTTAGTAGCTATTAAACAGGAAATAGTTAATATTTGCAAAGAAAAAGCATTAAAGGGCAGGGGAAAGGGACTAGGTGGATGTACTATAAAATTCTGTGAATTTATCCCTTCGCCCCCACATATACTTGGTCCCCATCTCACAATAGGATATTATTTTAATATTTTGCGGTAAGATTTAAAGGCCGTAGAGAACAGACCACATCATGATCACAGTCATCTACACAACCACTAGGAGAACCAGGGGAACGTAATGGGGGAAAAATTCAGTCACGCCCCCTTTGGGGTGAACTTTACTGGGAAAAGTTAGCGCCCTGCGCTGTAAATTTAGTGGTAGCGCCCCAAGCAGGGAGCAGGCCGCTACTGGAAGCGCTCCCCCCTCCTTCCTGGGGCGCTACCATTCGATATCGCGGCGCTACGTGCAACAGCCCCCGCGCATCGGCACGTACTACAGGCCCCCCTCCCCTGATTAAATCGGAGGGGCCTAGCCCACTGGGGCCCTGCTGGACCACCGATCGCGGCCGGCACCCAGCATGAAGAAGCGGAAGGGGGCAGGTGCTGGCAGGCGGCCCAAAAAAAGTGGCCGCCCGACACCTGCCCTTTAATATGCGCTGCCGCAAAAACACCCCCCCGACCCGGTCAGACATATCGTCCGGCGGTAGGTCAGGGGGCGCGACCGAAGTTTGTGGCTGGGGCGCTGCGCACGTGATGACGTCATCGCCGGAGGTGCAGCGCCACTGCTGCTAACCTCCCGCTGAATTTTGCGGGAGGCGTTATCGGCGCCGCGCCCAGGTGCTAGAGGCGCAAAGCAACCCAATTTTCCCCCCAATATGTTTTCATTTCGCCCTTGTGCTGTGTCCCCTTTCTTCCTGGAATTGTGCCCCCCCCCCTGCCTTTTTCCCCCCTCCCACAACTCGTCATACTTGGCTGTGTGCCTTCATAGTAGAAATTGATTTGGCTTCGCCTCCTACCACAACACTTGCACCATGAAAGTACTGCTGGCTGCTCATTTACTGTCTAAATAATAGTGACCCAAAATGCAAATCAGTGTTTCACTCTCCATTTAGAGGCACTTCAGTGAATCTATAAATCCTCTCTCAGGATGACAGAAATGTTTAGCAGGTTTACAGGGAACTTTCTATTACACTGTTGCTGACCTGACTCTTCCGAGAGCTGTCCCATTTGTTCCGGATGCTGCGATCATGCTTTTCCTCTCTGCCCCTGTGTTCCGTGTATCTCCTCTTCCCGTCCATGCTGTTCAGCCCTTGCTGTTCGTATTCTTACTCTTCATCTTCATCCAGCAGGCAGCATCTGGCGTTACGTCAGAGCGAGTGCATCTTACGTCCCTTATTTGCCTCCTCTCTGTGACCCCAAGGACGGGCATTTGCTTGTGGATGGCTGCTATGTAAACAATGTCCCAGGTCAGCACTACAATCACTTCCTATCTACACTGGCCAGGTGGGGACATTGTAAACTTGGGGCTTGGCAGGAAACTGAGCATTTGCGTGTTTGAAACCTCTTGTAACACCATTGATATTAACCATTCGGTTATATTACAGTTCCTGAAAGTTGTGGGGAGAAAAAAGATTAAATACTAGGAACCAACAATGGTGAATGTTCAATTCAGATATTTCACATCAATTACATTTTATAACAGGACTGTATAGGAAATGGGCTGAAAATATATTTCATGGTAAGCAATTGAATGACACGTTACTGCCTTGTTTCCTTCTGAACCAAGTCTTTCTATGAAGGTTTATTGTCCTCCAGCCCAGGAATGGGCAGGAGGTGGATAAGTCTTGTGTGAGGAACCACTTTGCTCATTGGCAGCTGTGCTGTCGAACTCTAAATCTGCACAGCATCGAGGGAACGCACAGGCTAACAAACGGGGTCACTCAGGACTTCTCATCGTGCACCGTGATGAGCTAGGTGTCTGCCCACTCTCCAGGTAGTACTTTTGATTCATGAGGACAGCATAATATTGTGACCACTTCAAAATTCACTGTTTGCACTACTCCACTGGCGTGTAACAACATCCTGTCACACTTAAAACAACTTTGAAAATGGTGCTACCTACCCTAAATGTTGGATAGGCATTCATCAACTGCAGTGACAGATAAACCGAATTCAAGATTACTAGTGTTTTACAGTGGAATCCTATCCCGTGTCCTCGGCGCGAATGGACAGAATTCTTTTGGCAGATTATATAGCTCATCTCCCTGTCGGAATTCCTCATAAAAAAACAAATGGCAATAAATGATTTGCATTTTTGGGGGGAGGGGTTCTATTATATAAATGGTGAGTGGCGATGACCTCATCAGAGAAACAATCTTGAACCTGGTGTTTTGAGGGATTTGAATCAGTTTATACAGACACTAAGAGAAGATTGAAGTAACAACTTCCATTTATATAGGGCCTTTAACCCAGTAAATGTCGCAGGGCATGTGGAGGGTACAGGCACACAGCAGACGGAGGGGAATTGGGGAGGTTGAAGAGTTCAGACTTGAATCGTGTGGAATCGGTGATTGAGCTGCTTGTGGGCAGGCTTCCTACTGTCACTAATACTTCTAGAATTAAGTTTTGTTGGCTCTGCCGTCAACCCCACTCTTTTTTTGGACAGGTGACCAAATGCTTGGCCAAAGAAGTAGGTTTTCAGCAACGTCTTGAGAGGTTTAGCGAGGGATTTCCAGAGCTTGGGGCCTAGACGGCTGAAGGCAAGGCCGCCAATAATGGGGCGAAGGAAGTGAGCGATGCACAAGAGGCCAGAATTGGAGGAACTCCGTGATCTCGGAGGGTTGTAGGGCTGGAGGAGGTTGCAGAAATAGAAAAATGTGTTTTAAAAGATTGTGTAAGTGTTCTATGTTAATGGGATATTGGTGGGTTGATCGATATTGGGAATTGCAGGTATATGGATTCCACTGTAATTGAACATTAATAATCGACAATGCTAGTGATTTTTGGCTGTTCCGCTAATTATTAAAAAATACAAAGCAACAATTACCAGGCGAGTTGGGTGCAAGACCTTCCTTCCACACCCCACCCCCCAAAACAAAATCTGGCGTGCCAGCAGGCTTTGTGCTGCGATGGTTGTGGTGTTGTGCAGATTTCCATAGGCCTGCGAGTAGAATGCTGTGACCTCCCCTCCTCCACCCCTCTGCACAAAACACGCACCTTGCTCTGAGGAAGTGGGGGAGGGCGGCGGGTCGCACACACCTGTGCTCTTCTAGGCCTCTGACTGCATCTGTTCCTCGTGTGGTTAGGCTCGCTGTGGCGGTACGTGCGAGCTAGCATGTCCCTCTCGGGATACCTGCCGCCACTGTGTGACCCAAAGGACGGACACTTGCTCATGGATGGAGGATACATCAACAACCTGCCAGGCAAGTATGTGACAATAGGAGAGCAGAGGCAAAAGGTGAGACCTAAATAAGCAAGTATGTCGAGTTAAGGCACTCGGTTAAAACACGTTCTATTAAATTGTCACATTCGCAAAAACCAAATGAAGCGTCTGCCTACAGCAGCTCTCCTTCTTTGACCAATGCAAAATCTAATCTCGTCCGGTCACTTTGCGGAATTCACAGTTCCAATTAAAACCGGGTGCCAATGCAAACGTGAGACACCGTGTCACAAATGAACTTGGTGGAAAAATAAGCCAGCTGCTGAAATGGGATGGCATAATCCACCCACTTCACTGAGGCAGGCGATTCATGGCAAACTCATGCCCTGTCATTTATCCTCTCACGTTATCAAACTTCTACTTATAATGGAAGCATCTTTATTTAAAACAGCAGTTATGCCAAACTATTATTAGAATGAATTCGGCAAAATCGATGCACTATTGTAATCGTGGTCCACTGGAGGGAATGTGGTTTATAAACTGCATGGAGTGTGTGAGAAACATTAGTTGCTCACATTACAGCCCGTGGTCTGGTATCTGCTGTAAAATGCCTCCTCTTACTGTCAGGTGCACACTCGGGTGGGGGTGGAGTGGTTGTAACTGAGGTGATTAATGATGGTAATGGAAGATACCAACAGCACTGAGTGTCTGGTAGGGAAAGCTCCATGTAGACACTTTACATCCAGTGGCTATTTTAATGGAGACAGTGGATGTTTTTTTTTATTAAATTGAATTTAAAAATAAATTCCCCAAATTTGTAATTTAATTTATTCCCCCCTCCTTTAATCCCTCAGAACTACACAATGATCCCAGCCTAAAAGGTGAGCGGGCATCTGGCAGTGTTGTTCTTGGGTCACCCACTACGGGTTGTGAGAGCAGGAGGGGGGGTAACTATTGTACAGAATCAGGAACTTGTCCACATGTTGGGTGTGAACACACACCTTACCTCTGCATTGTGCAACTCTGTCCAGACACTTCCACTTTGCAAAACTAACCAAAATATATTTGAAGCTTGGCTGTAAGTGAATTTGTATAATATTATGGTGACTATGGATGCAAGAGTGAAAATCTATATAATAGGGTAGAGAAGCTCACACATTAAAAATTGTTAAAACGTTGGCTGTTTACACCAGTGTTGAAAGGCAGTAATACATCCCAGCTATCAGGAGATGACGATCTGTTTCTGGCACTTGCTTCAACAATACTCTCATAGTGCCATGGTGTCTCATGATCGCCCAACCTTTGGGTTGCTCATCTAGTACCATGGCAACCATATTACCGCACCCAATAGGTTATGGGTCAGATCTAAAACTTTAACCTTTCCGTCTCTTTAAAATGTTATTGACTGCATTGTTATACACTGCCACATCATTATACACTGTCTACTCTACTGTTCCCTAACCATATTAAAATTGTGGTGAGAGTGTAATATACACTGGGCCAAATGAGCTTTAGTGGTCACGTTTTTATATACCATTCACATTACACTGGCCAATTTATTGTATACTGGACTCATTACTGCCTGCCCACATTGTTGCACATTAGCTGCATACTGGCCACACTATTATAGAATGGCCACTTCATCCACTCACCAGGTTGCTACCCCTCAGCCATGCTATTTTATACCAGCTCTGTTATTATATATCTTTTGCATCCCTTTTCTGGAGGCCACATTACGATACGTTGGCCCCACTATTATGCTCTGGTCAGATGGCCATATGATAACCAGTTTAATATTCACTGGCCAGATGACTATCCAGTGGCCACAATACTCGACACCGATAGCATTACCTTGCAGTGGCCACATTACTAGTATCTGACCACATTGCACCCCTACTGACCGCATTGCACGCACGGACCACATTGCTGTACTTTCCCCATATTGCTACACAAATAATTTGTTACCTGTTGGATTACATAGGATATACGACACAGAAACAGGCCATTCGGCCCAACCAGTCTATGCTAGCGTTTATGCTCCACACGAGCCTCCTCCCGTCTTTCCTCATCTAAATCTATCAGCATAACCCTCTATTCCCTTCTCCCTCATATGCTTATCTAACCTCCCCTTAAATGCATCTATACTATTCGCTTCAACCACTCCCTGTGGTAGCGAGTTCCACATTCTCACCACTCTCTGGGTAAAGAAGTCATAGTCATAGAGTTATACAGCACAGAAAGAGGCCCTTCGGCCCATCGTGTCTGCGCCGACCATCAATCCCTGTCCAGTCTAATCCCATTTTCCAGCATTTGGTCCATTGCCTTGTATGCAATGGCATTTCAAGTGCTTATCCAAATGCTTCTTGAATGTTATGAGGGTTCCTGCCTCTACCACCCTTTCAGGCAGTGAGTTCCAGATTCCAACCACCCTCTGGGTGAAAAAGTTCCTCCTCAAATCCCCTCCAAACCTCCTGCCCCTTACCTTGAATCTATGCCCCCTTGTTATTGACCCCCCTACTAAGGGGAAAAGTTCCTCTTTATCTACCCTATCTATGCCGCTCATCATTTTGTACACCTCAATCAGGTCCCCCCTCAGCCTTCTTTGCTCCAAGGAAAACAACCCCAGCCTGTTTAGTCTTTCTTCATAGCTGAGGCGCTCCATCCCAGGTAACATCCTGGTGAATCTTCTCTGCACCCTCTCCAAAGCAATCACATCCTTCCTATAGTGAGGCGACCAGAACTGCACACAGTACTCCAGCTGTGGCCTCACCAGCGTTTTGTACAGCTCCATCATAACCTCCCTGCTCTTATATTCTATGCCTCGGCTAATGAAGGCAAGTATCCCATATGCCTTTTTAACCACCTTATCTACCTGATCCGCTGCCTTCAGGGATCTATGTACATGTACACCAAGGTCCCTCTGACCCTCTGTACTTCCTAGGGTCCTACCACTCATTGTGTATTCCCTTGCCTTATTTGTCCGTCCAAAATGCATCACCTCGCACTTTTCAGGGTTAAATTCCATTTGCCACTTTTCCGCCCATCTGACCAACCCGTTTATATCGTCCTGTAGCCTGAGGCTTTCCTCCTCGCAATTTACCACCCCACCAATTTTCGTGTCATCTGCGAACTTACTGATCATACCTTTTACATTCTCATCCAAATCATTTATGTAGATCACAAACAGCAAGGGTCCCAGCACCGATCCCTGAGGTACCCCACTGGACACAGGCTTCCAGTCACAAAAGCAACCTTCGACCATCACCCTCTGCCTCCTGCCACTCAGCCAGTTTAGGATCCAACGCGCCAAGGCACCCTGGATCCCATGGGCTCTTACCTTCTTGACCAGTCTCCTATGCGGGACTTTGTCAAAAGCTTTACTGAAATCCATGTAAACCACATCCACAGCATTTCCCTCATCCACACACCTAGTCACCCCCTCGAAAAATTCAATCAGATTGGTCAGACATGATTTACCCTTGACAAAGCCATGCTGACTATCCCCGATTAATCCTTGCCTCTCCAAGTGGAGACTAATTTTGTCCCTCAGAATTTTTTCCAATAATTTCCCCACCACAGATGTTAGGCTCACTGGCCTGTAATTCCCTGGTTTATCCCTGCTACCCTTCTTGAATAATGGTACTACGTTAGCTGTTCTCCAGTCCTCTGGTACATCCCCTGTGGCCAGAGAGGTTCTGAAAATTTGTGTCAGAGCCCCTGCAATCTCCTTTGCCTGACACAACAGCCTGGGATACATCTCATCCGGGCCTGGGGATTTATCCACTTTTTGGCCTGCTAAAACCGCTAGTACCTCCTCCCTCTCGATGCTAATATGTTCAAGTATGTCACAGTCCCCTTGCCCAATTTCTATGTCTACATCGTCTTTCTCCATAGTGAACACAGATGCAAAAAATTCATTTAAAACCCCGCCTACATCATCTGGCTCTACACATTGCCACTTTGGTCCCTAATGGGCCCTACCCTTTCCCTGGTTATCCTCTTGCCCTTAATATACTTATAAAACATCTTAGGATTTTCCTTTATTTTGCTCGCCAGTGTTATTTCATGGCCCCTCCTCGCCTTCCTAATTTCTCTTTTAAGTATGCCCCTGCACTTTTTAATACTCCTCTAGGGCTTCCACCGTCTTTAGTCTTTTGTAACTGCCAAAAGCCCCCCTTTTTCTCCTAATGCATTTTTGTATATCCCTTGTCATCCAAGGTTCCCTTTGCTTGTTGGTCCCACCCTTGACCTTTACAGGAACATGTTGGCGTTGTACTCTCTCTATTTCCCTTCTGAAAGTCTCCCACTGCTTTGATGTGGATTTTCCTATAAGTAGCTGCTCCCAGTCCACTTTGGCCAGATCCTGCCTTATCATATTAAAATCGGCCTTTCCCCAATTTAGAACCCTTATTTCCAGGCCGTCTTTGTCTTTTTCCATGACCACCTTAAACCTCACGGAATTATGGTCACTGTCGCCAAAATGCTCTCCTACTGACACTTCCACCACTTGCCCGGCTACATTCCCTAGAATTAGGTCCAGTACCGCACCCTCTCTCGTAGGACTTTTTACATGTTGGCTCAAAAAGCTCTCCTGGATGCACTTTAAGGATTCTGCACCCTCTAAGCCTTTCACACTCTGACTATCCCAATTAATATTGGGGAAGTTGAAATCCCCCACTATTATTACCCTATTATTTTCGCACTTCTCTGAGATTTGCCTACATATCTGTTCCTCTATCTCCCCCTGACTGTTCGGGGGCCTATAGTACACTCCCAGCAAAGTGCTTGCCCCCTTTTTGTTTTTAAGTTCTACCCATATGGCCTCATTAGAGGAACCCGCTAATATATCATCCCTCCTTACAGCAGTAATTGATTCCTTAATTAATATTGCAACACCCCCTCCCCTTTTACACCCCCCTCTGTCTCGCCTGAAGATTCTATACCCCGGAATATTGAGCTGCCAGTCCTGACCCTCCCTCAACCATGTCTCCGTGATAGCAACAATATCGTACTCCCATGTGTTCATCAACAACTTCAGTTCATCCACCTTATTTGCAAGACTCCTTGCATTAAAATAAATGCCTTCCAGCCTTGCCATATTCCCTTTTGCCTCCACATATTTGCTCTGCCTTCCCAGCTGACTTGTTTTTTCCTCCATATTTGGCTGTAAATCACCCCCTACTATAGTTCCACTCTGTATCCCATCCCCCTGCCTAGTTAGTTTAAACCCCCCCCCCCCCCCCAGCAGTGCTAGCAAACCTCCCTGCAAGGATATTGGTCCCCCTCTGGTTCAGGTGTAAACCGTCCGACTTATACAAGTCCCACCTTTCCCAGAAGCAGACCCAGTGATCCAGGAAACTAAAGCCCTCCCTCCTGCACCATCCCTTCAGCCACGCATTCATCTGTTCTATCTTCCTATTCCTATACTCACTAGCACGTGGCACCGGGAGTAATCCAGAGATTACAACCTTTGAGGTCCTGCTCTTTAATCTTCCACCTAGCTCCTTAAATTCTTGCTGCAGGACCTCATCCCTCTTTTTACCTATGTCGTTGGTACCAATGTGGACCACGACCTCTGGCTGTTCACCCTCCCCCTCCAGAATGCCCTGCAGCCGCTCAGTTTCTTCTGAATTCCCTATTTGGTTTCTTGGTGACTATCTTACATTGATGGCCCCTAGTTTTGCTCTTTCCCACAAGTGGAAACCCCTCTCTCTCCACTTTATCAAAACCTTTCATAATTTTAAAGACCTCTATTCGGTCACCCCTCAGCCTTCTCTTTTCAAGAGAAAAGAGACCCAGCCTGTTCATCCTTTCCTGATAGGTATACCCGCGCATTTCTGGTATCATCCTGGTAAATCTTTTTTGCATCCTCTACTTTTACTTTGTTTATCTGCTCTGGTTCATTCCCCATTACTAGATCCAATGGGGAATCCACCCATGTTGGGCTTCTTACATGTTGGGTTAGAAAGGAGCCCTGTACACATTGTCGAAACTCCATTCCCTTTTGCCCTTTACCTACCTCTTCTGGCCAATTAATATCGGGGTAGTTGAAATCCCCTACGATTATTTATGTTTTTTACTCATTTCCCTAATTTTGTTTACGTATTTCTTCCTTCACCTCCCTTCCACTGTTAGGTGGTCTATAGACTAGCCCTATTAGTGTGATTGATCCTTTATTGTCTTTCTATCCACATGGATTCTTTTTGTCTTGCTGATAGCTGAGTCACTTTTTTCTACTGTCATTATATTATCCCTAATAAGTACAGCTACTCCACCTCCCCTTTTCCCCTCTCTATCTTTTCTAAATATGTTATACCCTGCAATGTTTAATTCCCAGTCCTGATTTTTCTGTAGCCATGACTCAGTAATCCCTACTAAATTTGGTTCCTCACAACTTCTTATTGCCTCCAGTTTCCCAGTTTTATTACGGACACTGTGCATTACTGTGCAGACAATTTAACTCATTTTTAATAGCAGTTCCTCTCGCTTTTTATATTTAACCATCTTTTTGCACTCCTGTTCTATAACTCTATTTATTCCCTGGCCATTTATGTCTTCCCTTAATTTAGTCTGTCCTATGCTCTCCATTCCTGTTTTGTTTAGATTTAGGCTGGTTTCATTTCTTGTGGATGCCCCTCCCCCCCCCCCCCCCCCCCCCCCCCCATCTTACTAGTTTAAAGCCTTTGCCATCTCCCTATTTACCCTTTTCGCTAGGACACGTGTCCCATCCCGGTTCAGGTGGAGCCCGTCCTACGGTACAGCTCCTTCTTGTCCCAGTACTGATGCCAGTGTCCCATGAAAAGGAACCCCTCTTTCCCACACCAGCCCTTTAGCCACGTGTTAATTCTCCTGACCTGACTGTTTCTGTGCCAATTTGCACGTGGCTCGGGCAGTAATCCAGAGATTATTACCCTCGAGGTCCTGCTTTTCAATTAACTCCTGATACTCCCTCAGCAGGACCCTCCTCCCTATTCCTACCTATGTAGTTTGTTCCGACATGGACCATGACAACTGGATTCCCCCTCCCTTTCCAAATTGTTGATCATTGCTTGATAAATATTGCTCGTTTTTTAGCGGACTGTCAGTATACACCATCACATGTTGCTCTGTGCCATGACCCGCAGAAATAAACCATGATATATCCCCCGCTCCCCTCCCCACCCCACCCCACCCCCACATCAGCATCTCATATCTGGGCTTGGATGACAATTCCCAACTACTGTTGACTTCAGCTTCTTGTATTTGGCATGGTCTGAAGTGTAGGATGCGATTACTGCCTTGTACTAGTGTCCCAAGCATCTGTCATTCAATATGGAATTCATTATTCATTGAAGAAGTTTATGCCAAGAGAAATATTTTAAATTTGTGTGTTGGTGGAATGTTTTGATTGTTATAAAGACCAATAAAGTTGCTCCTTTGATGACTAGTTAAGTTGTTTCTTCTCTTGTTTGAAGTGGATTACGGTAAGTGGAGGGCAATGCAGCTCGTGTACACGTACAGTGTAATAATGGAACATTCTTGTACTATTTTTGGACATGGTGCAAAAGCAGTGCTGAGATTCTCTGAGGACCAGCCAAACGGAGCCTGTTTCTGGAGGTAGTCCTCTGGGAGTTTCAGCTCAAGGGCCAGGTGCTGTACGGCGCAGTGAGCAGTATCCGTGTCTTGTTCCACAAGTGTTAAATGAGTGTTTTTTTTTATAATTGCAGCTGACATCGCCAAAACTATGGGTGCCAAAACAGTCATTGCCATTGATGTGGGAAGCAGGGATGAAACTGATCTGTGTAACTATGGAGACAGCCTTTCGGGATGGTGGTTGCTTTGGAAACGCCTAAATCCGTGGGCAGAAAAAGTTAAAGTAGGAAACTTGGCAGCAAAGTCTGCTTTTCCAGTCCATTACAGTGAGCTTTGTGAAGGAGTAGGGGAGACTGGCTGGTGCAGTGAGAGGGGAGCTGGTGAAGTGCTTCCATTTCTCACAGCTGATCTACAGCCGCCTACTCGGATAGCGATACAGTCTCCACTCAGGGCTATCCGGAGTCCACCATTGAACAACTGTGTTACCAGTGTACACTGCGCACATCTGTCCATCAGTCAGCGGACAGTCCCACTCACTGCCCAAGATGCATCATCAAGGTTAAGTTGAAGCCATCTTTGGTTGGAATTTTCCCAACGTTCCTCATGCAATACATGCACTCGGTTCTGTGGCAATGCAAAAGGGACATTTTGCCCTGTAACAAATTTGTGCTCACACCCATCTTGAGTGCATGATGCCGGTACCGTGCGGCTGTAGAAAGTGAGGCGGTATCTCCTTTCTGAACCCTGCCATCTTCAGGGATTCTCTCGCATGCCCCCTCCTTTGTGTTTGGAGCTCAGATCCGAGACTGCTGTACCGTTCTCTTGCTGTGGGGATATGACGGCTCCCAATATGTTTGCACGTACTTACTGGATTACGTTAGGTGCCACCCCATTTGTCCTGTATTACCTCTCATTCTCTTTCCCCTTGCCTCCTCTCTCTCTCTCTCTCTCTCGCTCTCTCTCTCTCTCTCTCTCTCTCTCTCTCTCTCTCTCTCTCATGCGCACACACACACCTGTGTCTCTCACTCTCTGGCCTCAGTCTGTGTGTGTCTCTCTCTTTCTCTTGCTCTCTCTGATGTACAGGACTGAGTTATATTGGAACAGGAGTAAATGTGAGTGCTGTCACAGGGCGATGCATTAGATCACAGAGCACTGAACAACACTCGTGTGATTTATTGTTACTTTAATTATCACTCGTGAGTAGGAATTTGTGAACTGAGCTTTACGATAATGGGCACCTTGGGGACAAGTACTTAAATATATCGCAGTCACTCCAGTTCATTAGCTGCTCCTGGTTTTCACTGATTTTTGCCAAGTCTATTACAGACAGATCTGGCGCCCAGCTGCATATTGCTGGGAAAATATCCCCCTGAGCCAAGTGAAGCTTATTACTAGTTTATACTGCCAGGGCGAAGATGGTGCAGAGGGGAGAATAACCTCGTAACCTCATCAAACGCAAATATTGTGGATGCTTTTCATCAGATCAGATCAGTTCCCTGTGTGAGCCGGGGAGAGACTGCCCCCGCCACCACCACCCCCCCCCACCCCCAGCCTGAGCCGGGGAGAGACCGGGCCCCCCCAGCCTGAGCCGGGGAGAGACCGGGCCCCCCCAGCCTGAGCCGGGGAGAGACCGGGCCCCCCCCCAGCCTGAGCCGGGGAGAGACCGGGGCCCCCCCCAGCCTGAGACGGGGAGAGACCGGCCCCCCCCCCAGCCTGAGCCGGGGAGAGACCGGGCCCCCCCCAGCCTGAGCCGGGGAGAGACCGGGCCCCCCCCCCCCCCCAGCCTGAGCCGGGGAGAGACCGGACCCCCCAGCCTGAGCCGGGGAGAGACCGGGGCCCCCCCCCCCCCCCAGCCTGAGCCGGGGAGAGACCGGGGGCCCCCCCCCCCCCCCAGCCTGAGCCGGGGAGAGACCGGGGCCCCCCCCCCCCCCCCCCGGCCTGAGCCGGGGCGAGACCGGGGGGCCCCCCCAGCCTGAGCCGGAGAGAGACCGGGGGGGCCCCCCCCCCCCAGCCTGAGCCGGGGAGAGACCGGGAGGCCCCCCCAGCCTGAGCCGGGGAGAGACCGGGAGGCCCCCCCAGCCTGAGCCGGGGAGAGACCGGGGGGCCCCCCCCCCCCCAGCCTGAGCCGGGGAGAGACCGGGCCCCCCCAGCCTGAGCCAGGGAGAGACCGGGGGGCCCCCCCCCCCAGCCTGAGCCGGGGAGAGACCGGGAGGCCCCCCCCAGCCTGAGCTGGGGAAGAGACCGGGCCCCCGCCCCAGCCTGAGCCGGGGAGAGACCGGGCCCCCCCCCAGCCTGAGCCGGGGAGAGACCGGGCCCCCCCCCCAGCCTGAGCCGGGGAGAGACCGCCCCCCCCCCCCAGCCTGAGCCGGGGAGAGACCGGGCCCCCCCCCAGCCTGAGCCGGGGAGAGACCGGACCCCCCCCAGCCTGAGCCGGGGAGAGACCGGCCCCCCCCCCCCCAGCCTGAGCCGGGGAGAGACCGGGCACCCCCCAGCCTGAGCCGGGGAGAGACCGGGCCCCCCCCCAGCCTGAGCCGGGGAGAGACCGCCCCCCCCCCCCCCAGCCTGAGCCGGGGAGAGACCGCCCCCCCCCCCCCAGCCTGAGCCGGGGAGAGACCGCCCCCCCCCCCAGCCTGAGCCGGGGAGAGACCGGGCCCCCCCCCAGCCTGAGCCGGGGAGAGACCGGACCCCCCCCAGCCTGAGCCGGGGAGAGACCGGCCCCCCCCCCCAGCCTGAGCCGGGGAGAGACCGGGCACCCCCCAGCCTGAGCCGGGGAGAGACCGGGCCCCCCCCCAGCCTGAGCCGGGGAGAGACCGGGGGGCCCCCCCCCCCCCCCAGCCTGAGCCGGGGCGAGACCGGGGGGCCCCCCCAGCCTGAGCCGGAGAGAGACTGGGGGGCCCCCCCCCCCCCCCCCAGCCTGAGCCGGGGAGAGACCGGGAGGCCCCCCCCAGCCTGAGCTGGGGAGAGACCGGGAGGCCCCCCCAGCCTGAGCCGGGGAGAGACCGGGGGGCCCCCCCCCCCCCCCCCAGCCTGAGCCGGGGAGAGACCGGGCCCCCCCAGCCTGAGCCGGGGAGAGACCGGGGGGCCCCCCCCCCAGCCTGAGCCGGGGAGAGACCGGGCCCCCCCCAGCCTGAGCCGGGGAGAGGTGTGGACAATCCCGGGCTGGCAATAATGAATTGCTGCCAGGCTGGAACTTCCACCTTGTTCAGTGTTGCTGATTAAAGACGGTGAGAACCCAAGAATTTCATGTTTGAGCTGCAGCAAATGTACAAAATGTAACTTTCATGTTGATGACTAGAACTACAATCCCAATAGGAAGATGTGGAGAACGGAGTCTAATTAACCCTCTCCCCCTGTGCTGATCGACGCCCTCTCTTGCACTCTCATTAGTTTTCTATTTTGTCTCCCTCATGTTTTCTCTCTGTCTCTCTCCCACCTTGATATGTCATCTCATTTGCTGTAGCCTTGTTGAAGAGAATGCGTTTGATTGTTAGCGGAAGCCGGAGGGACCGTACACCTCCAGTTGAGGAACTGGCTCCTTTAGACTGGTGCGCATGTCTTGTCCGGTGACGTTTGCGGGTTCCGTCTAACGCACCGTTGATCTGATGCGTTCTAGGTGCCAGACATGGCAGAAATCCAATCACGACTGGCCTATGTCTCCTGCGTCCGGCAGCTGGAGCTGGTGAAGAACAGTACGTATTGTGAATACATCCGCCCGCCTATCGACAGGTTCAAAACCATGGACTTCGGCAAGTTCGATGAAATTTATGTAAGTGCACATACTCCTGGGTTATGCTTTCAGAGAATCATACAGCAAGGAGGAGGCTATTCGGCCCATCGTGCCTGTACCGGCTCTTTGAAAAAGCGATCCACTTACTCCCCTGCCCTTTCCCCATATCCCTGCAAATTTTTCCTTTTCAAGTATTTATCCAATTCCCTTTTGAAAGTTACTGTTGAATCTGCTTCCACCCCCCCTTTAGGAAGCTTTGAATTTAACTTAATGTATAATGAACAAACAGTTGTTTTCCCTCTATTCACCCCATTCCATGGGTGCCCTGCCCTGGGGTGGGGAGGGGGAGTTATTCAGGTCAGCTGTGGCTCAGTGGGCAGTACTCTTGCCCACGAGTCAGAAGGTTGAGAGTTAAAGTCCCACTCCAGGGTCTTGAGCGCAGAAACTCTAGGCTGACACTGCCAGTGCAGTAGCTGAGGGAGTGCTGCGCTGTCAGAGGTGCTGTCTTTCAGATGAGACGTTAAACTGAGGCCCCGTCTGCTCTCTCAAGTGGACATAAATGATCCCACGGCACTATTTCAAAGAAGAGCAGGGGAGTTATCCCCGGTGTCCTGGCCAATATTGATCCCTCAATCAACAAAACAAAAAAACCCAGATTATCTGGTCATTATCACATTGCTGGTTGTGGGAGCTTGCTGTGCGCAAATTGGCTGCCGCGTTTCCCACATTACAACAGTGACCACACTTCAAAAGTACTTCATTGGCTGTAAAGTGCTTTGGGACGTCTGGTGGTCGTGAAAGGTGCTATAGAAATGCAAGTCTTTCTTTTCTTTCTCTGGGATTGTCAGGGCTCCTAGTTTCTTCAACATCTGGGCATGGGTAAGTGGAGGGGATCCTACAGGGAGAATATGTGCCGTCCATAACAGGCCGGCAGAAGCTCTACCTAGAATCGTACAGCACAGAAGGAGGCCATTCGGCCCATCGTGCCTGTGCCGGCTCTTTGAAAGAGCTCTCCAATTAGTCCCACTTCTCTTTCCCCATAGCCATGAAATTCTATCTGTCTGAATCGCTCAGTAGCTTGGTTTGAAGTGTGTGTTATCCACGGTTTCAGACACCCAACTGACCTGTGTTTCCTCTTCTCAGGATGTCCAGCCATTACAGGGCTACCTCCCAGTGCTACCTGTCTCTGCCTTCCCTCTCCCTCCGCCAAAACCTTTTTCCCTTTTGTTCAGATACATCACAGGTGGAGTGGCTGAGCACAAGGCCCAGCTCGAGGGACTTCACCTCTACAACATGAGCTGACTGTGTTTATGCTCTGTGTACCGACTTTCACTGTCGCGCCTGAGTTTTGCAATGGTTACACTGAGCTTGTTAATCCTGCAGTGTGTGCCCAGTCCACCGGTCACTGCCAGGAGGTTTGTGTTGTCTACCCGGTGTGACGTACCCAGTCACTGAGAATCACTGAAACAGAATAAAAATGTCTCCCACCCCATAGTCATCACCTCAACTGTACACATTCAGAGCAGGCAGAAAACTATATCTATATAGCACCTTTCACAACCTCAAGATGTCCCAAAGCACTTTACAGCCAATGGAGTACTTTTGAAGTTTAGTCACTGTTGAAATGTAGGAAATGCTCACTTTTGTCTACTAATGTAGACCGCTCACTATTTTGACCCCATTTTGCGGATGCACAGAGGTGAATGACTGCTTTATTGGCTGGTCCAGCCAAGAGCCAGAAACACTGTGCAAATGGAGGTTGGCAGGCCTGCAGTTGTTACCTTAATGTGGCTGGTATTGAAGGATGTGCACGATCCTTGCTGCTAATGAGGCGTCGTTTTATAGCGTTGATGTAGCTTATGCAATTAGGAATGTAAATGAGAGTGTCTCTTCACCAGGCCAACTAATAACGCCAGTATCTCCATTTCTGTATAGCTTCTGGCATATCTGGACTGCACAACAAGCTCCAACAGTCAGGGTGGGAGTACGTGTTCATATGCAACATTCGCCACAACACTTGCGGCTGTCGATTTGCTCAACCACATCGCACCTTCACCTTTGATCCCCAGAAAACCCTTGCTCTTTCCCACCTTGGTGGTTCTGGCTGGTATGGCCCCCACCATCACTAGTGTATTTGTCGCACAACTGGTTCAACTGATCTGTCGCCAGATCTGGCTGGACCACATCAAGCACCATCTGGCCTCGCTCTCATCTGCCAAAACCAGGATTATCCTGGAGACCAAAGAGAACACCCGACTTTTTCTCCAGCACCAACCATTTTCTAAACCCCCCTCTACCTCACCTCCAACAATAAGTGCAAGGAGCTCATGGACTTTTTTGTCCCTGATATTGAGACATAAGAACAAAAAATAGGAGCAGGAATAGGCCACTTGGCCCCTCGAGCCTGCTCCACCATTCAATAAGATCATGGCTGATCTTGGGCTCAAAGCCACTTCCCTGCCCGCTCCCCATAACCCTTCACTCCCTTATCTTTCAAAAATCTGTCTGTCTCCAACTTAAATGTATTTAATGACCCAGCCTCCACGGCTCTCTGGGGCAGAGAATTCCACACATTTACGACCCTCTAAGAAAAGAAATTCCTCCTCATCTCAGTTCTAAAAGGGCGACCCTTTATTCTGAAACTATGCCCCCGAGTTCTAGATTTCCCCACGAGGGGAAACATCCTCTCTGCATCTACCCTGTCGAGCGCCCTCAGTATCTTATGTTTCAATAAGATCACCTCTCATTCTTCTAAATTCCAATGAGTATAGGCCCAGCCTGCTCAACCTTTCTTCATAAGTCAAACCCCCTCATCTCAGGAATCAACCGAGTGAATCGTCTCTGAACTGCCTCCAATGCAAGTATATCCTTCCTTAAATAAGGAGACCAAAACTGTACGCAGTACTCAAGGTGTGGTCTCACCAATACCCTGTACAGTTGTAGCAGGGCTTCCCTGCTTTTATACTCCATCCCCCTTGCAATAAAGGCCAACATTCCAGTTGCCTTTTTGATTACTTGCTGTACCTGCATGCTAACTTTTTGTGTTTCATGCACAAGGACCCCCAGGTCCCTCTGAACTGTAGCATTTTGTAATCTCTCTCCATTTAAATAATAATTTGCTTTTTTATTTTTCCTACCAAAGTGGATAACCTCACACTTTCCCACATTATACTCCATCTGCCAAATGTTTGCCCACTCACTTAGCCTGTCTATATCCCTTTGCAGATTCTGTGTGTCCTCTTCACAACTTGCTTTCCCACCCATCTTTATCATCCGCAAACTTGGCTACATTACACTCGATCCCTTCATCTAAGTCATTAATGTAGATTGTAAATAGTTGAGGCCCCAGCACTGATCCCTGTGGCACCCCACTAGTTACCGTGTGCCAACCGGAAAATGACCCATTTATCCCGACTCTCTGTTAGTTAGCCAATTCTCTATCCATGCTAACATATTGCCCCCAACACCATTCGTTCAACTGCCTCTGCCGCTTCCCCCCCTTCTCCTAGCCCACCAAACCAAAAGATCCCACTGTCTGAGGTTGAACCAGACTGTTTACAACTTTGGTGTCGTGTTTGACCCCGAGATGAGCTTCCGACCACATATCCGCGCCATCACTAAGCCCGTCTATTTCCACCTCCGTATCATTGGCCGACTCCGCCCCTGCCTCAGTCCATCTGCTGCTGAAACCCTCATCCATGCCTTTGTTACCTCTAGACTGGACTATTCCAACGCACTCCTGGCCGGCCTCCCACATTCTACCCTCCATGAACTTAAGCTGATCCAAAACTCGTCTGCCCGTGTCCTAACTCACACCAAGCCCCGTTCACCCATCACCCCTGTGCTCGCTGACCTACATTGGCTCCCGGTTAAGCAACGCCTCGATTTTAAAATTCTCACCCTTGTTTCCAAATCCCTCCATGGCCTCGCCCCTCCCCATCTCTGTAATCTCCTCCAGCCCTACAATCTTCAGAGATCTCTGCGCATCCCCGATTTTAATCACTTCGCCATTGGTGGCCATGCCTTCAGCGGCTGAGGTCCTAAGCTCTGGAATTCCCTCCCTCAACCTCACTGCCTCTCTTTCCTCCTCTAAGACGCTCCTTAAAACATGCCTCTTTGACCAAGCTTTTGGCCATCTGCCCTAATATCTTACGTGGCTCGGTGTCAAATTTTGTGTGATCACGCTCCTGTGTACCGCCTTGGGATGTTTTACTACGCTAAAGGCACTACATAAATGCAAGTTGTTGTTGTTATCCCTGCTCGCCACCTTGCTGTAAGGATGAGCAAATCTGAAGACCGTTGCAGTGTTTTCTGCCTAGCCCAGACCTATTACAGCGTGACCACACACCTAATGCATTAGAAGGATACACTGCAGCCTCACATCAGGCCCATTGGGTAATCATTTTTCAGAAAATGGTGCAAATGTGCTGGTGTTGATGGGAACGGTACCTGCGTTCAGGGTTCACTGGAACTGCGCAGTATTCCAACGAGCAAACTCCAGGGCCCATATTTTAAATTATAAAGTTGTGTGTGTCAGTGAACCTTTATAATCAGCGGTTCAGCGTGGAGCCTGTGGATTTGATTGCTAGACAACGAGGTGGCCAGGTCATTGAATAGTGCGCTGTCAATGGCGATTGCACCAGTGCGGCTCAGTTGGTGACACTCTTACTGGTACCGTCCACAAACTTAACACTCGCGGTATAGTTGTGCTGATCTATGGAGCATATATTTTGAGAAGATTGTCGTGAGTCCTGAGCCCTAAAGATGTGCATTGGCCACTGTTGACTTCAAGCAGCGACAGAGTGTTGCCGACCTGGCTGAGATGCAGGGAAGTGGCGATGTAAACCTCGGCTTTCAGGAAAGATTACAGCCCCGAGAGCTCCCCTCTCAGCTGACGAATGGTTTACAAAGGCTGGGGGGGGCGGGGGAGGAGGGTAATGGGAGAAATGAAAGTAGAATAGCTGAAAGGAGAACAGAAAATGTCTGCTGAGTTCTGATTTAAAGAGGCTCTCTGTAAGGGCAACAACTTGAATGGAAGCAAATTTGCAGGACGATGGTGAACGAGCCGGGGGGAGTGGGACTAATTGGAGAGCGCTCTTTCACAAAGAGCCGGCACAGAGACCACGGGCCAAATGGCCTCCTCCTGTGCTGTATGATTCTAAGATAAGGTCGCCCTCCAAATTGGGCACAATGCTTCATGCCAATAATTTGCTTTGGTTCCCTTGTGTTGCTTGGATTTTCAATTTCCTGTGGAGCTGAGAATCTGAGGGTATAAAAAAGACTAACGGAAGCCAGAAAGACTCCATTTTTGCCTTCAAGTCTACATTAAACCCAATTCCACAGATTACTCCCGGCTACCTGGGGTGATGCACCATTTGGGGATGGCTCTCAGCTTCAACCAGCGAATCGAAATGATATTTGAAATTCATTTGCCGGAATGCGTTTCCAGGGCACGTTCGTTCTTTGAGTCGTTAGTGTTTCAAAAAAGCCATCAGCTTTGTAGCTTAATAAAAACCCATGAGTCAGAGCTGTCACAGGAGGAGGGGAAAGTAACCCATGAATTGGGAGCGGTGCCCTCACTCCTTTCCCCCCCCCCCCCGCCCCTCATTTGCTGCAGGCCTCTGGGGCAGCACCACTGCCGCCCCCAAAGTCCATGTCTGCTCCTCAGTGACTGTGTATTGTTTTGCCGCATGGTATTATCCTCATCTTGGCTCATTTCCTGGCTGCCCGCAGAACGTTGGCTATCAGTACGCGAAGGTGGTGTTCGGCGGATGGAGCAGGGGAGATATTATCGACAAGATGTTGAAGGACAGAAAGTCAGTCGACTATTACGAAATCAAGAAGAAGAATGTGAGTACAGTTCCCAGCACTTAACTCGCCCCAATTAAAATGGACAGCCCCTTCCAACGGGCGGAACGCCATCACCATTAACATTTCAAAGTTTCCGCCTATGCGTCTTAAATCCGCTGTTTATTCCGTCCATAAACAGCTGTGTTCACTCAGCAGATCGCAGCTTGTTTACTGCAGTAAAAGCTGCACTCGTGTGTACCTGTAAATAGCACCTCTTTAAAAGTGCCTCTTTTGCACCATAAGCTGCAGTAGAGCACTAGTAGGGTGCTGGCGAAGCACTGCCCCGCTATACCGGCCATCACATAAAGTGGGCAAATCTCGCTCGCACGATCGCCCCCGCTGTAAATTGCACTGAGTGTCCCGTGTTTGTGTGTTCACTGCAGCCAGGAGGGGTGAGGTGGGGGACCCAAGTCTGACCACAGCGCCTCCGGACTGTTTGTGTTTTATTCCTGCCATCGTATCTCTCTCTCTCTCTCTCTCTCTCTCTCCATCTCTTGGAATCACAATTTAGAAAGGGTAACATCCGAATAATCAGATATCGTAGGGCACTTGTCTGTCCCTTCACCTGGTCTGTAACCTGATGCCACTCACTTGACCACCCCCCCCCCCCAGTAAATGGCGGTGCTGTGGGACAGGGACAGACAGCGCTGAGTGCAGCCTGTACCAGATTCAGAACTCTGAGCAAACACATTCCCGAATCCCTCCGTACGGGCAGGAGGCCCCCGGTACAGCCAAGGTGATTGCCACAGGAGACCGGCTGAGTCAAACGTCAGGCACACAAGCTGGAAATGCTGGAGACACCGAGCAGCTCAACAAGCATCTGTGGAGACAAACCGTAGGCTAGTGTTTGGGGCAGGCCCGTGAAGCACCGGCCTGTCCTGTCCCTACTGCTTGAGCAGAACTCCAGGGGTTAGCCACTTGGAGCGACCTGCCCCAGAATCCAAGCCTGTATAGAGGCAGGAGCCTGCCTAACTCTTTCCTTGTCCTAGCAATACTCCTGGTGTGTCTGAGTCTGTGTGTCTCTGACTCTCTGCCTGTGTGCCTGAGTCTCTGTGTGTCTGACTCTCTGCCTGTGTGCCTGAGTCTGTGTGTGTCTGACTCTTTGCCTGTGTGCCTGAGTCTCTGTGTCTGAGTGTGTGTGAGAGCATGCGCGGGTCTGAATGTGTGCACGCCTCCGCTTCTGTGTCTGAGTCTCTGTCTGAGTGTGTGCGCGCCTCCGCGTGTCTGAGTCTCTGGGCTGGATTTTGATTCTGGAGGTGTGTAGGAGGTGGGACTACAACTTTCAGGGTTGTAGTCCCGCCTCCATCGAGTTGTGGCCAACCCGTGCGATTTTCACTTGATTGACCTTGTTGAGCCCGCCCAGCAGGCTCAGCAGGCAATTAAGGGCCACCTGGCAACAGGTGACATCACAGATTGACATTTCATCTGTCAAGACCTTTTGAAGGATGAAATATCATCATTTGACAGCTCTTTGAAGCTATCAAACACTGACAATCTGTACACCGAAGTTAATTCCTTCCTCTCAGGCTGATTTAGAGATCTCTCCAGAACAGAAAGCTGAATGCTGCAACTTTTGACAGCTCGCGGCCATTCTGCTTTCTGTGCCGGTGAGATGAGGGACTCCCGAGACCTGAAGGAAGGAAGGCTGTAAAAGGTAAGTAAAACTTCTTTAAACACTTTACACACACCAAACACACTTACCTCTGCACTCATGTACCCATCACTCACCTGAACACCGGACATCTCGACCCCTCCAAGTCCTTCAGCCCGACGGTCCGCCTCGCTAACTTGGCGTGGTTTGGAGCCGTCGGGAATCCCACACTTCAGGAATAAAAATAGGGGTTAGGCTAAAAACTGCCTGTTAACTACCCGTTAACAGGCAGTTAATTGGCACTAATCCCCTACCCGCCTCGGGGAGGCGGCTCCCAGCACAGGTCGGGTATCCGCCTCCTTTGAAACTGGCATGGAGGCAGGTTGGGGCAGGATGGGTTCGTGCCCCCCGATTTTGCGATTTTAACCCCCCACATGCCTTCAATCCCGCCTCCACGGCCCAATGAAAATCCTGCCCTCTGCGTCTGTGCGTGGGCGCGCGCGGGGGTCTGAGTGTGTGTGCGCCTCCGCCTCTGTGTGTCTAGTCTGTGTGTTTTCCTCTTTTTAAGTAAAAGTGGGTTGCATCCTGTAAGAATTATCCCTGTGGCCCTCTCACTACAGTAACTTAATGCCTGAACCAGCCTGCTCTCTGTCAATTCTGGCCTCTTGAACATCCTTGATTTTAATCGCTCAACCATTGGCGGCCGTGCCTTCAGCTGCCAAGGCCCTATGCTCTGGAATTCCCTACCTGAACCTCCGTGCCTCTCTACTTCTCTCCCCTCCTTTAGAATGCTCCTTAAAACCTTCCTCTTTGACCAAACCCACCCCACACCCCAAAACAGATCATTGGCCCTGGTTACTCCCATCACCTTTCAGCCCCAGGGCCCAGTTTCCCTCCCCTCAGTCAATCCCCAACCATCCATTTACCGTCCATGCCAGGTCGGGCTCTAGCTTGCCGTTCACGTTCTCACCGAGCTCCCCGTCCAGCTCCGGGGCGAAGATGCCCGTCAGGTCCCCGGCTCCGGGCCCAGTGCCGGCCAACAGCGAGCGGGCTGGCAGAGCCAGGCGGCGACTCGCAGCTGGAAGTCGAACCTGAGGCCCGTCTGCCAGCGCCTTTCGTCACCGCTGCCGCCGTGTAAAGGGACAGAAGCCCGGCTCCCGGTCCTGGCCGCGAAGCCAGCGGCACCTCCAGCGGGCTCGGCCGGCGGAGATGTGATCCGGAGCCTTTCAGGAGGAGGGGGGGCGGGGGGCTCCGAGCGCGCGCCTCACCCCTTTATAGGGTTTTATAAAGTGAATAAAAATCCGCTGGTATAAAATCTAGGCCCGCTCCCCCAGCGGCAGTTTCAAGGCTTCCCCCACCCACGACTTTTAAAATCACAGGTTGTATGCGCGGCTTGGAAAAGGCTGAAGTCGCTGAAGATGACGTCACGTCATTAAACTGAAACTGCGCAGGCGCGAGAAATTCTAAAGGAAAATTGTGACTTTTTACAGCTGACTCGCGAGATCGCGGGTCGGGGCAATTTTTTATTAAAGACCGCAATTAATTCACGAGTGTTGACATGACTGATTCTGACGCTGTGCTGAGGCTGCTTTACTGCGATATGCTTTCCCTTACAGGCCTTTATGTCATCGAACGCTGCGTTCACTGACCTCGCCGAGATTGTCTCGCGGATCGAGCCTCCCAAGAGCTACAATGTAGCAGACGGTAAGCTGGCCGCCCTCGGGAAGTTTCTCTCTGAGAGAGTATGTTTTTTCACCATCTCAATATTCAACATGAGCTGACCCAGAAAGGCGAGCACACAACACACGCAATGGGATTGTCGAGCGAGGAGCAATACTTCAACAGCTTGTCATTCAAATGGAAAGTTCAGGTCCATTTCGAGGTAATCCCTCTTTCACCCTGGCCTGACAGCAGGCACAAACAACTGGAGGCTCTGTAAATTATCAGTCTGTTTCCTGCAGTTCATGGGCCCTATGTGCAGTAATGGAGCTTTAACCCATGGTCGCTAGCTGAACTGCTACATACTCTCATGAGCAGCTGGCTGGCGAGACTGGGACATCTTGTTGACGATCTGTGCTCTGGGTGTAGTGCACGATCTGTGCTCTGGGTGTAGTGCACGGTCTGTGCTCTGGGTGTAGTGCACGGTCTGTGCTCTGGGTGTAGTGCAGGGTCTGTGCTCTGGGTGCAGTGCACGATCTGTGCTCTGGGTGCAGTGCACGATCTGTGCTCTGGGTGCAGTGCACGATCTGTGCTCTGGGTGCGGTGCACGATCTGTGCTCTGGGTGTGGTGCACGGTCTGAGCTCTGGGTGTAGTGCACGGTCTGTGCTCTGGGTGTAGTGCACGGTCTGTGCTCTGGGTGTAGTGCACGATCTGAGCTCTGGGTGTAGTGCACGGTCTGAGCTCTGGGTGTAGTGCACGATCTGTGCTCTGGGTGTAGTGCACGGTCTGAGCTCTGGGTGTAGTGCACGGTCTGAGCTCTGGGTGTAGTGCACGGTCTGTGCTCTGGGTGTAGTGCACGGTCTGTGCTCTGGGTGTAGTGCACGATCTGTGCTCTGGGTGTAGTGCACGATCTGTGCTCTGGGTGTAGTGCACGATCTGTGCTCTGGGTGTAGTGCACGATCTGTGCTCTGGGTGTAGTGCACGGTCTGTGCTCTGGGTGTAGTGCACGGTCTGTGCTCTGGGTGTAGTGCACGATCTGTGCTCTGGGTGTAGTGCAGGGTCTGTGCTCTGGGTGTAGTGCACGATCTGAGCTCTGGGTGTAGTGCAGGGTCTGTGCTCTGGGTGTAGTGCACGATCTGAGCTCTGGGTGTAGTGCACGGTCTGTGCTCTGGGTGTAGTGCACGGTCTGAGCTCTGGGTGTAGTGCACGGTCTGAGCTCTGGGTGTAGTGCACGGTCTGTGCTCTGGGTGTAGTGCACGGTCTGCGCTCTGGGTGTAGTGCACGGTCTGCGCTCTGGGTGTAGTGCACGATCTGCGCTCTGGGTGTAGTGCACGATCTGAGCTCTGGGTGTAGTGCAGGGTCTGTGCTCTGGGTGTAGTGCACGATCTGTGCTCTGGGTGTAGTGCACGGTCTGTGCTCTGGGTGTTGTGCACGATCTGTGCTCTGGGTGTAGTGCACGGTCTGTGCTCTGGGTGTAGTGCACGGTCTGTGCTCTGGGTGTAGTGCACGATCTGTGCTCTGGGTGTAGTGCACGGTCTGTGCTCTGGGTGTAGTGCACGGTCTGTGCTCTGGGTGTAGTGCACGATCTGTGCTCTGGGTGTGGTGCACGGTCTGTGCTCTGGGTGTAGTGCACGATCTGTGCTCTGGGTGTGGTGCACGGTCTGTGCTCTGGGTGTAGTGCACGATCTGTGCTCTGGGTGTAGTGCACGATCTGTGCTCTGGGTGTAGTGCACGGTCTGTGCTCTGGGTGTAGTGCACGGTCTGTGCTCTGGGTGTAGTGCACGATCTGTGCTCTGGGTGTAGTGCACGGTCTGTGCTCTGGGTGTAGTGCACGGTCTGTGCTCTGGGTGTAGTGCACGGTCTGTGCTCTGGGTGTAGTGCACGGTCTGTGCTCTGGGTGTAGTGCACGATCTGTGCTCTGGGTGTAGTGCACGATCTGTGCTCTGGGTGTAGTGCACGATCTGTGCTCTGGGTGTAGTGCACGATCTGTGCTCTGGGTGTAGTGCACGATCTGTGCTCTGGGTGTAGTGCACGATCTGTGCTCTGGGTGTAGTGCACGGTCTGTGCTCTGGGTGTAGTGCACGATCTGTGCTCTGGGTGTAGTGCAGGGTCTGTGCTCTGGGTGTAGTGCACGATCTGAGCTCTGGGTGTAGTGCAGGGTCTGTGCTCTGGGTGTAGTGCACGATCTGAGCTCTGGGTGTAGTGCACGGTCTGTGCTCTGGGTGTAGTGCACGGTCTGTGCTCTGGGTGTAGTGCACGATCTGTGCTCTGGGTGTAGTGCACGGTCTGTGCTCTGGGTGTAGTGCACGATCTGTGCTCTGGGTGTAGTGCACGATCTGTGCTCTGGGTGTGGTGCACGGTCTGTGCTCTGGGTGTAGTGCACGATCTGTGCTCTGGGTGTGGTGCACGGTCTGTGCTCTGGGTGTAGTGCACGATCTGTGCTCTGGGTGTAGTGCACGATCTGTGCTCTGGGTGTAGTGCACGGTCTGTGCTCTGGGTGTAGTGCACGGTCTGTGCTCTGGGTGTAGTGCACGATCTGTGCTCTGGGTGTAGTGCACGGTCTGTGCTCTGGGTGTAGTGCACGGTCTGTGCTCTGGGTGTAGTGCACGGTCTGTGCTCTGGGTGTAGTGCACGATCTGTGCTCTGGGTGTAGTGCACGGTCTGTGCTCTGGGTGTAGTGCACGGTCTGTGCTCTGGGTGTGGTGCACGGTCTGTGCTCTGGGTGTGGTGCACGGTCTGTGCTCTGGGTGTGGTGCACGGTCTGTGCTCTGGGTGTAGTGCACGATCTGTGCTCTGGGTGTAGTGCACGACCTGTGCTCTGGGTGTAGTGCACGATCTGAGCTCTGGGTGTAGTGCACGGTCTGTGCTCTGGGTGTAGTGCACGATCTGAGCTCTGGGTGTAGTGCACGGTCTGCTCTGGGTGTAGTGCACGATCTGTGCTCTGGGTGTAGTGCACGATCTGAGCTCTGGGTGTAGTGCAGGGTCTGAGCTCTGGGTGTAGTGCAGGGTCTGAGCTCTGGGTGTAGTGCACGATCTGAGCTCTGGGTGTAGTGCACGATCTGAGCTCTGGGTGTAGTGCACGATCTGAGCTCTGGGTGTAGTGCACGGTCTGTGCTCTGGGTGTAGTGCACGATCTGTGCTCTGGGTGTAGTGCACGGTCTGTGCTCTGGGTGTAGTGCACGATCTGTGCTCTGGGTGTAGTGCACGATCTGAGCTCTGGGTGTAGTGCACGATCTGTGCTCTGGGTGTAGTGCACGATCTGTGCTCTGGGTGTAGTGCACGGTCTGTGCTCTGGGTGTAGTGCACGATCTGAGCTCTGGGTGTAGTGCACGGTCTGCTCTGGGTGTAGTGCACGATCTGTGCTCTGGGTGTAGTGCACGATCTGAGCTCTGGGTGTAGTGCAGGGTCTGAGCTCTGGGTGTAGTGCAGGGTCTGAGCTCTGGGTGTAGTGCAGGGTCTGAGCTCTGGGTGTAGTGCACGATCTGAGCTCTGGGTGTAGTGCACGATCTGAGCTCTGGGTGTAGTGCACGGTCTGTGCTCTGGGTGTAGTGCACGATCTGTGCTCTGGGTGTAGTGCACGGTCTGTGCTCTGGGTGTAGTGCACGATCTGTGCTCTGGGTGTAGTGCACGATCTGAGCTCTGGGTGGTGCATGATCTGAGCTCTGGGTGCAGTTTCAGTGCTGACTGGGTGCAGTTTCAGTGCTGACTCGGTGCAGTTTCAGTGCTGACTGGGTGCAGTTTCAGTGCTGACTGTGGGTGCAGTTTCAGTGCTGACTGTGGGTGCAGTTTCAGTGCTGACTGGGTGCAGTTTCAGTGCTGACTGGATGCAGTTTCAGTGCTGACTGTGGGTGCAGTTTCAGTGCTGACTGTGGGTGCAGTTTCAGTGCTGACTGTGGGTGCAGTTTCAGTGCTGACTGTGGGTGCAGTTTCAGTGCTGACTGTGGGTGCAGTTTCAGTGCTGACTGTGGGTGCAGTTTCAGTGCTGACTGTGGGTGCAGTTTCAGTGCTGACTGTGGGTGCAGTTTCAGTGCTGACTCGGTGCAGTTTCGGTGCTCTGTGCTGCCCATGCGTGCAGTTTCAATCTGCCTATCAGTGCAGCGAGCTGAGTGTGTCATACACCACTGTACATTAGGGTGGAAATCACTTTTAGTGGGAGATTTCTGGTTTGCGAACCAGAAATGTTTGTAAGCTGGTCACTTTTGTAGTCCTGGATGGCTCTTGAATGAATCCATGCCCTAGTCCCTGCAGCAGAGTTGCCAACTCTGTGGACATATTCCTGGGGGTTTATCACATGACCTCCCGCCCCCACCGCTGGTCCCCCAACAAGCCCACCTGAATTGTAAAGCGAGCCGTCTCTTCATTGGTTGATTCTGGACTGTCAGGCAAACAGCTTCTCTCCACCCCCCCCCCCCCCCTTCCGCCAATATTTTTAGAACTCTTAAACAGATGCATACAAACAAAATGAAAAAAATCTCCGTTTTCTTTCAATTCCCCAACGATTTTTATCCCGGGTTGCTCACGGCAGTGTCCTGGAGATTGGTCTTTACAGCTGGAGACTCCCGGCCAATCCTGGAGGGTTGGCAAGCCTGACCCTGCGGCAGCACCGGTTTAGAAACGAGCTGCGGTCTACGTACAGAGTGCGTGTCTGACGTTGGACTGGTTTAGAATCTCGTCACTGTAACCGTGTTGGCCGAGTCTCATTGTGCTGTCGATGGAGCCATTTCTGTTGTACTGTCATTAAAGAACTGGTTGTGAGTGTACGGAGTGAGTATTAGATCCTGTAACTCCTCCACACTTAATTTGTGAGTGGTGCCCAGTGCTAGTTCATTTACCCTTTAGTGACACTTGGTGCTTGCGTGATCTAATTGTGATATCTGCTAGTCAGTCGCCTGTTTTGCAGAGACAATCTCAGTTTAAATTCACGTAAAGAACAACCACATCCAAACCTTACTGAGCGCAGATCTAGTGCAAATAAAAGGCACTCTGCATCATCTGGGTGCAGACTTGGTGCAAACGATTTCAAAAAAGATACAGAAGTGCAAAAAAGATTTCCAGGGTTGATACCAGAACTGAGCGGTTATTCCTAGCACAGAAGACCAAACAGAAAAGACGAGGCTGCGGGGTGAGCTGGTCCTTATATAATTATGATGAGAGGGCTCGATAGGGTAGACGTAAAGAAGATGTTTCCACTTGTGGCCATAAATATAAGATAGTCACTAATAAATCCAATAGGGAATTCCAGAGAGACTTCGTTACCCAGAGAGTGGTGCGAATGTGGAACTCACTACCACAGGGAGTGGGTGAGGCAAACAGCGCAGATGCATTGGGGAAGCTGGATAAACACGAGGGAGGAAGGAACAGAAGGATGAGATGATGGGGTGAGATGAAGTAAATAGAGTAGGAGGAGGCTCGTGTGGAGCATCAGGCAAATGGCCTGTTTCTATGCTATAAATTCTATGTAACTTGCCTTTCCTAACCTGAGAGCAAGGTTTGTATCCAGACTCTCGCTCCGTTTCCACCTGTGTCTGAGACCCCATGAGAGAGGTACTGTCCTGTTGATGGTAGTGAGAGGTGTCCAGGGAACTTGTCACTGAAGCGCTCTGTGTTTTCTTTATCTGCAGAAGAATCGGATTATCTGACTGAATATGAGGATGATGTGGTGGATGCAATGAGGGAGGAGGACGAGGAACATGATGAGATGGAGGAGCTGGAAGACCAGGAGCATTCAGAGCAGGACCCCCCAGCTACAGAATGGAGTCCGCAATCTGCTTTTCAAACGGTAAGTGAAGAACAGAATTGTTACTTTTGCAGAATTTTTCATCCGCAGATGCTGCATGTTCATTGTGGATTGAATACCCTTCACAATCGGACAAGCTCCTACAACTTTAAGCATCCAGTGAAGGATTGAGACGTTACGAACGGGAGGAGGCCATACAGCCCCTCGAGCCTGTTTCGCCATTCAATTAAACTCTGGCTGATCTGCACCTCAACTCCATTTACCCGCCTTAGATCCTTATCCCGTGATACCCTTACCCAGCAAAAATCAATCGATCTCAGTCTTGAAAATTTCAATTGACTCAGCATTTTGTGGCAGAGAGTTCCAGATTTCCACTAAAGAAAGAAGAAAAGAAAGATTTCGCATTTCTACAGCACCTTTCACAACCTCCGAACACCCAAAGCGCTTTACAGCCAGTGAAGTACTTTTTGAAGTGTACTCGCCACGTAGGAAAATGTGGCAGCCATTTTGCGCACAGCAAGGTCCCACAAACAGCAGCGTGACAATAACCAGGTAATCTGTTGAGGGTTAAATGTTGGCCTGCACATGTTTGAATGATGCCATGGGATCTTTTGCGTTCACCTGAGGGGGCCTCGGTTTAACGCCACATCTGAAAGACGGCACCTCCGACAGTGCGGCACTCCCTCAGCACTGCACTGGAGTGCCAGTTATGACTTTGTGCTCAAGTCTCTGGAGTGGGACTTGAACCCACGACCTTCGAACTTGGGTGAGAGTGCTGCTCACTGAGCTACGGCTGACACCTACCCTTTGCGTGGAATAAGTGCTTCCTGATTTCACTCCTGAATGTCCTAGCTCTAATTTTGAGACCGTGCCCCCTTTTTTCTAGATTTCCCCACCAGAGTTCCTCTGTAATAACGACAGAAAATGCTGGAAAAACTCAGCAGGCCAGGCAACATCCGTGGAGAGAAATTAGAGTCAATGTTTCGGGTCAAAACCCTTTGTCAAGACTAAAGAGGCACAGGGAATGAAATAGATTAAGAGGCCAGGCTGGGAGAGAACAAAAGAGAAGAGACATTAAGAGGTATTAAAACCAGACGAGATGGTGATCGGACTAATGGAAACAAAAGACGGCTCCGATTAGGTGTGAAATGCGCTGGCAGAATGGGAGACAGCTGCCATGTGGGAGAGAGGGGAAAAAAAGGAAAGGAAGTGGGGGGGGGAAACCAAAACAAAGGTGTGGATAAAAAATATAAGTAAAAATGTAATAGGGGCCGAGGTTATGATCTGAAATTGTTGAACTCGATATTGAGTCCGGAAGGCTGTAAAGTGCCTAATCGGAAGATGAGGTGCTGTTCCTCGAGTTTACGTTGAGCTTCCGTGGAACAATGCAAGAGGTCAAGGACAGTGAGGTCCGAGTGGGAATGGAGTGGTGAATTAAAATGACAGGCGACCGGAAGCTCGGGGTCACCCTTACGGACTGAATGGAGGTGTTCCGCAAAGCAGTCACCCAATCTGCGTTTGGTCTCCCCAATGTAGAGGAGACCTCTGTATATTGAATCCCTTTATCATTTTGCACACATCAATTCGATCATCTCTCAACCTTCTAAAGTCAGGGAGTACAAACCGATAGCCCTTGGTTGGTTGATGAAATCGAGGTTGGATATGCCACGTGAGTCTGCTGCACCAGACCACCCTCCCTTCCACCGTGTGTCCTGATGGAGATTTGTTGCTGGAGCTCGGCTCCAATGGGCAGCCCTCCAGCGCCTCACCCAGGTGTCCCTTCCTCAAGTGTGAGCTTCAGTGCAGGGGGTTTTGGGGGTGGGGGGTTGATCGCAATGAAGAGGACCACAGCCGAGAGATCCTGACCCCAACATCCGCCCGTGCTCTTCCCAGCGGCGGTCAGCAGTGGGAGCTCGAGCCCAGTCCCTTCCTGCACCGTCCCCGCCCCCCCAACCCCAAGCCCAATGCAGCCTATTGTAGCACGAAACCCACGCTGAGTGGGCCCAAAGTAAACCTGAGGATTGGGAGCAGTTTAGGATTCAACAAAGGAGGACAAAGGGATTAATTAAGAGGGGGATAATAGAGTCTGAGAGTAAGCTTGCAGGGAACATAAAAACTGACTGTAAAAGCTATTATAGATATGTGAAGAGAAAAAGATTGGTGAAGTTAAGCGTAGGTCCCTTGCAGTCAGAATCAGGGGAATTTATAATGGGGAACAAAGAAATGGCTGACCAATTAAATACATACTTTGATTCTGTCTTCACAAAGGAGGACACACACAACCTCCCAAAGATGTCGGGGAACATAGGGTCTAATGAAAGGGAGGAACTGAAAGAAATCAGTATGTGTAGGGAAATGGTGTTAGGGAAATTGATGGGATTGAGGGCCGATAAATCCCCAGGGCCTGATAATCTACATCCTGGGGTACTTAAGGAAGTGGCCCTAGAAATAGTAGATGCATTGCTGGTCATCTTCCAAAATTCGATAGACTCTGGAACAGTACCCATGGATTGGCAGGTAGCTAATGTTAGCCCACTGTTCAAAAAGGGTGGTAGAGAGAAAACGGGGAATTACAGACCAGTAAGCCTGACATCGGTAGTGGGGAAAATGCTAGAGTCCATTATAAAGGATGTAATAGCAGAGCACTTGGAAAAAAGTGACCGGATAGGACAAAGTCAACATGGATTTACAAAAGGTAAATCATGCTTGACTAATCTACTGGAATTTTATGAGGATGTAACTGGTAAAATAGATAAGGGAGAACCAGTGGATGTGGTGTATTTGGATTTTCAAAAGGCTTTCGATAAAGTCCCGCATAAGAGATAAGCGTGTAAAATTAAGGCACATGGGCCTAGAAATTCGGTGGGCTGCGCCACCAGTTAGCGCCCAAAGAGGGCACTTAGTGGGTTTAGCGCCACTGGCCACGCCTCCCGCGAAATTTAGCGGGGCGCTAATGGCGGCGTTAGCCGTTAGCGCTGCGCCGCCACCGATGACGTCATCGGTGTGCGCAGCGCCCCGCTACCGCCCCGATCACGAAATTTGGTAGCACCCCCTGCTGTAATGCCGGTCGCAATTTGCGACCGGTTCAGGGGGGCCTACCTGCGGCAGTTGAGGTGCGGGGCGGCCATTTTTTTTGCTGGCCGCCTGCCAGCACCTCTTTGCGCAGCCGTCCCTGGCCTCCTGAGCCCCCCCCCCCCGCCCCCCTCCCCGCATTGTGCCGGCTGTCTCCCAAGAGCCCGGCACCACTTCTCGGTGCCGGGCTCTTTTGCCGGCACTTGCGATCTTAGATCGCACTGCAGCAGGCCCCTCCCCTTTAAGAAGGGGAGGAAGGCCTGCAGTACCGCAGTGCGCCGTGGCACATTGCGCAGTGAACTTCAGTTGTAGCGCCCCAAGACGGATGCGGGATGTCTCGAGTAGCGCCGCGCTTCCGTTTGGGGCGCTCAAACTGAATATCCGGCTGGCGCTCGCGACTCCTTCCAGGGCGGTATTTACGGCGCCCTGGCGAGACTTGCGCCCCAAACGGTGCGCCACCGAATTTCTAGGCCATGGGATTGGGGGCAAGGTATTGACTTGGATAGAGAACTGGTTGGCAGACAGAAAGCAAAGAGTTGGAATAAACGGGTCTTTTTCCGAGTGGCAGGCAGTGACTAGTGGGGTACTGCAGGGATCAGTCCTTGGACCCCAGCTATTCACAATATATATTAATGATCTGGACGAGGGAACTAGATGTAATATCTCCAAGTTTGCAGACGACACAAAGCTGGGTGGGCGTGTGTGCTGTGAGGAGGATGCCGAGAAACTCCAGTATGATTTGGACAGGTTGGTTGGGCAGAAGCATGGCAGATGCAATATAACGTGGATAAATGCGAGGTTATCCACTTTGGTGTCAAAAACAGGAAGGCAGATGATTATCTGAATGGCAATAGATTGGGAGAAGGGGAAGTGCAACGAGACCTGGGCGTCCTTGTGCACCAGCCACTGAAAGTAAGCATGTAGGTGCAGCAGGCGGTTAAGAAGGCAAATGGTATGTTGGCCTTCATAGCGAGAGGGTTTGAGTACAGGAACAAGGATGTCTTGCTGCAGTTGTACAGGGACTTGGTGAGACCACATTTTGAGTATTGTGTGCCTTATCTGAGGAAGGATGTTCTTGCCATGGAAGGAGTGCAGCAAAGATTCACCAGGCTGATACCTGGGATGGCAGGAATGACGTATGAGGAGAGATTGGGTCGATTGGGCTTGTACTCACTGGAGTTTAGAAGAATGAGAGGGGATCTCATCGAAACTTATAAAATTCTAACAGCACTAGACAGACTAGATGCTGGAAGGATGTTCCCGATGGCGGGGGAGTCCAGAACCAGGGGTCACAGTCTGAGGATAAGGGGTAAGCCATTTAGGACAGAGATGAGGAGGAATTTCTTCACCCAGAGAGTGGTGAACCTGTGGAATTCTCTGCCAAAGAAGGCAGTAGAGGCCAATTCATTAAATATATTCAAGAAGGAGTTAGATATATTTCTTAAGGCTAAAGGGATCAAGGGATATGGAGAGAAGGCAGGAACAGGGTACTGAATTTGGATGATCAGCCATGATCTCATTGAATGGCGGAGCAGGCTTGAGGGGCCGAATGGCCTACTCCTGCTCCTATCTTCTACGTAAGACCCAGCAACTTAACAAAGCTAGTGTGCAGTGTCCTGGTGCAAAGTAATGGACTGGTGTCAGTAACTTATAGCGGGATGGTTTCCGCCTGTGTGGTACACTAACTCTAACTGGTGGAAAGGATCCCAGCATGCAGCCTGTTTAAAGCAGTTTATAGGCTTTAAAAATTCATCCTCTAAACACACTGAGCCGTGGCGATCAGGGAGCTCCCAGGATCCAACCCTAGTCTGTACCGTGTTAACTGACCTCTGTGGGAGGGCCAGTTGGCGTTCTGCAGCTCCGTGTCCCTACATAGAAACATAGAAGATAGGAGCAGGGGTAGGCCATTCGGCCTCTCGAGCCATTTGATCTGGGTGAAGAAATTCCTCCTCATCTCAGTCCTAAATGGCTTACCCCTTATTCTTAGACTGTGACCCCTGGTTCTGGACTCCCTTGCCATCGGGAACATCCTTCCTGCATCTAGTCTGTCTAGTCCTGTTAGAATTTTGTAAGTTTCAATGAGATCCCCTCTCATTCTTCTAAACTCTAGCGAATACAAGCCCAATCAACCCAATCTCTCTTCATACGTCATTCCTGCCATCCCAGATATCATTCTGGTGAATCTTCGCTGCACTCCCTCCATGGCAAGAACATCCTTCCTCAGATAAGGCGACCAAAACTGCACACAATACTCAAGGTGTGGTCTCACCAAGGCCCAGTACAACTGCAGCAAGACATCCTTGCTCCTGTACTCTAATCCTCTCGCTATATTTGCCTTCTTAACCGCCTGCTGCACCTGCATGCTTACCTTCAGCGACTGGTGCACAAGGACACCCAGGTCTCGTTGCACTTTCCCTTTTCCCAATCTATTGTCATTCAGATAATTTGCCTTTCTGTTTTTGCCACCAAAATGGATAACCTCGCATTTATCCACATTATACTGCATCTGCCCAATCACCCAACCTGTCCAAATCATACTGGAGTTTCTCTGCATCCTCTTCACAGCACACATGCCCACCCAGCTTTGTGTCGTCTGCAAACTTGGAGATATTACATCTAGTTCCCTCGTCTAGATCATTAATATATATTGTGAATAACTGGGGTCCAAGGACCGATCCCTGCGGTACCCCACTAGTCACTGCCTGCCACTCGGAAAAAGACCCGTTTATTCCAACTCTTTGCTTCCTTTCTGCTAACCAGTTCTCTATCCAAGTCAATACCTTGCCCCCAATCCCATGTGCTTTAACTTTGCACGCTAATCTCTTATGCGGGACCTTATCGAAAGCCTTCTGAAAGTCCAAATACACCAAATCCAATGGTTCTCCCTTATCTATTCTACCAGTTACATCCTCAAAAAATTTCAGTAGATTAGTCAAGCACAATTTACCTTTTGTAAATCCATGTTGACTTTGTCCGATCCTGTCACTGTTTTCCAAGTGCTCTGCTATTACATCTTTTATAATGGACTCTAGCATTTTCCCCGTTTTCTCTCTCCCACCCTTTTTGAATAGTGGGGTTACATTAGCTACCCTCCAATCCATGGGAACTGTTCCAGAGTCTATAGAATTTTGGAAGATGACCAGCAATGCATCTACTATTTCTAGGGCCACTTCCTTAAGTACCCTAGGATGTAGTTTATCAGGCCCTGGGGATTTATCGGCCTTCAATCCCGTCAATTTCCCTAACACCATTTCCCTACAAATATTGATTTCATTCAGTCCTCCCTCTCATTAGACCCTATGTTCCCCAACATCTCTGGGAGGTTATTTGTGTCCTCCTTTGTGAAGACAGAACCAAAGTATGTATTTAATTGGTCAGCCATTTCTTTGTTCCCCATTATAAATTCCCCCGATTCTGACTGCAAAGGACCTGCGCTTGACATCACCCATCTTTTTCTCTTCACATATCTATAGAAGCTTTCACAGTCAGTTTTTATGTTCCTCACAAGCTTACTCTCATACTCTATTTTCCCCCTCTTAATTAATCCCTTTGTTCTCCTTTGCTGAATCCTAAACTGCTCCCAATCCTCAGGTTTGCTGCTTTTTCTGTCCAATTTATATGTCCTCTCCTTGGATCTTATGCTATCCCTAATTTCCCTTGTTAGCCACAGTTCAGTCATCTTTTTTGTTTTATTTTTATGCCAAACAGGGATGAACAAATTCTGTAGTTCATCCATGCGATCTTTAAATGTTTGCCATTGCCTATCCACCGTCAACCCTTTAAGTAACGTTCTCCAATCCATCCTAGCCAACGCGTGCCTCATACCATCGTAGTTTCCTTTATTTAAATTCAGGACCCTCCTCGCATTAAGACACAAAGCCTTCAGGCTTGTTTTTTTTTAACACTCTTAGACCTTTTAGAATTATTATATACTGTGGCCATGTTTGATTTACACCCTTGATTTCTCTGACTGCCACTTTTGCTTTTCTCCTTCCTGTCTTTTGCTTCTATCCTTGCTTCCCTTTCCTCTGTCTCCCTGCACAGGTTCCCAACCCCCTGCCATTTTAGTTTAAACCCTCCCCAACAGCACTAGCAAACACTCCCCCTAGGACATCGGTCCCGGTCCTGCCCAGGTGCAATCCGTCCAGTTTGTACTAGTCCGATCTCCCCCAGAACCGGTTCCAATGTCCCAGGAATTTGAATCCCTCCCCCTTGCACCATTCCTCTAGCCATGTATTCATCTGAAATATCCTTCTGTTTCTACTCTGACTAGCACGTGGCACTGGTAGCAATCGTGAGATTTCTACCTTTGAGGTCCTATTTTTAAATTTACCTCCTAACTCCCTATATTCAGCTTTTAGGACCTCATCCCGGTTTTTACCTATATGCACCACGACAACTGGCTGTTCACCCTCCCCCCTCCAGAATGCCCTGCAGCCGCTCCGAGACATCCTTGACCCTTGCACCAGAGAGGCAACATACCATCCTGGAGTCTCATTTGCAGCCGCAGAAACGCCTATCTATTCCCCTTACAATAGAATTCCCTATCACTATAGCTCTCCCGCTCTTTTTGCTCCCGTTCTGTGCATCAGAACCACCCATGGTGCCAGGAAGTTGGCTGCTGCTGCCTTCCCCCGATAAGCCATCGCCCTCAACAATATCCAAAGCGGTATATCTCTTTGAGAGGGGGATGGCCACAGGGGACCCCTCCACTACCTGCCTGCGCCTACTACTATGCCTGGTGGTCACCCATTCCCTTCCTGCCTGTGCAGCCTTTACCTGCGGTGTGACCAACTGATTAAACGTGATATCCACGACGTGCTCAGCATCGCGAATGCTCCAGTATGTATCCATTCGCAGCTCCAGCACCACAATGCGGTCTGCCAGTAGCTGCAGCTGGATACACTTCCCGCACACGGTCGTCAGGGACACAGGAGGTGTCCCAGATTTCCCACATAGTGCAGGAGGAGCATGCCATGGGGCTGAGCTGTGCTGCCATGACTTACCCTTTAATTAAATTAAATCAAAGCCACTAATTACACTACAATTAAATGATATACTCAAGGACCCTTGTTTACTAGCAATCCCCGCTACACAACAGAGACCTTAGAAACTATAACCACAAAAATTAAGACCTTCTAAACTTTATAAACTATTAACCTTAACTGTCAAACTTTAGAGTAGTATAAATACTCACCTGGCCATACTCACCCAATCAGCTGCTTCCTCTTGCCTGCGTCACTTTTTGAATTGTGGCGTGGCTCTGGAACGCCGCCGCCGGTCTGTGAGATTGACCGGCCTTTGAAAAAAAGCCCGCGAAAGTAAGTTTAAATACTCACTGTACTCTCCTGCTGCTCCCGACACCGGCCTCTTCCTACAGGGTGAAAAGTTAGGAAAAACAAAGGAAAAGCAATGGAGCTCCTCCTTCCACTCCTCACCTAACTCCGACTCGCCTAACTCGCAGCACTCTGTTGAAGTCACAGTCGGGAAAGCCACCAGGGCTGACACTCCTGCTCACTCGTGATCCCCAAACTGGATAATGAAGCAGGGCCGGGCTGGCCTACACCCTGACGTCCTACACGGGGTGAACAGTCTATCGCCACAGTAAGTAGCCTCATGCACGCAGACTGGCCACTGGCATACATTACTGGACACAAAAGGAGTAGGTCAAAACCAAGACTGAAAGACCAGAGGCAAAATAATGGGCAGATCCAAGATAGGAATGCACAGGAGAAAAGATGATTGAGAAAGTCAAGTGCAAAAAGACAAGAGTGCCATCACCGACATTGTGCCCCTGCAGAGCAGGAGTTGGGTTGTTGCTTGCTGTGCACTATTTGGCAGACACATTTGCCTATAAAAGGGTATTCTGGGCATCCGGAGAAAATAATGAGGTGCGGTGTATAAGACACACGCTCTTTCAGTGATTTTATCTTGTAGAATTGATGTTACACTGATATATCCTGAGATATCATGTTTATCAGTATTAGTTAGGGTCAGTTAACAGTTTCAATCAGTGTTTAGCTTGCTTCCCTCTGTTGCACAGACAAGCATCGAGACAGCACTGGTGCTGTGGCTGGTCTTTTTTAGAGCTTGCAAACGAGCAAAACAATTACTTCATCAGTGCCATTTGCAGATAAGTCTGTTATTGCTGATGTATCACTAATAACGAGCTTTCATCACCAGGCTAAGGGTGAAACCCCCCCCCCCCCCCCCCCTTCTGTACACAGCATACTGTGGATAGTTACATTTATATCAGAATGCCCCAGAGCGCAAAGCTCATGCTACCATCCAACCTGAGGAAGAAGCTAAGACATTAGGTGGGACATATTACCGAGAAATTCATTTGGTTCAGCTAAAAAGTATATAGAGGAATGAGTGTAAACTAATCGAACAATCCCAAGGAACAAAGCTAGGTGTCAGTTGTGAAGAGGCTTCAAGGGGATCTCGACAGGCTTAGTGAGTGGGTGAGAACATGGCAGATGGAATATAATGTGGATAAATGTGAAGTTATCCACTTTGGTAGAAAAAACAGAAAGGCAGGGTATTTCCTAAATGGTGAAAGATTGGGGAAAGCAGATGCTCAAAGGGACCTGGGTGTCCTTGTACATGTCACTGAAAGTGAATGTGTAGGTTCAGCAAGCCATTAGGAAGGCAAATGGTATGCTGACCTTCATTACAAGAGGATTTGAGTACAGGAGTAAAGAAGTCTTGCTCCAATTATATAGGTACGATAGCAAAATACTGCGGATGTTGGAAATCTGAAATAACAGAAAATGCTGGAAAAACTCAGCAGGCCAGGCAACATCCGTGGAGAGAAATGTCTCTTCACTTCTCTTTTGTTCTCTCCTAGCCTGGCCTTCAGTCTTGACAAAGGGTTTGACCCGAAACGTTGACTCTATTTTCTCTCCACGGATGTTGCCTGGCCTGCTGATTTTTCCAGCATTTTCTGTTGTTATTTCCAATTATATAGGGCATTGGTGAGACCACACCTGGAGTTCTGTGTACAATTTTGGTGGTCTTACCTAGGGAAGGATATACTTGCCATAGAGGGAAGGTTCACGAGATTGATTCCTGGGATGGCGGGACTGTCATATGAGAAGAGATTGAGTAAACTAGGCCTGTATTCTCTTGAATTCAGAAGAATGAGAGGGGATCTCATTGAAGCATACAAAATTATTACAGGGCTTGATAGGGTGGATGCTGGGAGAATGTTTCCCTTGGCTGGGGAGTCTAGAACCAGGAGCCACAGCCTCAGGATAAATACATTCAGGACTGAGATGAGAAGAAATTTCTTCACACAGAGGGTGGTGAATCTTTGGAATTCTCTACCCCAGAGGGCTGCGGAGGCTCAGTCATATTTAAAGCAGAAGTCGATAGATTTCTGACTAGTAAGGACATCAAGGGATATGGCGATAGGGCCGGTGAATGGAGCTGAGGCAGAAGACCAGCCACGATCTCATTGAATGGCGGAGCAGGCTCGAAGGGCCAAATGGCCGACTCCTGCTCCTATTCCTTATGTTAACACGGACTGAGGATCATCGCCACAAAGCAAAGGGGGAAGTTAGAAGAACTGTTTTCACGCTAAGGACTGTTAGAACAGGAAATACGTTACCACAAGGGTCTCCTGAGGCAGAGACCGTAACATCATTTTAAAGGGAATTGGATCAGTATTTGAAAAGTAGGAAACTAAAAGGATACGGGGAAGGGGCGGGGCAATGGGGTTAGAGTAGACAGCTCCAGTTGAAGAGCTAGCACAGAGGAGATGGGCCGAATGGTTTCCATCTGTGCTGTCATTTCTAGGATTAACTGAATGAGAGTGGAAATTAAAATGGGGCGAAGAAAGCAGAACAACTTCTACAAAGTCAATAGGGGCGCGGGAGGGAAAATGTTAACTGGGAAATGTGCGAGAGCCTGGAGGTGAATATAGTACAAGATATCAAGTACAATTCGTTCAGCATTCTGGCAGTAAATGATAGGTTAGGAAGGCAGTTAGAATGGTAAATGTTAAAATAGGAGTAACTGAAGGTGGCGGGGAAGCGGTAGAATTTGTTAATGATTTTCCTTTTAGTATTGAGATGCTCTCCAGTTATTTAGTGCAGCGAATATCCCCGAGGATTTTGAATGGGTGAGGAGGAGAAACTTGTATCTCGAGGTGCAGTTGGAGATTTGGGGTCAGGCTACAGTCAGGAAGGGTTCATGGGGCACTGGAAACAGTCTGTATTTTAAACGGGGAACAGATCGAACCCAGGCAACGACCAGACGTTAACCCAACAGCAGTAACGGGTGAAATACTGGCAACCGTTCAGAAAACTAGCCTTGACGAGGACCTGAATAGCAAAAGCTCAAGAGACACCCTGCATGGACTTGGAAAGATTCCAGGAGGTGCTGACTCCACAAGTAGAGCGTGTTAGTGAGGGAGGGAGGTGGGTCAGGTTTCAGTAGGGGAACATTTAGGGAACAGTGATTATAGTATCATAAGGTTTAGGTTAGCTATGGAAAAGGACAAAGAGCAATCTAGAGTCAAAATACTTAATTGGAGGAGGGCCAATTTCATTGGGTTGAAAATGGATCTGGCCCGGGTAAATTAAAGGTTGGCAGGCAAAACTGTAATCGAACAATGGGCTGCCTTTAAAGTGGAGATGGTTCGGGTACAGTCGAGGCACATTCCCGTGAGGGGAAAAGGTAGGGCAACTAAAGTCAGGGCTCCCTGGATGATGAAAAAGATAGAGTAAGATAAAGCAGAAAAAAGGGATGTATGACAGATGTCAGGTTGAGAATACAGGTGAGAACCAGGCTGAATACAGAAAGTTCAGAGAGGAAGTGAGAAAGGAAATAAGAGGGAGAATGAGAATAGACTGGCAGCTAACATAAAAGGGAATCCAAAAGTCTTCTATAGGCATATAAATAGTAAACGGGTATTAACAGCAGGGGTGGGGCCAATTAGGGACCAAAAAGGAGACCTACGCATGGAGGCAGAGGGTATGGCTGAGATACTAAATGAGTACTTTGCATTTGTCTTCACCAAGGAAGAGGATGCTGCCAAAGTCATAGTGAAAGAGGAGGAAGTTGAGATATTGGATGGGATAAAAATTGATAGGAGAGGTATTAGAGAGGCTGGCTGTACTTAAGGTAGATAAGTCACCAGGAGCAGTAAATGCATCCTAGGATGCTGAGGGAAGTAAAGGTGGAAATTGCAGAGGTACTGGCCATAATCTTCAATCCTCCTTAGATACGGGGCTGGTGCCAGGGGATTGGAAAATTGCAAATGTTACACCCTTGTTCAAAAAAGGGTGTAAAGATAAACCCAGCAACTACAGGCCAGTCAGTTTAACCTCAGTAGTGAGGAAGCTTTTAGAAACAATAATCCGGGACACAATTAACAGTCACTTGGACAAGTGTGGATTAATTAAGGGAAGCCAGCACGGATTTGTTAACGGCAAATCGTGTTTAACAAACTTGATTGGATTTTTTGATGAGGTAACAGAGGGTTGATGAGGGTACATGGACTTCCAAAAGGCGTTTGATAAAGTGCCACATAATAGGCTTGCCAGCAAAGTTGAAGCCCATAGAATAAAAGGGACAGTGGCAGCATGGATACGGAATTGGCTAAGTGACAGGAAACAGAGAGTAGTGGTGAACGGTTGTTTTTCGGACTGGAGGAAGGTATACAGTGGTGTTCCCCAGGGGTCAGTACTAGGACCACTGCTTTTCTTGATATGTATTAATGACTTGGACTTGGGTGTACAGGGCACAATTTCAAAATTTGTGGATGACACAAAACTTGGAAGTATAGTGAACAGTGAGGAGGATAGTGATAGACTTCAAGAGGACATAGACAGGCTGGTGAAATGGGCGGACATATGGCAGATGAAATTTAACGCAGAAAAGTGCAGTGTGATACATTTTGGTAGGAAGAACGAGCAGAGGCAATATAAACTAAAGGGTACAATCCTGGGGGTGGTGCACGAACAGAGAGACCTGGGGATATATGTGCACAAATCATTGAAGGTGGCAGGGCAGGTTGAGAAAGCAGTTATAAAAGCTGGGCTTCATAAATAGAGGCATAGAGTACAAAAGCAAGGAAGTTATGATGAACCTTTATAAAACACTGGTTCGGCCTCAACTGGAATATTGTGTCCAATTGTGGGCACCGCACTTGGGAAGGATGTGATGGCCTTGGAGAGGGTGCAGAAAAGATTTACAAGAATGGTTCCAGGGATGAGGAACTTCAGTTACGTGGATAGACTGGAGAAGCTGGGGTTGTTCTCCTTGGAGTAGAGAATGTTGAGAGGAGATTTGATAGAGCTGTTCAAAATCATGAGGGGTCTGAACAGAATAGATCGAGAAACTGTTCCCATTGGTGGAAGGGTCAAGAACCAGAGGACACAGATTCAAACTGATTGGCAGAAGATCCAAAGGCAACATGAGGAAAAACTTTTACGCAGCGAGTGGTTAGGATCTGGAATGCACTGCCTGAAAGGGTGGTGGAGGCAGATTCAATCGTGGCTTTCAAAAGGGAATTGGATAAATGCCTGAAGGGAAAATAATTGCAGGGCTACGGGTAAAGGGCGGGACAGTGGGACGAGCTGAAGTGCTTTGCAGAGAGCTGGCATGGGCTCGATGGGCCGAATGGCCTCCTCCTGTGCTGTAACCATTCTATGATTGTAGGTGGGTGCTCACCATCAGTGTAGGAAGGGGAGTCCACAGGCAGTGCAGGGATCGCCCGAGAGTTCTCAGTTGGCAGACAGGCGGACAGTGGCAGCAACCCGGGATGGCATCCATTGGCAGTGTCGGAGCCTCCGTGGTCCGAATGTGCAGAAAGGCAGTCGTGATGGGGGATTCTATGGGGGGATTAGACAGAGACTGCTATAGCTGCAACCGGTGTTCCCCGTCAGTTTTATTTTGGGCCACGTGGCCCCTTCAAAATTCCGCGCATGCGCAGTTATTTCAACTTAAAAGCTGGCTCACCGGCTGTACACTGCGGAATGAAGTGTGCAGCGAGAGTTCTAAATGGTGTGCTGCCCCCCAGGTGCCAGAGTGTAAGATGCAACAGAGCGAGTGGAAATGGCTTTGGAGAGTGAGGGGAGCAGCCAGAAATCATAGTTCATGTTAAAAACATCGGAATCAAGGTTCAGGAACTAGAAGATAGATTAAAGAGCAGGGAATACTCTGCTACACGGTGCTGTATGCTGGTCAGTGTTGGAACAGTAAGATGATGGTGGTAAATGCCTGGCTAGTGATAATGTGAAAGAAAAGGAAGCATAGTACATAAAATATAAAGCCTAGAAATTCGGTGGGCTGCGCCACCAGTTAGCGCCCAAAGAGGGCACTTAGTGGGTTTAGCGCCACTGGCCACGCCTCCCGCGAAATTTAGCAGGGCGCTAATGGCGGCATTAGCCGTTAGCGCTGCGCCACCACCGATGATGTCATCGGTGTGCGCACCACCCCGCTACCGCCCCGATTGCGAAATTTGGTAGCGCCCCCTGATGTAACGGCGGTCGCAATTTGCGACCGGTTCAGGGGGGCCTACCTGCGGCAGTAGAGGCGCTGAGGTGCGGGGTGGCCAATTTTTTTGCTGGCCGCCTGCCAGCACCTCTTCGCGCAGCCGTCCCCGGCCTGCTGAGCCCCCCCCCCCCGGGCTCTTTTGCCAGCACTCACGATCTTAGATCACGCTGCAGCAGGCCCCTCCCCTTTAAGAAGGGGAGGAAGGCACGCTGCGGCACGTTGCGCTGCGAACTTCAGTTGCAGCGCCCCAAGACGGATGCGTGGCGCCTCGAGTAGCGCCGCGCTTCCGTTCGGGGCGCTCAAACTGAATATCCGGCTGGCACTCGCAACTCCTTCCGGGGCGGTATTTCCGGTGCCCTGGCGAGACTTGCGCCCCAAATGGGGCGCTACCGAATTTCTAGACCTGGAAGTGTTATGGAGAAAGACTGGCAGGAGCATTAAAGGAAATAAAGGATTTTATGAACAGAGGAGGCGGAGCTGATTCGAGACAAAGACTGAGATCTTATGCAGGATTGGCGGAGATGCGAAATGGCTCCGTTTTCAGTAGTGGGAATAAAAGGACAGTGGAGGAGGAGCAGTTGGATGGGATTGTAGATAGAATGGGGCTGAGTGGTCAGATTGAGGCAGGGTGGGCTAAAGGGCTCCTGGGCTGTAAAATTCTGTTGATTCCCAGAAGGGGCCGATCCTGTTTGATGATCCCCTCGGGTGCTACATAAAGTGGTAGTCCCTGTGATCTAAAATCCTCGAATGTTCTGGTACAGCAGCAACAGGCCATTCGGCCTATCGAGGCTGCAGGTGTGTTTTCTCCACAGTGAGCCATTCCCCATATCATTCAATTCCCCCCTTAAGCAACTGACTGATTTAAACGGACTCTGCTTCAACAACGGTTTATGACAGAGAATTACACCTTCTAACCACTCTCTGTGTAAAGAATCGTTTCCTAACATCCTTATTCTTTTTGTAATTATCTTCAATTTGTGCCCATTCATTACCCAGTGGAAACAATCTTTCATTATTTACCTCATCCATAAGCCTTTGTAATCGTGGACTCACTCCGTCACATTAGCCTTCAACCCTCTCTGTTAGTCGCACTCTCGTCAGAGTCAGAAGGTCGTGGGTTTGAGTCCCACTCCAGAGCCTTGAGCACATAAAGCTAGGCTGACACCCCAGTGCAGTGCTGAGGGAGTGCTGCACTGTCGGAGGAGCCCTCTTTCGGATGAGATGTTAAACCGAGACCCCGTCTGCCCTCAGGCAGTCGTAAAAGATTCCACGGCAGTATTTCGAAGATGATCAGTGGCGTTCTCCCCGGTGGCCTGGCCAATATTTATCCCTCAAGAATCATCACTGAAACAGATTATCTGGCCATTATTATATTGCTGCTTGTGGGAGCTTGCTGTGCGCAAATTGGCTACCGCGTTTCCCACATTACAACGGTGACTACACTTCAAAAAGTACTTCATTGGCTGTAAAGCGCTTTGGGACATCCTGAGGTTGTGGAAGGTGCTATAGAAATGCAAGACTTCTGTTTTCATTATAGGTTCCAATGAAAAAGCCATATTCTCTGTCATCTCTTCACAGCTGTAATCCCCACATCCCAGTGAACCTTTCCCTTCGTATAATGGGAGCCACAAACTGTACAACACTCCAACTCTGGCCTAACCAAGCCGTGTGCAGGTTCAGTGATTCCTCCCTGCTTTTTAAATCTGAGCCTCCATATACAAAACCAAGGGCCTCATTTATTTGTGCTACCACCCAGAGTAAAGTGGGAAATGAGATTTAGTACTGGCAAATGCAATGTCGGCTAAAAAATTCAGTGACACAGGTGTGCCAAAATAGGAACTTTTATCTTCAGTCGCATATAGCTTTAAATACCAGGTAGTCTGCATTAGAATGGCACCAGCCAGTAATGACACTAGGATGTCTGAATATTCCCCGGTTGTAGGACCTGGAGGCAGGGGGCTTTCCAGACCCTTGGAGAGGGGGGGCAGGGGGTTTCCAGAACCTGGGAGAGGGGGGCAGGGAGGTTTCCAGAACCTGGGAATGGGGGGCAGGGGGGTTTCCAGAACCTGGGAGTGGGGGGCAGGGGGGTTTCCAGAACCTGGGAGTGGGGGGCAGGGGTTTTCCGGGGAGGGGGGTTTCTGGGGGCAGGGGGTTTCTGGGAGTGGGGGGGTTTCTGGGAGTGGGGGGGTTTCTGGGGAGAGGGGGGTTTCGGGGGGGGCGGCGTTTCTGGGGGCGGGGGGATTTTGGGGGGGCGGTTTCTGCGACCTGGGAGCGTGGATGGAGGAGGAGTTTTTTGATTTGTTCTCGGGATGTTGTCGTCGCTGACTAGGCCGCATTTATCGCCCATCTCCAGTTGGTGGTGGTGGGCTGCCTTCTTGCACCACTGCAGACCTGTGCTAAAGGTCCTCTCTCAGTGGTGTTGGGTAGTGAATTCCAGCGGGTCGATCACTGGCAATGAAGGCACAGCAACATTTGTCCATGTCAGGATAGTGTGTGATTTGGAGGTGATGGAGTTCTCAAGACATTTCTGCTCTGTTCCTTCTCGCTGTTGAAGGTCACAGAGGTGGGCGGTGCTGGTGAAGTGACCTTGGTGCATTGCCGCAGTGCATCCTGTAGATCGTACACACTGGAGCCGCAGTGCGGGCGAGGGGGTGGCTTTGGAACCAGTGGCAAAGAAAAAGAAACGGTGCCAGACACGCAAACTGCTCAATCCGAGATGGAGCCAGGTTTATTGAGGGTTGCTGCAGCTGCACCCATCCAGGCAAGGGATGAGTCCTCCATCACACCCCTGACTTGGTCCTTGTAGATGATAAGGAGACTTTGAGGGATCAGGAGGTGAGCCATTTGTCAGAGTACCCAGCCTCTGTACTGCTCCTGTAGCCACAGTGTTGATATATATGGCACGTCCAGTTGACCCCTAAGATGTTGATGGTGAAGAGCTCGGTGATAGCGGTGCCATTGAAGGTCAGACGGAGGTGGCTGGGATTTCTTTTGCTTCAGGTGGTCACTAAAGTAGCGTGAATGTTACCTGCCACTCGTCGGCCAAAGTCTGAATGTTAACCAGGTCCTGCTGGAAACAACAACAGCTTGCATTTAAACATAGCGCCTTTAACATAGTAAAGGCTAGCAAGAGCTTCTTCATTATCGGAGGGTTGTGAATGGAGCTGAACAGTGCAGTTGTTTGGGGGAGGGGGGACGTGTCAGGGCCGAATGGGGAGAGGGGTGTTTAGGTCCAAGAACTTTAATGGGAGGATAGAGTCTGGAATTACTGGGGGAAGATGGGATAAAGGAGTGTTGGGGGAGTGGGAACATGGGATGTGGGAGGTGGGACAGTGGAAACATGGGGTGTGGGAGGTGGGGGAGTGGAAACGTGGGAGTGTGGGACAGTGGGAACATGGGATGTGGGAGTGTGGGACAGTGGGAACATGGGATGTGGGAGGTGGGGGAGTGGGAACATGGGATGTGGGAGGTGGGACAGTGGAAACATGGGGTGTGGGAGGTGGGGGAGTGGAAACGTGGGAGTGTGGGACAGTGGGAACATGGGATGTGGGAGGTGGGGGAGTGGAAACATGGGATGTGGGAGGTGGGGGAGGTGGGACAGTGGGAACATGGGATGTGGGAGGTGGGACAGTGGGAACATGGGGTGTGGGACAGTGGGAACATGGGGTGTGGGACAGTGGGAACATGGGGTGTGGGACAGTGGGAACATGGGGTGTGGGACAGTGGGAACATGGGGTGTGGGACAGTGGGAACATGGGATGTGGGAGGTTTGGGGGGTGGGACAGTGGGAACATGGGATGTGGGAGTGTGGGAACATGGGATGTGGGAGGTGGGGGAGTGGAAACATGGGAGTGTGGGACAGTGGGAACATGGGATGTGGGAGGTGGGACAGTGGGAACATGGGATGTGGGAGGTGGGACAGTGGGAACATGGGGTGTGGGACAGTGGGAACATGGGGTGTGGGACAGTGGGAACATGGGATGTGGGAGGTTTGGGGGGTGGGACAGTGGGAACATGGGATGTGGGAGTGTGGGAACATGGGATGTGGGAGGTGGGGGAGTGGAAACATGGGAGTGTGGGACAGTGGGAACATGGGATGTGGGAGGTGTGGGAGGTGGGACAGTGGGAACATGGGATGTGGGAGGTGGGACAGTGGGAACATGGGGTGTGGGACAGTGGGAACATGGGGTGTGGGACAGTGGGAACATGGGGTGTGGGACAGTGGGAACATGGGATGTGGGACAGTGGGAACATGGAATGTGGGAGGTTTGGGGGGTGGGACAGTGGGAACATGGGATGTGGGTGTGTGGGACAGTGGGAACATGGGGTGTGGGACAGTGGGAACATGGAGTGTGGGACAGTGGGAACATGGGAGGTGGGAACATGGGATGTGGGAGTGTTGGAGGTGGGACAGTGGGAACATGGGATGGGTGGGACAGTGGGAACCTGGCGGGTGGGACAGTGGGGATGTGGGGTGGGGGAGGTTCGGGCGGGTGGGACAGTGGGGATGGGGGAGGTTCGGGCGGGTGGGACAGTGGGGATGAGGGAGGTTTGGGCGGGTGGGACAGTGGGGATGTGGGATGGGGGAGGTTTGGGCGGGTGGGACAGTGGGGATGGGGGATGGGGGAGGTTCGGGCGGGTGGGACAGTGGGGATGTGGGATGGGGGAGGTTCGGGCGGGTGGGACAGTGGGGATGGGGGATAGGGGAGGTGCGGGTGGGACAGTGGGGATGGGGGAGGTTCGGGCGGGTGGGATAGTGGGGATGTGGGATGGGGGAGGTTCGGGCGGGTGGGACAGTGGGGATGGGGGAGGTTTGGGCGGGTGCGGGTGGTGGTGAGACTGTGGTCCAGCTTTAAGTCCTTTAAAGTACTTGCTGTGTTTTTACTGTCTCCCCTCAACCCCCAACACATCGTTCGTACCCGAGCCCAGGGTCACCCTCCCAGAACTACCAAACCATAAGCCCCTTCCCCGCCCCAGCCTGTATTAAAGACTGGCCCACATGGACCTTGTAAACTATCGATGCTCACATCAACATTTCGTGCTGCTACATTCTGTAAATCCCCTTCTTGTATAATGTCTAATATTAATTTACAATCCTCAGTGAGATAGCTTGAGGAATCTTTAATGAAGAGTATATTTTTTAAACTTTTCCTTTCTCTGCAGGATGAAGAGAAAAGTATAAGAAACCGCAAACCAGGCGGAAGCTCCCGGGAGTCCCCACCTCCCCCTCACACAGATGCTTAAACTCCACATCGAGCCCTGCACCGCACATTCAGCCTGACCGACAACACCCGCTTCAGTAACGGAACTTAGCGAAACAAAGGGATTTACAAAATTATGCTGTTGAATAGCAAAACACCTCTTGCGCCAGTCTGGGAATGAGTTTTGCTTATTGTATTGTATCCCCTTCTCCATCAGAGACTTTATTCCTTTTGTGTTTCCAGTTTACAAGAGCTGGTATTAACCAGCTGCAGATACCGAAGTAGCGCAAGTTACTGCGGTAGTTTGAGTTTGCGGTTGTGTGCCGTGTTCCTGTTAGCTCAGGATGAATTGAGCTGCTGAGTCCATGTCCTGCTTTGAATCCGTTTTCCCCTCAGAGGGACATTTGCTGCTCGCTCCCGGTGCTTTTTAAAGACGTCATCGAGACTCGGATTGTGAGCGGGCTCGCCCCTCGCAGCTAGCTGGCCACACCGCGCCACAGGCTGAGCTCGTCGTGTTTGCCTCTTTTCATCCAGAGGCAACATAGGGAAGAGAAACTCACTTTTACAAGTTACACGGATTACTGCCTACAATGACCAGCTTTGTTCAAACCCTGATGTGAACCCCGCACCACCCCCCCCCCCCCAGATATTCTGCCCCATAATCAGAGGTACAAGGATGGTGCTACCGTGCCCAATACCTTTAACACAGCTCAATCTCCAGCTCTGTGTGTACGCAGTGCTGTTACCAGCTGAATTTAACCGCAAAAATTCTAGTTAGTATTCTTAAAAATGAGAGCATCAAGGGAGATAATTTAGGTTTAATGTTGCACTCTGATTTTCCCCACACAGTACAACTTGTCTCTTTGACTTAAAGCAGCAGCTGAGTTACTGTATGTTTATCTCTCTCTCTCCCACCCCCCTCTCTCCCACCCCCCTCTCTCCCTCCCACCCCTCCCTCTCCCTCCCACCCCTCTCCCTCCCACCCCTCTCTCTCGCACTCTCTCCACCCCCCCAACCCAATCCCCGTCTCTCCCTCTCGCTCCCCGGGCGTTGATGCAATGGGCCTGTACTATTCACAATTCACCATTCTACTGCCTGTCCTATCCACACAGCTTGTACACAGATTATTCACTGGTGTAGGACCTAACTTATTGAGTTTGCCCATCTAACCAGCGTGTGAGTGGGACCTGGGTAGCTCAGTGGCACTGACCTTCCACCTCTGGCTCCTCCGCGTTCGAACGTGACCTAGAATGGTGGAAGGAAAGGCTCCGCACTCTGCTGCCGACAATGGTCCAACATGAAATGATTCTGGGGAACCCCTTACCCAATTACTAGTGAGTGTGAATTTACAAAAAAACTGCTAGCTTGTAGTCTCGACCTGACTCTCTGATGTCAGAATGATTGCTGGTGTGGGGTTTGGTACAGTTGGGGGAATGGTCCTGCTTCAAGTTTGGGGTTAAGGCATGTTGTTTGGGCAGTGGGAGGGGGCAGGACTGTAACACCCTGCCCTGGATGATTTCCCTGACGTATTTGCTGCTAGAATCGATTTCAGCTGGAGTTCATACCAGTAGTCTACAGATAACCTTTAACCTTTTGCCCTGATTCTTAACAGCCCAGAATAAGTGTGACTGAAGTAACTCATTTATCATCCAGCCCTCACCCCTTCTCCCCGGGACCAGAGTGCAATACTTAAAGATTAAAAGCTGCTTTGTGACTGTAACTAGGACCCATTCCCGGAGACTGTCTACCTCGACCCTCCAGCCACACCATCCTTTGATGATTGTGACACTGCCTCACTGTGAATGGTGTCAACAGCACCGTTCACAACACAAGTAGCCAGGTAACTGCTGTGTGTGCTATACCAAACCACTCCAGGTCACCGCATAACAGAGGACAGTCCCTGTACTGTGCTTCACGAGTTACTCCTGGGGGGAATCTGGGAGTGACTCGCTGCCATTTCTTCGGGTGCCGACGGGGAAAATACAAGAGCGACATTTTAATCATTGCTGAGGAATTGCTTTTGCTATTGAGAATTAGCCACAGCTTCGTTGATGAGGCTGATTTACCCAGCCTGTACTTGCCTTCTTGGAGCCAGTTATATAAATATGGACTGTCGTATCCAATCAATAGACTAGCGTTCGGATGGTCCAACATTTCAGTGTTACTAAAAGGATCCTGTTTGATTATTGCTCATGCAGTGCCAGTCTGAAGTGAGGCCATTGCAGATAGTTACAAACAAGAGGCAACCGTCGGCTCCCGATAGTGGGCCTTTGAGGGGTCCCCAAGCAATGTTCCCTTTAAGCAGCGTGGCGCTCCAGAGACCCCGCTCTTCAATTGGAAAAACTGCGCATGCGCGGACTTTTGAATGGGTCACGCAGCCCGTTAAAAGGGGCACACGGCCCAAAAATAACTTGCGGGGAACATCGCCCCCAAGTCGGATGTCTGGCTGGTGCAGGTGGTACTGCATTGGCCACACAATGAGGGTACGACCAGTCGGCACTAGATGAGGTCCTCACCTCGGGAAGGATTGAGCCACGGCAATCCTGGGGGGGTGGGAATGTGTTGGCATGTGGCACGCATGGCTAAGCCCCTGTTTTACTGGGTGCTTGGTGAAGGTTGCTGACTGCCCTCAGTCAGAGGGTGGCACGTTCTACAGGGAGCAAAGTACTGGGGATAAGACAGGCTGGGCCCAAGTATAACCAGACGATTAAAGGGCCATTCTCAGCAACTCCGCAACATTGCACAGCCGTTGTAAAAACCAATGGATCCTCGGGTTTGTTGCACCTCCGACACTAGCAAACTAACAATGCAATTTTCAGTTGAACTTTTTTAACCTCGCCGTCTGCTATTTGCACTGGTCAATAATGGATGTTAAATAATTCTGTGCATTTTGTAGATTTTTCATTTGCAATAAATAACGTGATTTATTTCTAAAGTTAGACAATGATTCAATATATTGTTGACTAACAGGAGATGTCACTATCATTTTGTGATGGTGTGAATATTTAAATAATGTAATGGTATTAAATACTATTAATTGTAACCTAAACCATACTATTGTGTGTGTATCATTTTTCTAACATTGGCTGAAACTGGGTTGGGATTAACAGCATTCAGTCCTTTCACCAGCGTGGAAATCTCTCCCTAGCTGCGGCGAATGCTGCTTACCATTAGCTGGTGGGTGGCATCCGGGATAAGATGTGACCCCTGCCTACATCCCCACCCGCCCGCAAAGCACCATAAATGACTCCATTCAGCAGCCTGCTTGAGACCTAGGAAAGCTGCCTCATGGAGTTCACGTTACTGCCAGAGCCACAATAGTCCTGCAATCCCTGTTTGCGGGCGCCAGTCGCTGCCACGTTATCACATTGGGGGGGCAGGGGGTAGCAAGCCTTTGGCTTCGTGATGGCATTCCTGCCTCAGAGTCCGAAGGTTCAGGGTTCGCACCCCGCTCCAGACAGTCCCGGCGAGCTCCGCCGCTGAACTCTGGGTTGACATCCAGCAGGATACTCGCGTCCAGAGAGAGTGCAAAGATATGCAAACGATGATCACGCCACCCTGTCTGACTGATCAGCCTGTGCATCCTTCCACAAGAAATGAAATGATCACAATGGGGCGAAGAGTTGGAGCAGTTGTCAGGGGCTCTATCTCCAGACCCCTCCCAGCGGCAGCGAGCTCTGTTAGCGACCGTACAACCCAACAGTGAAATGGAGAAAGGTTGCTCCGTGCTCCTGTCTGTGGTCACACGACTCCGCACCTGCCCAGTCACCCAGCCATGCAATCAGAATTACACTTAAACTACACAAGAACATTTGATCAGATTGGATGTCAAAAATGTATTTTTCCAATAAACCGTATGTTGCTGCAGACAGCTGCTTGGGAAATTCCACAGGAAAATCAAGAGCTTAGTTAGGATGGCATGTTGCTTACACTTCCCTGTGCCCACTTGCGCATGTGAATGCCAAGGTGCACAAATTGTCAGTCGGAGTGGGGGGTTGCAGCGGGGAGTGCCTCAGCCCCTGTGACCTGATGTTAGAAATTGCAGGATGTCAAAAAATTGGCAGGAGAGGAACAAGTGAATTGAAGGTCTTAACCTGGTAGCTGAGTGTATACTGCATAGTACATAAGACTCAGGTGTGCTTGGCCATTTAATCTCGGCATCTCTGAGTTGAGTGCTTTTCATTGTGTTTTGTGTATTATCTGGATGCTTTCTATCCCAAAACCTACCGTCAATAAATGAACAAAGTACATTGCAATCTGAAAGACTGCAGTTACTGTTTGCCTCCTCGTTCCCGCTGTACACCTCAATTCAAAGCTCCAGCCTAGTGGGGGATTCACAGTGTGTGTTATTGAGGTTGTGTGAATAGAGTCTGAGTGAGCGGACCTGAGGGAGGAACGGAGTCGGAGACTGGGGATAAAGGCAGCGTGGAGCAGAGGCCTGGGAGTCTGAGTGAGCGGACCTGAGGGAGGAACGGAGTCGGAGACTGGGGAAAAAGGCAGTGCAGAGCAGAGACCTGGGAGTCTGAGTGAGCGGACCTGAGGGAGGAACGGAGTCGGAGACTGGGGATAAAGGCAGTGCAGAGCAGAGACCTGGGAGTCTGAGTGAGCGGACCTGAGGGAGGAACGGAGTCGGAGACCGGGGGTAAAGGCAGCGCGGAGTAGAGGCCTGGGAGTCTGAGCAAGTGGACTACCTGCGAGGGAGACAGTCGGCAAGCGACACAACGAAGGAGTGGTGTCAGAATTCAAAGATGTCGCTGGCACAAGGGAGCTGAAGTGAGTATCGGGTGAGTGTGGCCAGTTTTTTTTGTTCTGTTTGAGTATATTTCTGCTAAGTAGATCATAGCCTATCCAATAGAGGGAAGTGCTGATTGGTGGGTAGCTGATGAGTGTTTCTTGTTAAGTTTTAAGTTTATTTCTGCTAAATTACCTCCATAGTCTGGTAAATAGAGGCATGGCAGGGCAGCTCAGTCCCGTGATTTGCACATCCTGGGCCATGTGGGATATCCAGGGTGCTTCTTGTGGCCTGGACAACCACGTGTGCAGGAAGTGTCACCAACTGCAGCAACTCGAGCTCCGGGTTTCGGAGCTTGAGCGGCGGCTGGAGTCACTACAGTGCATCCGCGAGGCTGAGAGATACTTGGAAAGCACGTTTCTAGAAGTGGTCACCCCGCAGCCTCAGAATGTGCAGGCAGAGAGGGAATGGGTGACCACCAGACAGAGAAGGAGGACCAGGCAGGTAGGGCAGGAATCCCCAGAGTGCATCTTGCTCGCTAACCGGTTCACAGTTCTGGAAACTGGTGGGGATGATGGTTCCTCTGGGCAGAGCAGCCAGAACCAAGGCCACGGCACCACTGGTGGCTCAGCTGCACAGGGAGGAGGAAGAAGAGTGGAAGAGCAATAGCGATAGGGGATTCATTGGTATGGGGAACAGATGGGCGTTTCTGTGGATGCAGCCGTGGACTCCAGGATGGTATGTTGCCTCCCTGGTGCCAGGATCAAGGATGTCACTGAGCGGCTGCAGGACACTCTGAAGGGGGAGGGTGAACAGCCAGAGATCGTTGTCCAGATCAGTACCAACGACATAGGTAGAAAGAGGGATGAGGTCCTGCAGGCAGAATATAGGGAGCTAGGAGAGAGATTAAAAAGCAGGACCTCCAAGGTAGTAATCTCCAGATTACTCCCGGTGCCACGTGCTAGTGAGTACAGGAATAGGAGGATAGAACAGATGAATGCGTGGCTGGAGAGATGGTGCAGGAGGGAGGGCTTTAGATTCCTGAGGCATTGGGACCGTTTCTGGGGAAGGTGGGACCTGTACAAGTCGGATGGGTTACACCTCAACAGAGCCGGGACCAATAGTCTCGCGGGGAGGTTTGCTAGTGCTGTTGGGGAGGGTTTAAGCTAGCTTGGCAGGGGGATGGGCACCAGCATATAGGAGCAGAAAAGAGGAATAAGGTGCATAAAAGAGTGAGTGTGTTGGATAGTACTAGAGAAGAAAGTAGTACTGGAGGCAGAAGTAGTAACATATTAGATAGGAGCAAAGAAAGACTATGAAAAATTGAAAAATGGGCTTAGAATGCATGTACGTAAACACACAGTGTGGTGAATAAGGTTGGTGAGCTACAAGCACAATTAGCCGTGTGGCAATATGATGTTGTAGCTTAAACGGTGAGGACTGGGCACTTGATATTCAAGGGTACAAGGTGTTCAGAAAAGATAGGGAGGAAAAAAGGGAGGTGGGGTGGCAGTGCTGATTAAGCAAGACATTGTGTTGGAAAGGGAGGATGTTCTTGAGGGGACAAGGACCGAATCATTTGGTTAGAGTTGAGGGGCAAAAAGGGTATGATCACGCTATTGAGGGTATTCTACAGGCCTCCAAATAGTGAGAGGGAGGTAGAGGAGCAGATCTGCAGGGAAATCGCAGAGATATGCAAGAGCTATAGAGTGGTGATATTGGGGGACTTTAATTACCCAAATATCGATTGGGAAAATGTTAGAGTAAAGGGAAAGGAGGGGGAGGAATTTCTGAAATGTGTTCAGGAGAATTTCCTTGACCAGTATGTTCTTGGCCCAACGAGGAAGGAGGCATTGCTGGATCTGGTGCTGGGGAATGAGGTGGGCCAGGTCGACCAAGTGTCTGTGGGAGAACACTTGGGTACGAGTGATCATCGTATCATAAGATTTAGATTAGCAATGTAGTGGAGAAAGGAACAATCTAGAGTGGAACTTCTAAACTGGAATAGGGCTAACTTCAATGGGATGCGAAAGGATCTAGCCAGGGTAAAATGGAACCAAAGACTGACAGGAAAAACTGTAACGGAACATTGGGAGATCTTTAAGGAAGAGATATTTTGCGTCTGTTTTCACAAAGGAGAGGGGCGAAGCAGACATTGCTATCAGGGAGCAGGAGTGTGAAATATTAGATGAAATAAACATAGTGAGAGAGGAAGTATTAAGGGGTTTAGCAGCTTTAAAAGTGGATGAATCCTCAGGCCTGGATTAAATGTATCCCAGGCTGTTAAGCGAAGCAAAAGAGGAAATAGCAGAGGCCCTGACCATCATTTTCCAATCCTCTCTGGCTTCAGGTGTGGTGCTGGAGGACTGCTAATGTGGTACCCTTGTTTAAAAAGGGAGAAAAGGATAGACCGAGTAATTACAGGCCAATCAGCCTAACCTCGGTGGTGGGAAAATTATTGAAAAGAATTCTGAAGGACAGGATAAATCTTCATTTAGAAAGATACGGATTAATCAAGGATAGTCAGCACGGATTTGTTAAGGGAAGGTCGTGTCTGACGAACTTGATTGAAGTTTTTGAGGAGCTAACATGGAGGGTAGATGAGGGTAGTGTGTTTGATGTAGTGTAAATGGACTTCAGCAAGGCTCTTGGTAAGGTTCCACATGGCAAACTGGTCACGAAGTTAAAAGGGCAAAGTGTCAAGTTGGATTCAAAACTGGCTCAGACAGGAAGCAGAGTGTAATGGTTGATGGGTGTTTTTGTGACTGGAAGGCTGTTTCCAGTGGGGTTCCGCAGGGCTCAGTACTAGGTCCCTGGCTTTTTGTGGTATATATCAATGATCTAGACTTGAATATAGGGGGTATGATTAAGAAGTTTGCAGATGATACTAAAATCGGCTGTGTGGTTGATACTGAAGAAGGAAGCTGTAGACTGCAGGAAGATATCAATAAATTGGTCAGGTGGGCAGAACAGTGGCAAATGGAATTCAATCCGGAAAAGTGAGGTAATGCATTTGGGGAAGGCTAACAAGGAAAGGGAATACACATTAAATGGTAGGACACTGAGTCGTGTAGAGGAACAAAGGGACCTTGGAGTGCATGTCCACAGATCCCTGAAGGTAGCAGGCCAGGTAGATGAGGTGGTTAAGAAGACATACGGAATGCTTGCCTTTATGAGCCGTGGCATAGAATACAAGAGCAGGGGGGTTATGCTTCAACTGTATAAAACACTAGTTAGGCCTCAGCTAGAGTACTGCGTGCAGCTCTGGTCACCACATTACAGGAAAGATGTGATTGCACTAGAGAGGGTACAGAGGAGATTTACAAGGATGTTGCTGGGAGTAGAGAATCTTAGCTATGAGGAAAGACTGGATAGGCTGGGTCTGTTTTCCTTGGAACAGAGGAGGCTGAGGGGAGATCTTATTGAGGTGTATAAAATTATGAGGGGCCTAGATAAAGTGGATAGAAAGGACCTATTTCCCTTTGCAGAGGTGTCAAAAACCAGGGGGGCACAGATTTAAAGTAATTGGTGGGAGGTTTAGAGATGATTTGAGGGGAAATGTCTTCACCCAGAGGGTTGTGGGGGTCTGGAACTCACTGCCTGAAAGGATGGTAGAGGCAGAAACCCTAACATAGAAACATAGAAGATAGGACCAGGAGTAGGCCACTCGGCCCCTCGAGCCTGCTCCGCCATTCAATGCGATCATGGCTGATCATCCAAATTCAGTACCCTGTCCCTGCTTTCTCCCCATACCCCTTGATCCCTTTAGCCTTAAGAAATATATCCAACTCCTTCTTGAATATATTTAATGAACTGCCCTCCACCGCCTTCTGTGGTAGAGAGTTCCACAGGTTCACCACTCTCTGGGTGAAGAAATTCCTCCTCATTTCTGTCCTAAATGGCCTATCCTTTATCCTTAGACTGTGTCCCCTGGTTCTGGACTCCCCGACCATCGGGAACATCCTTCCTGCATCTAGTCTGTCCAGTCCTGTCAGAATTTTATAAGTTTCAATGAGATCACCTCTCATTCTTCTAAACTCCAGCGAGTACAAGCCCAATCGACCCAATCTCTCCTCATACTTCATTCCGGCCATCCCAGGTATCAGCCTGGTGAATCTTCGTTGAACTCCTTCCATGGCAAGAACATCCTTCCTCAGATAAGGCGACCAAAACTGCACACAATACTCAAGATGTGGTCTTACCAAGGCCCTGTACAACTGCAGCAAGACATCCTTGTTCCTGTACTCCAACCCTCTCGCTACGAAGGCCAACATACCATTTGCCTTCTTAACCGCCTGCTGCACCTGCATGCTTACCTTCAGCGACTGGTGCACAAGGACACCCAGGTCTCGTTGCACTTCCCCTTCTCCCAATCTATTGCCATTTAGATAATCTGCCTTCCTGTTTTTGCCACCAAAGTGGATAACCTCACATTTATCCACGTTATTTTGCCTCTGCCATGTTTCTGCCCAATCACCCAACATGTCCAAATCATCCTGGAGTTTCTCGACATCCTCCTCACAGCACACATGCCCACCCAGCTTTGTGTCGTCTGCAAATTTGGAGATATTACATCTAGTTCCCTTGTCCAGATCATTTATATATATTGTGAATAGCTGGGGTCCAAGGACCGATCCCTGCGGTACCCCACTAGTCACTGCCTGCCATTCGGAAAAAGACCCGTTTATTCCAACTCTTTGCTTTCTGTCTGCCAACCAGTTCTCTATCCAAGTCAATACCTTGCCCCCAATCCCATGTGCCTTAACTTTACACACTAATCTCTTATGCGGGACCTTATCGAAGGCCTTCTGCAAGTCCAGATACACCACATCCACTGGTTCTCCCTTATCTATTTTACCAGTTACATCCTCAAAAAATTCCAGTAGATTAGTCCAGCACGGTTTACCTTTTGTGAATCCATGTTGTCTTTGTCCGATCCTGTCACTGTTTTCCAAATGCTCTGCTACCACATTTAAAAAGTACTTGGATGTGCACTTGGGATGCTGTAACCTGCAGGGCTATGGACCAAGAGCTTGGAAGTGGGATTAGTCTGGATAGCTCTTTGTTGGCCGGCGTGGACATGATGGGCCGAAATGGCCTCCTTCCGTACTGTAACTTTCTATGATTCTATGTCCCAAGTACAGGCTAGGAAAATTCCAACAAGAGGGAAGGGTAAGGGAACCAAAGCAAGGCCTCCTTGGATGACGAGGGAGATAGAGAAGACGATGAAACAAAAAAAAAGGGTGTATGATGAATGTCAGGTGAATTCTTCAAGGGAGAACCAGACCATATACAATAAGTTGAGACGGGAAGTGAACATGAAAATAAAATTGGCAAAGAGAGAATATGAGAGTAGAATGGCGGTTTACATAAAAGGGAACCCAAAAATCTTCTGTTGTGTATGTAATATGTGTGCTACTTTGAACCTATGGACAGGACTGCACTACTTGTTGGGCGTAGTGATACGCAGTACCACTCCTGGCCATAGGGGTATAAATAGTACTGTGGGTACTGATCCCCCTCAGTTCCCGCCTGTGGGCATGAAGTAAAGACCTATGTATAGTCCCTACCTCCAACCAGTAAAGACCTGTTTGAGTTATACGTTTAAGTCTTTGTGTTAATTGTTCAATACAATACACATACTTAACACTGGCGACGAGTCGGTTCGAACCCTGCGGCAGTTATTCCACAGCGGCTTCGTCCAAAGACAGGACGTTGAAGAGAGGTTCCAATCCTCAACACCCCACTGAAAACTGAAGGGCAGCAGAAATCCTGACAGCTTCCAGCGACTGGCAGCGACAGGCATTAGGACCCTGAAGCCTCCATCAACGACTGAAAACGGGAGGACAGAAGACATCCTGCAGCTTTTTCAACCTCGGTGGTGGGTAAGCCAAGCAGCGTTGGCTGCAAAGACAGGGCTGGGGGAAGTCGGAGGTAGAAGGGCAATCGATCGAAATCCCTGATAAGGGCCGCACTCGGGCTGGAAGGCGCAGCGTCGGCAGACACTGAGGGCGCGAGCGGGTAAGCCAGAGCCCGGGAGGGAGCGAGCAAGAGCCGCCGAGCGGGTGAGCCAGAGGCCGGGAGCCGCTTCAAGCGGGAGGCGCTTAGCGGGCCAGCGATCGCACCGGTGATAAGGGCTGAGAACCGTTTCGGGCGGGCGGCGCACCAGCGATCGCACAGGAGATAAGAGCCGCAGTCGGGCTGAAAGTCAGCGACGAGAAGCGCAGGAAAACCGCCATTGAAGTGGGCGGGGAGAGCGAGAAGCGCGGGAAAGCCGCCATTTTTCGCGGGAAAACCGCTGGGGAAGAAGGCAGAAGCGGGAAAACCGCCATTTTGTGGGCGGAGGACGACGGCAAGAGCGGGAAGCCGCCATCTTGGATAACAGTAAAAAAAAAAAAATCTGAGAAATTGCAAATCTGATAAAGTACTACAATGCCTAAACACGGGAATATTAGCAACTTTGATAGTGACATCGAAGATTGGGCCATATATGTTGAACGAGTTAAAAATTATTGTAAGGCCAATAAAATTCGTGAGGCTGATAAAGCACTAACATTATTAAATTTAATGGGTGCGAAGACATACGGGCAATTGAAACACCTGTTATCACCAGATGAACCGGCGGATAAGACGTTCGATGAGATTGTTACTGTCCTGAAAGATCATCTAAACCCCACGCCGCTGATGCTAGCGGAACGATTTAAATTTTACGACAGAAGGCAGCTACAGCATGAAAGCAATGCTAATTATTTGCTGGAATTGCGTAAATTAGCGAAATATTGCCAGTTTGGAACGGGATTGACAGAGGCACTTCGAGACAAATTTGTGTGTGGTTTATTTAAACAGGATACACAAAAGCGACTGCTCGAGGAGAATGAGCTGACGCTTGAGAAGGCGGTCACTATGGCAGCAGCACACGAAGCCGCAGCGAGAGGCACGGCAGTAATGCAGCTACGGTCACCGGAGCTCAGTGCACACAAATTGGGTGTGAGTTCTGGCAAATGTTATCGTTGTGGAAAGACAACGCATGATCAGAACCAGTGTTGGTTTAAAAACCAAGAATGTAGAACTTGTGGTAGGCTTGGACATATAGCTAGAGTATGCAGGTCAGGGAAGAAGACCAGCAACAAGAAGTCACCGCAAGGAAAATACGCAAAGGTACACAAGGTGACCGAACAGGAGTCCGATTCAGACGCTAGCAGTAATGAACTGGCTAGCTTAAGCTGTAATGAACTGGCTAGCTTAAGAGTACTCAACGCTGGTAAGGGTGCAGACCTCCAGACAATTTGGGTCACTCTTCAGATAGAAGGAGTCCAAGTAAAACTGGAATTGGACACTGGATCGGCATTGACGGTCATAAATAAGAAAGATTACGGAAAGTTATTCCAGCATATTCCCCTACAGGATACGGGGATTATATTGAAAACATACACGGGGCAAAGAGTGTACCCCATCGGGAAAATAGAGGTTGCAGTGGTCCACAAGGGCGAAGACAGTCAAATAATGGACTTATATGTGATATCTGAAGGAGGTCCTCCACTACTAGGACGGGAGTGGATTAGGAAAATGAATATGGACTGGCATTTCCTACAAACAATAACGAGTGAGAACTCGGTGAAGATAGTCGGCCCAGACTCTGGAACGGATGATGGTAAGCCCAACTCAGGTGCAAAAGACAAAGTTTCAGCACAGAATTCCACTGAGCAACAACAACATAGTTTAACTGTGGATTCTGAGTCTGGCAAGTCTACTGATGTGCCCATTTCTGAGGGACACCGGGCTCGAACTCAACTCCATTTCAAACTACAACAGCAATTAGAACAAATGCTTCGCCGTTTTGAGCAAGAGTTGAATGCAACGAAAGAGTTCTTTGATATAGAGTTGGAGAATCTGGAAAGGCAACAGAAGCAGCTGATGGAGAAAATGGAGCAGGAGCACACAAAACGTCTGATGTCAGAGGAGTTAACGGTCAGCCAACTCCTGCATATGCTGAAGGACAGGACTCTGAAATGGGAAAAACTTGAACATGAACTTCAATATTCAAACGAAAGGGGTTTGGAGCTCTCAAAGGTTATTGGAAGAGCTGAGGTGGCAACACAGACTGAGATGACTGCAACAGAGCAGCCCTTGGATGCCAAAAGTACGCTGACTCACGTCAACGTAGAACAACAGACCGCTGAAACAGCTGCTCCGGTAGAGGGATTGCATAGTCCGATCAATCAATCTCCAAAGGAAGTTGAAGTATTAAAATCACAAATGAGGTCACTAGTAAACGACTTGCTGAAAGCCCAGAAAAAGCTGGATGCAGAGGTACACATGAAGAAGTCTCTTCAGGAAAGATGTCTGGATTTGGAACAAGAGCTGGCTAACGTCCAGCTGGGTATGGAGGAAATAGACAACCCTCTCACTGGTCTAGCTCAGGACGACACCGAATATTACGATGTCCTGTCCTGCCCAGCTTGTAACTTCGACTCCCAAAGTGCAGAAATCATGGAGGAGCACCAAAAGTCTACGGAACATCGGGAGAAGCTGGCTCTACGACGGAAACAGGAGGAAGAGAAGGAGGAACTGCGCATGCAGCTGGCAGCTGTGGCAGCTGACAATGGAGCCCAGAGAGTCTCCAAGAAGCAGAAAAGGAAAAGTAAAAACAGAAGATGACCCATCTGAACCATTATCACCTCTACCAGATCACACACGTGGTCCCTCCGAACGGAGCCAATTCAGTTCGGAAGTTCAAACTGTTAAATCCATGGAAGGACTATTGAATGAGTCACTCCAGCAACGTGAACCGACTACACCACAGAGATTGAATCTGTGAACTGTTTTCCGCAGAGACTGAATCTGTGATCTGTTTTGACATGAAGTTATCTATGTATCTATGTTATTCTGTTATGTAAACCTGAAGTTATATATGTATATATGTTATTACGTTATGTTAAATGGGGAGATGACTGTAAAGCTAGGAAGGGAGGAATGTTGTGTATGTAATATGTGTGCTACTTTGAACCTATGGACAGGACTGCACTACTTGTTGGGCGTAGTGATACGCAGTACCACTCCTGGCCATAGGGGTATAAATAGTACTGTGGGTACTGATCCCCCTCAGTTCCCGCCTGTGGGCATGAAGTAAAGACCTATGTATAGTCCCTACCTCCAACCAGTAAAGACCTGTTTGAGTTATACGTTTAAGTCTTTGTGTTAATTGTTCAATACAATACACATACTTAACATCTTCTACCGGCATGTAAACAGTAAGCAGGTAGTAAGAGGCGGGGTGGAGCCTATGAAAGACAAAGAAGGTGATATATGCTTAGAGACACAGGGCAAGGCTAGAATACTCAATGAGTACTTTGTATCGGTGTTTACTAAGGAGCTGGATGCTGACAAAATATCAGTAGTAGTGGAAAAGGTAGAAGCAATGGAAGGGGTGAAAATTGATAGACAGGATGTACTAGAAAGACTGGGTATGCTTAGAGTGGACAAGTCGCCTGGTCCAGATGGCTTGCATCCCAGGTTGCTAAGGGAATTGTGGGAGGAGATAGCGGAAAGACTTGCCATAATTTTCCAATCTTCCCTAGATGCGGGGGAGGTGCCTGAGGATTGGAAAGTGGCAAATGTGACACCATTGTTCAAGAAAGGATGTAAGGACAACCCTAGTAACTACAGGCCGGTCAGTTTAACATCAGTGGTGGGTAAAGTTTTAGAAACAATAATCAAGGAAAAAATTAACGGGCACTTGGAGAGGTTTAAGCTAATTAAGGAGAGCCAACACGGTTTTGTAAAAGGCAGATCGTGTTTGACTAATCTAATTGATTTTTTTGATGAAGTAACAGGGAGGATTGATGAAGGGAATGCAATGGATGTTGTCTACATGGATTTTAGGAAGGCGCTTGACAAAGTACCACATAGAAGGCTGGTTGACAAAATTGAGGCTCGTGGGTCAGTGGCAGATTGGATAAGGAATTGGTTTAAGGGCAGAAAACAGCAAGTTGTGGTAAATGGCTGTTTTTCAGACTGGAGGATGGTAGACAGTGGTGTTCCCCAAGGGTCAGTGCTGGGGCCACCACTATTTTTGATATATATATTGGAATACAGACCTGGATATTGGAATACAGAGTAGAATTTCTAAATTTGCCGAATGACACCAAACTTGGGGGTGTGGCAAACAGTGATGATGATATCAATCGACTGCAACAGGACATAGTAAGGCTAGTAGAATGGGCAGACAAGTGGCAGATGGAATTTAATACAGAGAAGTGTGAGGTGATGCATTTTGGCAGAAGGAACCGGGAGAGGCAATATACACTTAATGGCAAAATTTTAAAGAGTGTGCAGGGACAGAGGGACCTAGAAATTAATGTGCATGGGTCCCTGAAGGTGGCAGGACATATTGAGAGAGTGGTTAGCAAAGCATATGGGATCTTGGGCTTAATAAATAGAGGTATTGAGTACAAAAGTAGAGAAGTTATGCTGAATCTTTATAAAGCGCTGGTTAGGCCACATTGTATTGCGTCCAGTTCTGGTCACCACACTTTAGGAAGGATGTGAAGGCCCTTGAGAGGGGGCAGAGGAGATTTACCAGAATGGTTCCGGGGATGGGGGATCTTAGCTACAAGGACAGGTTGGAGAAGCTGGATTTGTTTTCATTCGAGCAAAGGAGGTTGAGGGGTGATTAGATCGAGGTGTACAAGATTATGACAGGTTTGGTAGGCTAGACTGGGAAAGACTGTTCCCACTAGTTGATGGGACACAGATTTAAGGTATTGGGCAAGCGATATACGGGGGACGTGAGGAAAAACTTTTTTACGCAGCGAGTGGTGAGGACCTGGAACTCGCTGCTGGTGGAAGTGGAGACATTCAATGTTTTCAAGGGGAGACTGGATAGGCACTTGAAGGAAATAAATTTGCAGGGCTACGGGGATAGAGCGGGGGAATGGGACTGACTGGATTGCTCTACAGAGAGCTGCACAGACTCGATGGGCCGAATGGCCTCCTTCTGTGCCGTTATGACTCTCAGACACAGCTTAGAAAGCCCTTCATTCAATTCTGAGGTTCGTCATATTTCAGATAAATGTGTGTGTAACCCATGCAGTCAGCCACACTCCAGCTTCCCCATTCTGCAGTCCGTCTCCGCTTCAAGCCGTTCCTGAATGTCTCTGGATTCAATTGTGTACAGGTTGTGGTCAGTGTAAAGATGCAGGAGCTTCCTGCTTTAACCAGTGTCCTAACATTCAACGTCACGCTGGTGGTAACTCTTCAACAGTGAATCAGGGGCTGAGAAGCTCTTGGAAAAGATTTTCTTTCCACAGAGGGTTGGCGGAGAGTGAAATGCTTTACCACAGGGTGTGGTTGAGGCAAAGACCATTGCATCTTTTACAGGAAAACTGGATAAATTTATTTGATCCAGCAGATATTACAATATTAAGGAAAGTCATTGACTGCACATAAGGAGCTGCTGCTTTTACAATAACATACTATCTGCCAGGTCTAACACAGGGTTAGGATAGTGGAAGGAGCTCCTGTGGTTTATTAAGAGCATTTCAACCCGAAGATGCAGCACATCCCTGAAACATTCTTCATATTTGATCATAAAATGACAGCTCACTTTTCCTTCAAGCTGCAGGCTATAGCATTTCCCACTCCCAGCAACTGAAAGTTGGGTAAAAAGAATTTATTCCCACCCATTGGGATTTTCTCTCTGCCTTCCGGCACTCTCATTCAGGGGTCCGCTGGGATCCTGCGCGAGTTTCCCGCCCTGGCACCGGCACCAGTTTGAGCCAGATTCCTTTCTCGGTGCGGAGAATCAGCTCGGGTTTTCTGCGCACCTCTGTCGCTGTGTCCAGTGCCAACTCGAAGCGGTACAGCGTCAGTGCCACGACCACCTTCATTTCAGACATGGCAAAGTTCTGCCCGATGCAATTCCTAAACAACAAAGAAAATCAGAGTCAGGGATATTTAGCGACAGCTCGAAGCACGAACCGCGCAAGCGACAGACATCCCACCTCCCCCCACTTCAACCTAGAATCGGGGTTAAATTATGTGGACAAGTTGCATAGACTAGGCTTGTATTCCCTCGATTATAGAAGATTGAGGGATGATCTAATCGAGGTGTTTAAGATGATTAAAAGATTTGAGAGTGTCGATAGAGAGAAATTATTTCCGCTGGTGACAGAGTCTAGAACAAGGGGGCTTAACCTTCAACTTGGAGCCAGGCCGTTCAGGGGTGATGTCTGGAAGCACTTCTTCACACAAAGGGGGGTGGAAATCTGGAAATCTTTCCCCCAAAGAGATGTTGAGACTGAGGGTCAATTGAAAATTTCAAAACTGAAATTGATATTTTTGTTTGGTAAAGGTATGAAGGGATATGGAACCAAGGCGGGTAGATGCAGATCAGCCATGATCTATTTTTGTTCATTCATTCACAGGATATGGGCGTCGCTGGCAAAGCCAGCATTTATTGCCCATCCCTAGTTGCCCTTGAGAAGGTGATGGTGAGCAGGAGCAGATAGAATCCCCGCCGAGGCGCTAAAACATGGTGGAGAAGCACTACTGGTGCGAATTCATGAACTCATTTCTCTTATGTGGAAGGAGGAGAGCATGCCAGGGGATCTCAGAGATGCCATAATTGTGACCATCTTCAAGAAAGGTGACAAGTCCGATTGCAGTAATTACAGAGGAGGTTCCCTGCTGTCTGCCACAGGGAAAGTCATCGCAAGAATCCTCCTCAATCGCCTTCTCCCAGTGGCCGAAGAGCTCCTCCCAGAGTCGCAACGCGGATTCCGCCCACTAAGGGGCACAATGGACATGATCTTCACCGCACGTCAATTACAAGAGAAATGCAGGGAACAGCACCAACCGCTGTACAAGGCCGCCTTTGATCTCAAAAAGGCCATCGATACTGTCAACCGTGAGGGATTATGGAGTGCCCTCAAATTCGGCTGCCCTTAAAAGTTTGTCACCGTCGTCCGCCTGCTTCACGACGACATGCAAGCCGTGATCCTGACCAACGGTTCCACTACAGACCCAATTCACGTACGAACCGGGGTCAAGCAAGGTTGTCATCACACCAACGCTCTTCTCTATTTTCCTTGCTGCAATGCTCCATCTCACCCACAGTAAGCTCCCTGCTGGAGTGGAGCTAATTTACAGAACAAACGGGAAACTGTTCAACCTCCGTCGCCTCCAGTCCAGATCCAAGGTCGTCCCATAGGCCTTACACTAAACATCCGTAAGACAAAGGTCCTCTACCAACCTGCCCCTGTCACACAGTACTGTCCCCCAATTATCAAAACCCAAGGCCTTGGACAATGTGGACCACTTTCCATACCTCAGGAGCCTACTGTCAACAAGGGCAGACATCGATGATGAAGTCCAACACCGCCTTCAGTGTGCCAGTGCAGCCTTCGGTCACCTGAGGAAGACAGTGTTTGAAGACCAGGACCTCAAACCCGGCACTAAGCTCATGGTCTACAGAGCAGCAGTGATACCCGCCCTCCTGTATGCCTCAGAGACATGGACCATGTACAGCAGGCACCTCAAAGCACTGGAGAGGTACCACCAATGCTGCCTCTGCAAGATCCTGCAAATCCATTGGCAGGATAGGCACACCAACGTCAGTGTTCTTGCTCAGGCCAACATCCCCAGCATCGAAGCTTTGACCACGCTCGATCAGTTCTGATGGACGAGTCACATCGTCCGCATGCCCGATACGAGACTCCCAAAACAAGCGCTCTACTCGGAGCTCCAACACGGCAAGAGAGCCCCAGGTGGGCAGATGAAACGCTTCAAGGACACCCTCAAAGCCTCCTTGAAAAAATGCAACATCCCCACCGACACCTGGGAATCCCTGGCCCAAGACCGCACAAAGTGGAGGAGAAGCATCCGAGAAGGCACCGAACACCTCGAGTCTCTTCGCTGGGAGCGAGCGGAAGCCAAGTGCAAACAGCGGAAGGAGCGCACATCAACCGAAGCACCCCACCCACCCACCCTTTCAACCACTGTCTGTCCCACCTGTGACAGAGACTGCAGGTCCCGCATTGGACTAATCAGTCACCTGAGAACTCATTTTTAATGTGGAAGCAAGTCATCCTCGGTTCCGAGGGACTGCCTAAGAAGAAGGTGGTGAGTCACCTTCTTGAACCGCTGCAGTCCGTGTGGTGAAGGTACTCCCACAGGCCTGTTAAGGAGGGAGTTCCAGGATTTTGACCCAGCAACGATGAAGGATCGGCGATATACTTCTAAGTCAGGATGGTGTGTGACTTTAATGTAGTAAAACGTCCCAAGGTGATTCACAGAAGTATTAAAAGACAAAAAAGTTGACACTGAGCCACATAAGGAGAAATTAAGGCAGGTGACCAAAAGCTTGGTCAGAGGTAGGTTTTAAGGAGCATCTTAAAGGAGGAAAGAGCGAGGCGGAGAGGCTTAGGCAGAGAATTATAGAGATTAGGGCCTCGGCCACAGAAGGCACGGCCGCCAATGGTTGAGCGATTATAGTCAGGGATGCTCAAGAGGGCAGAATTAGAGAAGCCAGACCAGGTAAGGGCGGCAGATTTCCTTCCCTGAAGGACATTAGTGAACCAGATGGGTTTTTACGACATTCCTGTAATTTCATGGTCACCATTACTGATACCAGCTTTTTTTTTCCAGATTTATTTAATTAACTGAATTTAAATTCCCAGCTGCCGTGGTGGGATTTGAACTCATGGTCTCCGGATCATTCGCACTTCTCTCGACCCCTCCACGCTCTCTAAATTGTCAGACTGCTTGTTGAGCAGTTCTGGATGAGCAAAAATTTTCTCCAATTAAATATTGGGAAGACCGAAGCCATTGTCTTTGGTCCCCACCACAAACTCCGTTCCCTCGTCACTGACTCCATCCCTCTCCCTAACATCTGTCTGAGGCTGAGCCACACTGTTCGCAACCTCGGTGTCATATTTGACCCTGAAATGAGCTTCTGACCACACATCTGTGGCATGACTAAGACCGCCTACTTCTACCTCCGTAACATCGCCCGTCTCCGCCCCGCCTCAGCTCATCTGCTGCTGAAACCCTCATCCATGCCTTTGTTACCTCTAGACTTGACTATTCCAACGCACTCCTGGTGGCCTCCCACATTCTACCCTACGTAAACTTGAGGTGATCCAAAACTCGGCTGCCCGTGTCCTAACTCGCACCAAGTCCCGTTCACCCATCACCCCTGTGCTCACTGACCTACATTGGCTCCTAGTTGGGCAATGCCATGGCCTCGCCCCTCCCTATCTCTGTAATCTCTTCCAGCCCCACAAACCACCACCCACCCCCCCCCCCGAGACCTTTGCGCTCCTCTAATTCTGCCCTCTTGAGCATCCCTGATTTTAATCGCTCAACCTTTGGTGGCCGTGCCTCCAGCTGCCTGGGCCCTAAGCTCTGGAATTCCCTGCCTAAACCTCTCTGCCTCGTTACCGCTCTTTCCTCCTTTAAGACACTCCTTAAAACTGACCTCTTTGACCAAGCTTTTGGCCACCTGTCGAATCCTGTGAAGCGTCTTGGGGCATTTTATTACATTAAAGGTGCTATATAAATACAAGTTGTTGTTGAGTTTCATGCTCCTGGGCCGAAGTACATTTCTCTGCTGCTTCTGGATCTTAGGGTGACCTCCAACTTCTTCACCGTTTCTTTTCTGCCCCGCAACCGATTCGGCACACCTCCTCGATCTTCATTCCCACGGAAATATCTCCATCTGTGTGTCCTCCGATACTCTACCCTTCAAATAGCTTCTGGATTTCACTCGCCCGCTACACCTGTCTCTGAACTTGGACGGCAGCTCGTCGATGCTCCAGGCCGACTCCACCCTACCTACATCAACTTTATCCTTCCACGGCTCCTCTGACTTTAACTCTGGACACCCTCCTATTGTCTCCTCTCTCTTCCCCATTTACTACTAGGAAATATATATCCCAATAATTGCTAGGTAATGAGATGAACTTCTGACCACATCACTAAGACCGCCTATTTCCACCTCTGTAACATCGCCCGTCTCCGCCCCGCCTCAGCTCATCCGCTGCTGAAACCCTCATCCATGCCTTTGTTACCTCTAGACTTGACTATTCCAACGCACTCCTGGCTGGCCTCCCACATTCCACCCTACGTAAACCTGAGGTCATCCAAAACTCTGCTGCCTGTGTCCTAACTCGCACCAAGTCCCGTTCACCCATCACCCCTGTGCTCGCTGACCCACGTTGGCTCTCGGTTAAGCAATATCTCGATTGTAAAATGCTCATCCTTGTTTTCAAATTACTCCATGGCCTCGCCCCTCTCTGTCTCTGTAATCTCCTCCAGCCCCACAACCCCCCCGAGATATCTGCGCTCCTCTAATTCTGGCCACTTGAGCATCCCTGATTTTAATCGCTCCAGCATTGGCAGCCGTTCCTTCAGCTGCCCAGGCTCTGAAATTCCCTCCCTAAACACCTCTCTCCTCCTTTAAGATGCTCCTTAAAACCTACCTCTTTGACCAAGCTTTTGGTCACCTGCCCTAATGTCTCCTTTTGTGGTTCGGTGTCAAATTTTGTTAACGCTCCTGTGAAGTACCTTGAGACGTTTTACTGCGTTATAGGCGCTATATAAATACAAGTTGAGACAGCATGGAAAGACCATGTGTTAATGTGTGGTCATTAGCTGGGACACTCCACTGGAACTGATCGAGCCTCACGGTGCTGCATACGGCGGAGGAGTCCACGGATTTCCGCAACAGGGGCTCCCACTTTCTGTATCGGAGAGGCTGGGACAGCTGACCCCAGCTTGGGTGGTTACACCATTATTGGATGGAGATCTTCTGATCGCGTCCTGTGGCATTCATTAAAGAAGAACTTACAACACCTTTCACAGCCTCCGGCCGTCCCAAAGCGCTTTACAGCCAATGAAGTACTTTTTGAAGTGTAGTCGCTGTTGTAATGTGGGAAACGCGACAGCCAGTTTGTGCACAGCAAGCTCCCACAAACAGCAATATGTTAATGACCAGATAATCTACTTTTAGGTGTTGGTTGAGGGATAAATATTGGCCCAGGACACCGGGGAGAACTCCCCTGCTCTTCTTCGAAATAGTGCCATGGGTCGATTGGGCTTATATTCCCAGGAGTTTAGAAGAATGAGAGGGGATCTCATTGAAACTTATAAAATTCTAACAGGATTGGACAGACTAGATGCAGGAAGGATGTTCCCGATGGCCGAGGAGTCCAGAACCAGGGGTCACAGTCTAAGGATAAGGGGTAAGCCATTTAGGACAGAGATGAGGAGGAATTTCTTCACCCAGAGAGTGGTGAACCTGTGGAATTCTCTGCCACAGAAGACAGTTGAGGCCAATTCATTAAATATATTCAAGAAGGAGTTAGATATATTTCTTAAGGCTAAAGGGATCAAGGGATATGGGGAGAAGGCAGGGACCGGGTACTGAATTTGGATGATCAGCCATGATCTCATTGAATGGCGGAGCAGGCTCGAGGGGTCGAATGGCCCACTCCTGCTCCTATCTTCTATGTTTCTATGTTTACATCCACCTCTGTGGGCAGACGGGGCCTCGGTTTAACGTCTCATCCGAAAGATGGCACCGGCGACAGTGCAGCACTCCCTCAGCACTGCACTGGTGAGCGTGCTGCCCACTGAGCCACGGCCGACACCGAGGTCAGTGTAACCTCCGTCTCTGTGTTTGTATTCTGCAGTGAGGGCGGTTAATGTTTCATGGTTTGTGCTGGAGCTGTGTGGCACTTTGGGGGGGGCGGGGGGGGGGGGGAACAAGTTCTCGCCCCGAGGTGGGCGGGTGTCCGGGGACGTTAATCTTAACCCAACTCCCTCTCCCTCCCACCCCACCCCACCACTCGGGCTCCAACTTGCAGTCCGGCGGGTGTCCTGCTCGCCTGCTGAGCAGGTTAATGTGGGGACCCGGTGAGATGGAAACGGGATTGTTGGGGTAACTGACTGGCTTCATTTTAACTGCCAAGGGGGCGGGATGGTTAAAATCGGGCCCGGAGGGGGTAATTTTAACCTAACGCCCGTCAGGAAACGGACAGGATTGGGAGCAATGACGGTTTCACACCCCGCCCCATTTTACCATCCACTGAAGTCAGTGGGGGGCAATACTGGGCGGATTGTGTAACCGACGCTCCACCCGATCCCGCGGGATTCTCGCCCGCAGAGCTGGGTTAGCTTGAGGATCCTGAATCGGAAGAGCAAGTGCCATGGGGTCTCCGAGCTAAACATTGTCGGCTGCAAGTCATCCTGGAGCAGACGAAGGGAAAGTCCCAGGGAAACCGTGACGACGGAAATCAGGGCTCAACGGCTGACCTTGGGCCGGCTGAGAAAGGGATGTAGGCGTGCGCCGCCCTCCTGTCCGAGGTAGCGAGATCGAAGCGGTACGGGTCATACACCTGCAAAAGACAACGGGTCAGGCGGTTAACAGGGCCGGGCCACTGGGGGAAGCGCTGAGCTTTTCAACACATCCTTCGCTCATTTAACCAGATACCCCGCAGAGACCAATCACAGGCAGCTGTGGGATCTTGCTGCCCCTGCAGCTTTAGAAACTTTACTGAAGCTCTGAAATGAATAGGACAGGAAGGATCCAGTGAGATTTCACCCAGCGTTCATCTCAGGAGATCTGGGTGAGGGGAATATTGACACTCGGTGTGGACTACCTGGAAAACATGAATAATCTGTGGGCACGAGAGCAGAGAGTTATTTATCAGCCTTGGCCGCCTCGGAGTCAGAAGGTCGTGGGTTCAAGCCCCACTCCAGAGACTTGATGCTTAATCTAGGCTGGCTCCGCCGTGCGGTGCGTTAGGTTTCCTGGAGGGCGGGGAGGGATGGTGATCGAGAGAATCGTTAAATGTGGGGATGGGGTGGGCGGGGGGAAATCACTCCTGCTGATCCCGGCTCCACATTCCGGTAAATTACTTCCCTTGGGGCAAGCCAATGTTGGAGAGAGGGGGGCCTCAAACTGGTGGTGGGCTCCTTAGTTGCATTTGCAAAGGGCCCAGTGTCTGCTCAAGGTCCCCGCTGGGTAAAGAACACCTCTCGTTTGCCCTTACCCAATATGGCGGACACCGCACTTCCGACCGCCATTTTGGGGTCTTAGTAGGCCATGTAGCGCCTGAATAACGGGTGCTATGCTTCCAATTTCTAGGCCGTAGATGCCAACACTCCCTCACAGTCCCTTAACCCCTCCCTCTATAATTATATACAATCAGTACAAGAGGCAAGGGCAGCCCATTGAATGTTAGACCCCCATTCCTTCATCATGCTCGAGTGGAAAGGTGTCAGTACCTCAGGATCCGGCCAGACTTCAGGGTTATGGTGAGTTCCATAGATGCTGATCAGACAGATATTCCCTGTAAAATAAACAAAGGCTCACAATTACTGCCTCTCTTTTCCTTAAACTCAGGGGCCTAGAAACCCTTCTTGGGCGGTGGCACTAAGCGGGCGGTCCCGGATCGGCCGTCGGTTATACGCAGCACCTGATATTTGATTCCGTTGACTGCAACGGCACTGAACATCAGGTGGTGCCTATAACAGGCGGTCACTCCGGTACATCAGGCGGTGCCTATAACAGGCGGTCACTCCGGTACATCAGGCGGTGCCTATAACAGGCGGTCACTCCGGTACATCAGGCGGTGCCTATAACGGGCGGTCACTCCGGTACATCAGGCGGTGCCTATAACAGGCGGTCACTCCGGTACATCAGGCGGTGCCTATAACAGGCGGTCACTCCGGTACATCAGGTGGTGCCTATAACGGACGGTCACTCCGGTACTTCAGGCGGTGCCTATAACGGGCGGTCACTCCGGTACATCAGGCGGTGCCTATAACGGGCGGTCACTCCGGTACATCAGGCGGTGCCTATAACGGGCGGTCACTCCGGTACATCAGACGGTGCCTATAACGGGCGGTCACTCCGGTACATCAGACGGTGCCTATAACGGGCGGTCACTCCGGTACATCAGGCGGTGCCTATAACGGGCGGTCACTCCGGTACATCAGGCGGTGCCTATAACGGGCGGTCACTCCGGTACATCAGACGGTGCCTATAACGGGCGGTCACTCCGGTACATCAGACGGTGCCTATAACGGGCGGTCACTCCGGTACATCAGGCGGTGCCTATAACGGGCGGTCACTCCGGTACATCAGGCGGTGCCTATAACGGGCGGTCACTCCGTACATCAGGCGGTGCCTATAACAGGCGGTCACTCCGATACATCAGGCGGTGCCTATAACGGGCGGTCACTCCGATACATCAGGCGGTGCCTATAACGGGCGGTCACTCCGTACATCAGGCGGTGCCTATAACGGGCGGTCACTCCGGTACATCAGGCGGTGCCTATAACGGGCGGTCACTCCGGTACATCAGGCGGTGCCTATAACGGGCGGTCACTCCGGTACATCAGGCGGTGCCTATAACGGGCGGTCACTCCGGTACATCAGGCGGTGCCTATAACAGGCGGTCACTCCGGTACATCAGGCGGTGCCTATAACAGGCGGTCACTCCGTACATCAGGTGGTGCCTATAACATCAGGCGGTGCCTATAACGGGCGGTCACTCCGGTACATCAGGCGGTGCCTATAACGGACGGTCACTCCGATACATCAGGCGGTGCCTATAACGGGCGGTCACTCCGATACATCAGGCGGTCCCTATAACGGGCGGTCACTCCGTACATCAGGCGGTGCCTATAACGGGCGGTCACTCCGTACATCAGGCGGTCCCTATAACGGGCGGTCACTCCGTACAACAGGCGGTGCCTATAACGGACGGTCACTCCGGTACATCAGGCGGTGCCTATAACGGGCGGTCACTCCGGTACATCAGGCGGTCCCTATAACGGGCGGTCACTCCGGTACATCAGGCGGTGCCTATAACGGGCGGTCACTCCGGTAGATCAGGCGGTGCCTATAACAGGCGGTCACTCCGGTACATCAGGCGGTGCCTATAACAGGCGGTCACTCCGTACATCAGGCGGTGCCTATAACGGGCGGTCACTCCGGTACATCAGGCGGTGCCTATAACAGGCGGTCACTCCGATACATCAGGCGGTGCCTATAACAGGCGGTCACTCCGTACATCAGGCGGTGCCTATAACGGGCGGTCACTCCGGTACATCAGGTGGTGCCTATAACAGGCGGTCACTCCGGTACATCAGGCGGTGCCTATAACAGGCGGTCACTCCGTACATCAGGCGGTGCCTATAACGGGCGGTCACTCCGGTACATCAGGCGGTGCCTATAACAGGCGGTCACTCCGTACATCAGGCGGTGCCTATAACAGGCGGTCACTCCGGTACATCAGGCGGTGCCTATAACGGGCGGTCACTCCGGTACATCAGGCGGTGCCTACATCAGGCGGTGCCTATAACAGGCGGTCACTCCGGTACATCAGGCGGTGCCTATAACGGACGGTCACTCCGATACATCAGGCGGTGCCTATAACAGGCGGTCACTCCGGTACATCAGGCGGTGCCTATAACAGGCGGCCGCTCCGGGACCGCCCGAGATGAATTTCTAGGCCAAGTTATTAAAATAATGATATTAACCCTTGCTCCAGATAAACCCAATGGGGGGAGGGAAAGTGCCATAAGAGGAGCGAGCAGGAGATTGCAGGGACTGTGTACAGTGTATGACTCCCAGCATCCACAAGCTGGGGAGCGAGGTCCAGATCTCCACCGCCCTGTGTGTGAGGAGGTCCCTGACATCACTCCCCGAATGGCCTGGCTCGAATTCAAAGGTTGTGCCCCCTTGTTCTGGACTCCCCACCACCCCCCCCGGCCCCTCACACGGGGGGACGCAGCCTGGCGATCGCCTGCAACAATGAAGGGAAGTAACTTACCTGAAATGTGGAGCCGGGATTAGCAGGAGTGATTTCCCCTGCAACCCCCCCCCGCCCAATCTCTGCATTTAACAATCCTTCCCATCACCCCCCCCCGCCTAATCTCCGCATTTAACAATCTTCCCCCTCACCCCCCCTCCCCCGCCCAATCTCCGCATTTAACAATCCTTCCCATCACCCCCCCACCTAATCTCCGCATTTAACAATCCTCCCCCTCACCAGCCCCCCGCCCAATCTCCGCATTTAACAATCCTTCCCATCACCCCCCCCACCTAATCTCCGCATTTAACAATCCTCCCCCTCACCACCCCCCGCCCAATCTCCGCATTTAACAATCCTCCCCATCACCCCCCTCCCCCGCCCAATCTCCGCATTTAACAATCCTCCCCATCACCCCCCTCCCCCGCCCAATCTCCGCATTTAACAATCCTCCCCATCACCAGCCCCCCGCCCAATCTCCGCATTTAACAATCCTTCCCATCACCCCCCCCACCTAATCTCCGCATTTAACAATCCTCCCCCTCACCACCCCCCGCCCAATCTCCGCATTTAACAATCCTCCCCATCACCCCCCTCCCCCGCCCAATCTCCGCATTTAACAATCCTCCCCATCACCCCCCTCCCCCGCCCAATCTCCGCATTTAACAATCCTCCCCATCACCCCCCCCCTCCCACCCAGGAAACCTAATGTACCGCACCGAAGAGCCAGCATAGATTAGCATCAAGTGGAGCTTGAACCCACAAGCCTTCTGACTCCGAGGTGGCTAAGGCTGATAAATCGCTCTCAGCTATTGTGACCAATCAAATCCCTTCATCATTTTAAACACTTCAATTAGATCGCCCCTCAACGTTCCAAACTGACGGGATTATGAGCCTGTGCTGGTAATGTAACCGTAACCCTCTAAGACCCGGTACCGGTTCCCCCTTACCCTTCGGAATCACCCTGGCGTCCGGGAGCTTGATGTCCTCAGTGCAGCAGCGAGCCACGGTGGTAACCGGAGGGTGCAGCCGCAGAGACTCTTTGATACACATGGTGGTGAAGGGCATCTGGGAGAGATCGTCCCTGTGGGAAAAGGACACACACACACAGTGAGGAGATCGGGAACATCAAGCCTACTGGGCCCCAAATAGCCCAAAACAAAATGACACGCGCATCGTTTACAGTCGCGCGAAGCAGAGGAGGGCAGGAGCTTCCAAATCTGTCAGTCGGGAAACTGCTCGGAGACACATTGTCCAGACAGGATAAAGAATTCTTTATTGGCCTCCAACCCAGGTTTCCCAACTCTCCAGGAACGGCCTGAAGTCTCCAGGGATTGAAGATTAATCTCCAGCTCACTGCCGCCAAAATATTGGGTGATGGGAAAAAGGTTGTTTGCCAGGAAAGAATCATTCAATTGGGTAATGAAGAGTCTGGGATTTGATCGGGTAGAGAGAGCAAAACTACTTCCTCTGGTGGGAGTGTCCAGAACAAGCAGGCTTAAAATTAGAGCCAGGCCGTTCAGGGTGATGTCAGGAAGCAGTTCTTCACACAAAGGGTGGTGGCAATCTGGAACTCGCTCGGCCAATAGGCTGTTGAGGCCGGGGGTCAATTGAAAGAGATCGATGGATTTTTGCTTGATAAGGGTATCAAGGAATATGGAGCAAAAGTGGGAAAATGGAGCTGAGATACAGATCGACCATGAACTAATTGAGTGACAGAAGGGCTGAATGGCCTACTCCTGTTTGTATGTTGCTGTGTTATCTAACACTTGGGAACATTGCAAATGCTGGACAAAGAAAGACCAAGGTCCACCTAGTTTGCCTTCTGCCAGCCTGGTAGGCGCAGGATCCAACGATAATGGAGTTGTTGACTAGTCACAGCGATCAATCTCTAGCAATGAGTCTACAACAGACCCAGACATGAGGCGAGGAAAACCCCCAGTGGTGGAGCGCTTTGGGAACCACAGGTCCACAGTCAGCCGCTGCACTCCCCACACATCATGTCTCACATTACTCACTTCCTGATTTACTTCATCTTCTTACCTAATCTTTTCAACCTCGCTGCCTACATTTGACCTTTTGTCAGGAATCTCACGAATAATAAAACACGCAAGTAGATCAGGTGACAAGGAAATCCTGAGATCGGGTTGTCAGGGGTGAAGGCAGGGTTGCCAGCCCTCCAGCATTGGCCTGGAGTCCCCAGGACTTTAAGATCAATCCCCAGGACACTGCTCTGAGCAGTAGGCTGCAACATGTCCTAATTACAACAGTGACCACACATCAAAAGTACTCCACGGGCTTTGACCTGTGAGAGGGTGGACTTGTTGGGTGACCAATGGCGGGGTCGGTGGCGGTTGGAGGCAGGAGGTCATGTGATAAAACCCCCAGGAATTCGTCCATCCAGAGTTGGCAACCCCAGCTGGGGGCGGGGCAGTGGGGAAGTCAGTTGTAATGTTATCTTATATCGTAGTATTAAGAGGCTTACGAGTAGATATCGTTGAGTACTCTTTATTAGGTCTTGAGTCAGTGCCAGCTCATGTAGTACTGCCGCATGGCCAAGATGGCTTCCTATTTATTCGACTGCCGTCAAGCAGCTGTCTTTACTACAGCTACCGTAAAGCAGCTGTCTTTACTACAGCTAGTTATCTGTACATCTTTCCCCCTCAACGATGACATAAACAGCAAACACCACAACATAACATAACACATAGAACACATATGTTAGTGTATCTACTAGTATATCAGTGTAACTACTATTAACAACATGTAAAAACTATCAGTGTAACTATACCTTGCAATAACTGCCGGTACATATAAACACTACCCACACCCAGAAGTCCATTAGCTGTTTAGTCTTTACCTTGTCTACAGGTCGAGTCTAATGACAGGCTTTCTGGTGCGCTGTGACCTGCGTAGCTGAGCGGGTATTTGCTGGGCCAACCCAGTTGTGTCCATTAAGTTCATGTCTGTACCACACGGATCCCTTGTCTCATTGTCACCCCTGTGTACTTCATCACTTTGCGGCATTGCCCTCATCTCCTCGTCACTCTGTCGGATTTCCATCATCAGCTCATCCTCTCTGTCCTCCTGCGGCTGATAGGTCTCGGTGGTTTTCAGTAGGTGCCTCCTGTTTCTGCGATACACATTGCCATTTTCTGTCATGACACTGTATGACCTGGGGGCAACCTGTTGTAGAACGGTGGCTCTTTGATTCCATGACCTAGGCCCTTCAATGCGAACTACATCCTTCTCCTGTAGAGGCACTAGTGCAGTGGATGTGTGGTCATGGAGCGTTTTTTGTTTCCGCTGAAGTTTCCGGGCCTTGTCTGCCCATACCTCATCTCTGTGATCAGGTGTGACATGCCTGGGAAGTCGAGTACAGATTTTGCGACCCAGTAAGAGCTCAGCTGGAGACTTGCCACTTTCCAGCGGGGCCGCCCTGTACGACATCATGGCCAGATATGGGTCAGTGTTGCTGTGTGCTGCTTTCTTTAATAGTCTTTTCACAATCTGCACCCCCTTCTCCGCTTTTCCATTGGCTTGAGGATAGAGCGGGCTGGAGGTTACATGCTTAAACTCATACTCTGTAGCAAACAACAAACTCATGACTGGCATAGGGAGAGCCAGTATCAGGGACCAGAGTTCGAGGGATGCCCTGCCTGGAAAAGATTGACTTCAGGTGAGTTATCACAGCTCTTGACGTGGTGCTGGGTAGGAGAGCAATCTCAGGATAATTAGAGTAATAATCAATAACTAACAAATAGTCTTTTCCTTCGTAGTGAAAAATATCAGTTCCTACCTTTTCCCATGGTTGTGATGGGAGCTCTGTGGTAATGAGAGGCTCTTTTGTTTGCTTGTAGTGATACTCCTGACATGTAGCACACTCACTGATCATCTGGTCAATATCAGAGTTCATGTTTGGCCAGTAGAGTGCCTCACGTGCTCTCCTTTTTGACTTTTCCACACCCAGGTGCCCTTCATGCATCCTGTGAAGCATTTCTCGTCGCATAGAGATGGGCACTACAATCCTGTCACACTTAAGCAGTAGTCCATTGACCACAGAAAGCTCAGACTGAATATGATGATATTGTTTACATGACCCTTTCTTCCAACCCTCTTGAAGATTTCTCATCACTTTCCTCAGAACAGGGTCCTTTGATGTCTCTGTGGCTATCTTTGATAGTTGTTCCTGTGAGGCGGGCAATGCTGCATAGACCATATCCACATGAAGGGCCACATCCTCTTCTGTTTCACTGTTTTGTGTGGCACGAGGCGCAGCCCTGGATAGTGTATCTGCAATGAACATTTGTGTCCCTGGCACATATGTGAGCTCAAAATCATAACATTGTAGTCTCATCATTAGGCGCTGTATCCATGATGACATGTCACACAGAATCTTTTTTGCAATCCCTAGCAGTGGCTTATGGTCAGTTTCTAGGATAACCTTGGGAAGTCCATAGATGTAGGTATGAAATTTTTCACACCCAAATGCCAAGCCTAGGCACTCCTCTATTTGCACATACCGGCACTCTGTAGCCGTCATGGAGCGTGACGCATATGCCACTGGTCACCATTCTCCTTCATCTTCCTGTAGAAGGACAGCCCCTAATCCATCCTTAGAGGCATCTGTGGACACTTTTGTCCTCTTTTCAGGGCAGAAGAACTTCAGTAGGGGTTCACTTGCTAGAATGTGTAGCAGCCCCTTTCACTCATTCTCATGTTCATGTCCCCATTGGAACTCTGTCTCTTGGTGCAGCAGTTTTCTCAGATTTGGAATGAATTTCCCTAGGTAATTAACCATGCCAAGGGCCCGCTGAACCCCTTTCTTGCCCTTTGGTTTTTCCATGTCATGTATTGCCTTTACCTTTGACTTGTCTGGCTGAATCCCTTCTGCAGAAATCTTGTCCCTGAGGAATGTGATTTCATTGACGCTGAACTGACATTTGTCTTTATTTAGTTTGAGTCCATACTGCCGTATCCTCTGAAGTGTTTTTTCCAGTCTGGTGTCATGCTCTCCCTGAGTGGAGCCCCATACTACCAGATCATCCATGTACACCCGCACACCATCCAGGCCCTCGATGATTTGCTCCATTGCTCTGTGGAAGATTTATGGGGCGGAGCTAATGCCGAAGGGCAGGTGCTGGTAAGAGTATCGACCAAACGGGGTGTTAAAGGTGCACAGCTTAGCACTCTCTTCATCAAGTTTCAGCTGCCAGAATCCATGCGAGGCGTCCATCTTGGAGAAGAATTTTGCTCCTGTCATTTCGCTGACTATTTCCTCTCTCTTTGGGATTTGATAGTGCTCTCTTTTTATATTAGCGTTAAGGTCCTTGGGATCCATGCAGACACGCAATTTATCAGTCTTTTTTGAATTGACGCAAACCATGGAATTTACCCAGTCAGTCGGTTCCTCAGTCTTCTTTATGACACCTAGTCCCTCCATGCGGTCTAGCTCTTTCCGCAGTTTCTCACGGAGGGCCACCGGAACTCTCTTGGGTGCGTGAATCACAGGTTGTGCATCATCTCTCAGTTTGATGGAGTATGTAAAGGGCAGTGCTCCGAAATCCTGAAATACATCCGCGTACTTGTGTGTTGTAGCATCATGCTTTATATTTGTACTGTCTTGGGGGGCACTCTGCACACAGTTCAGTTCATTAATAGTATAGACTCGTTTTACCAAGCCCAAATCCACACATGCCTTATCCCCCAACAGTGACTCATGTCCTTCAGGAACTATAACAAACGTCAATGGGTGAATGCGATTTTTTAGCTTAACATTCAGCCTACACGTTCCTTTTGTTTCAATACTTTGTCCATTGTACGCCTTCAAAGCCACTGTCTTGTTCAGTATTTTTGGTCTCACTTTGAGATTCCGTGCATCACTCCAGCTTATGAGGTTTGCCTTAGCACCTGTATCTAGCTTGAAGGGAACAATGGTGCCATTTACCAGCAAGGGGGCTATCTAAACTTCAGTCTTTAGTCCTACGGAATGTACTTCCTTTGCCATATCTTTACCCTGTTTTAAGTCATTTTGCACCATTCCAACATACAAAGTCTCCGATTCCGTGTCTTCAGTCTCAATAGCATGCACTGTCCTTTTACCTTCGGTTTTCTCTTCCCAAAAGCACATTTTAGCAAAGTGATTCCTGCCTTTACATTTTGCGCAGTTCTTCCCATAAGCTGGACACAGTCTTGCCACCTGTCTATTGCCACACCGTCTGCAATCGTATGGCGTCATAGTCCTGAACTCTGTGCGCCCTCTTGTGTCCCTTCTGTGTACTACATCCACTGGTAGGTTGTCCAGTCCCAGCGCTCTCACGCCCGTTGCTGTAGTTCTCCCATCGAATTTTTGCGTGTGCATGGCTGAGAGTTCACTAGCATGACATATTTTTACTGCAGCATCCAAAGTTAAGTCATTGTCCCTAAGCATTCTCTCCCTCACCTTCTTGTCAAGTATTCTGAAAACGACCTGATCGCGTATCATCGATTCCTTCAAGTCTCCAAAGTTACATGTTTGTGCTTTTCACAGAATCACAGAAACCCCACAGTGCAGATAAAGGCCATTTCGGCCCATCGAGCCTGCACCGACACATATCCCACCCGATCCCCGTAACCCCTATACCAACACATATATCCCACCCTATCCCTGTAACCCCACATATTTAATCCCCCTAACACTAAGGGTCAATTTATCATAGCCAATCAACCTAACCCGCACATCTTTGGACTGTGGGAGGAAACCAGAGCACCCGGAGGAAACCCACGCAAACACGGGGAGAATGTGCAAACTCCACACAGACAGTCGCCCGAGGCCGGATTCGAACCCGGGTCCCTGGCGCTGTGAGGCAACAGTGCTAACCACTATGCCACCGTGCTGCCCGTTTAAGTCCGTCAGAAAAACATCAAAGGATTCTCCTTGCTTTTGCCCGTGGGAGCGAAAAACAAATCTCTCGAACGTTTCATCCTTTTTAGGTGTGCAGTATTTATCGAACAAATCTATCACCTTGTCCAGATCATTTTTGTCACCTTCAGCTGCGAACGTAAATGTATTATACAGCTCGATTGCCTGCGAGCCAGCCACTGTTAGCAACAAAGCTACCTTACGTGTTCCAGAGCTAGTCGTGGCGTCGATCGCTGTGAGGTAGAGAAGAAAGCGTTGTTTGAATTCGCGCCAATTTTCGTCCAGATTTCCTTCAAGTTGCAGGCTAGTCGGTGGTTTTATCCCTTCCATTGTTGTGGTATGCCCGTATTGTGCATTCTATAAATCCTGGTACCATGTAATGTTATCTTATATCGTAGTATTAAGAGGCTTACGAGTAGATATTGTTGAGTACTCTTTATTAGGTCTCGAGTCAGTGCCAGCTCATGTAGTACTGCCGCATGGCCAAGATGGCTTCCTATTTATTCGACTGCCATCAAGCAGCTGTCTTTACTACAGCTACCGTCAAGCAGTGGTCTTTACTACAGCTACAGTTATCTGTACACCAGTGCAGTAAATCTCCCCGTCCCCCCTGTTACTGTGAGTGGGACTGTCTTCCCTTTGTTAAGTTCCTGAGCCACCTTGTGTTTATTTCATCACATTCACATTTCCAGACCCCCTCTCGGTCGGTGTCAGGTGTGTCCCAGCCCAGCTCCAGTCACCAAAGCTGCCGAGCGGGTTCCTAAACTCATAACCAAACGTTGTTGTGGTAGAAACAAACCACCACTCTTCTGACTCGCCTCCATCGCCAACAGATTAAACACTTCCTCAAAATCAGCCCACTTTCAACAATCGCCATTGCTTCAAAACCCCATTTAAATCTAGTTCTCCAGAGAATTGAGCACATAATCCAGGCTGACACTCGCAGTGCAGTAGCTGAGGGAGTGCTGCACTGTCGGAGGTGCCGTCTTTCAGATGAGACGTTAAACCAAGCCCCCGTCTGCTCTTGGGTGGATGTAAAAGATCTCATGGCACTATTTCAAGGAAGAGCAGGGGAGTTCTCCCCAGTGTCCTGGCCAATATTTATCCCTCAACCAACATCACTAAAAGCACATTATCTGGTCATTATCACATTGCTGCTTGTGGGACCTTGTTGTGCGCAAATTGGCTGCCGTGTTTCTCACATTACAACAGTGACTGCGCTTCAAAAAAAGTACTTCATTGGCTGTAAAGTGCTTTGGGACGTCCTGAGGTTGTGAAAGGCGCTGTATAAAATTTAGATTCTTTTTTTCTTAATGTTACAGTGAAAGGATTCGAACACTAATACACATTCCCTGGGCCAAGCCACAGACACACTCAGACTGACTGAACGTCCCTTTAGTAGTACGTGCACTGACTGAAATGTTCCATTTACAACCCCCCTCCCCCCACCCCGCCGATTAGTTCCCGTGAGCAGCCTGCACGTCTTACTTTTACGGGCGTGTCCCTCTGCCTACTTGCGCAATTGCGGGACTCGGGGTTGTGATGGTATTGCCCCCCTTCTGACCCAAACCTGCCCGTTCCTGTCTTTCGCACTGTTCCTCACCCTGGGGAAATCTGCGCAATCTCTCGCCAAGCCGGGGCTTGATCTCAATCACGAGTCTGCTTTATTTCACAGTCCAGTCAACATACGGAGGAGCAGTTATGATCAGCTCCACTTCCTTCAGTCTGTACAATTTATCTTTGCATAATAACAAAAAATAAAGAACACACCATGCCTTACCCCCAGCAGTGGGGCATCATAATTGACTTAAGCAAGATGCTTTGTCGCTTCTCCAGCATTCTAACCTCAGTCTCTGCAAAAATCTCTCGCTGCTTTCTCTTTGGAAACCTGATTATCTGTGTATCATCATGTGATGAAAAGCCAGTCTCTCTCTTGCTCCGTCTCAACCTCTCTCCTATCTCTCTGTTCACAGCTAAAAATGGTTCAAAGCCTTTCTAATAAATGGGCGTGAGGTATTTTTCGATTGCTGAGACAAGCTAAGAAATTGCTTTTTTTTTACAGTCTGTGAGGAACCAACATCAAAGCTAGCTCATTACTATCTTAATTAGCTGTCGTCCCAACTGCTTCTTTTTAAAAAAAACCTGTCTTAATACACTACGCATTTAAGAAATAAAAACAAAAAATGCTGGAAATACTCAGCAGGTCAGGCAGCATCTATAGAGAGAGAAACAGAGTTAACGTTTCAGGTCGATGACCCATTTAAGAACCTGACATAACTTTTTTTCCCAAAACTTGGTGGAAAGATGCCCAGCAAACGTTGGCACCTGACACCCCTGTTCCATTATCGTCGCTGGGTCAATATCCTGGAGCTCCCAATCCAACACATAACACCAACAACTTGTGTTTATATAGCGCCTTTAACGTAGTAAAACGTCCCAGGGCGCTTCACTGGAGCGTAAATCAAACAAAATTTGACACCGAGCCACAGAAGGAGATATTAGGACAGGTGACCAAAAGCTTGGTCAAAGAGGTAGGTTTTAAGAAGCATCTTAAAGAAGGAGGGAGAGGTAGCGAGGTGGAGAGGTTTAGGGAGGGAATTCCAGAGCTGAGGGCCCAGGCAGCTGAAGGCACGGCCACCAATGGTAGAGCGATTAAAATCGGTGATGCTAAAGACACCAGAATTGAAGGAGCGCAGAGATCTCGGAGGATTGTAGGACTGGAGGAGGTTACAGAGAGAGGGAGGGGCGAGGCCACGGAGGGATTTGAAAACAAGGATGAGAATTTTGAAATCGAGGCGTTGCTTAACCGGGAGCCAATGTAGGTCAGCGAGCACAGGGGTGATGGGCGAACGGGACTTGGTGCGAGTTAGGACACGGGCAGCCGAGTTTTAGATGACCTCAAGTTTACGGAGGGTAGAAAGTAGGAGGCCAGCCAGGAGTGCGTTGGAATATCAAGTCTAGAGGTAACAAAGGCATGGATGTAGCGGCGGTGAGCTGAGGCAGGGGCGGAGATGGGCGATGTTACAGATGTGGAAGTAAGTGATCTTTGTTATGCTGCGGATATGTGGTCAGAAGCTCATTTCAGGGTCAAATATGAGACCAAGGTTGTGAACAGTGTGGTTCAGCCTCAGACTCAGACAGATGTTAGGGAGAGGGATGGAGTCAGTGGCTAGGGAACGGAGTTTGTGGCGGGGACCAAAGACAATGGCTTCGGTCTTCCCAATATCTAGTTGGAGGAAATTTCTGCTCATCCAGTATTGGATGCCGGATAACCAGTGTGACAATTTAGAGACCGTGGAGGGGTCGAGAGAAGTGGTGGAGAGGTAGAGCTGGGTGTCGTCAGCGTACATGTGGAAACTGACGCTGTGTTTTCGGATGATGTCGCCAAGGGGCAGCATGTAGATGAGAGATAGGAGGGGCCAAGGATAGATCCTTGGGGAACACCAGAGGTAACGATGCTGGATTGGGAAGAGAAGCCATTGCAGGTGATTCTCTGGCTACAACTGGATAGATAAGAATGGAACCAGGCGATTGCAGTCCCACCCAGCTGGACAACGGTGGCGAGGCGTTGGAGGAGGATGGAGTGGTCAACCGTGTCAAAGGCTGCAGACAGGTCAAGGAGGACAAAGAGGGATAGTTTACCTTTGTCACAGTCACAAAGGATGTTGTTTGGACTTTGATAAGGGCCGTTTTGGTCCTATGGCAGGGGCGGAGAGCTTCTGGGAGGTATTCTTCCAGGAAAGATGGGCACAGATTTGGGAGGTGACAGCATGTTCAAGGACTTTGGAGAGGAAAGGGAGGTTGGACATGGGGCGGTAGTTTGCAAGGATGGAGGAGTCAAGGGTTGTTTTTTTGAGGAGAGGGATGATGACGGCAGATCTGAAGGAGAGGGGGACAGTACCTGAGGAGAGAGAGCTGTTATCAATATCCGCTAACATGGGAGCCAGAAAAGGAAGTTGGGTGGTCAGCAGATTACTGGGAATAGGGTGGAGGGACAAGATGAGCTCAGTGAGGGCATGAGGAGAGATTGGAGAGAAACTAGAGAAAGTTACGAGTTCAGGGCTAGGGCAGGGGGGATCCGAAGATGATGTTTCGCCTGGTGGGCTAGGGGAAGGGAGGGAAGCGGCAGAGGCAGCTGAATGGATGATCTTAATCTTAGTAACAAAGAAGTCCATGAGCTCCTCGCACTTGTTATCAGAGGTGAGGGTGGAGGAGACAGGGGAGAGGGGTTTAAGAAGATGGTTAGCAGTGGAGAATATAAGCCGAGGTTTATCTTTGCATTCCAGAATGATCCTGGAATAGTGAGCAGTTTTGGCAGACGAGAGCAGGACCCGATAGTGCTTTATGTGGTCCAGCCAGATCTGCTGGTGAATGGCTAAACCAGTTGTCCGCCATATCCATTCAAGTCTGTGTCCCTTGGACTTAAGGGAGCGAAGATGAGAGCCGTACCAGGGGGAATGGCCAGGGTGAGAGAGGGTCATGGTTTTATGGGGCAAGATGAGACTCGTGTGGAACATAAACGTTGGCATGGGCCAGTTGGGCTGAATGGCCTGTTTCTGTGCTGTACATACTGTGCAAGTTCTTTATTTATTTAAACACAGCGCAGTGTAATATGGGAACAAACATTTCTCCAAAGTTATACAGGATCATAGAAATATACAGCACAGGAGGCCATTCGGCCCATTGTGTCTGTGCTGGCCGAAAAAGAGCTCTCCAGCCGAATCCCAGTTTCCAGCTCTTGGTCCGTAGCCCTGGAGGTTACGGCACTTCGAGTGCACATCCAAGTACTTTTTAAATGTGATGAGGGTTTCTGCCTCTACCACCCTTTCAGGCAGTGAGTTCCAGACCCCCACCACCCTCTGGGTGAAAAAAGTTCCCCTCAACTCCCCTCTAATCCTTCTACCAATTACTTTAAATCTGTGCCCCCTGGTTATTGACCTCTCTGCTAAGGGAAATAGGTCCTTCCTATCCACTCTATCTGGGCCCCTCAGAATTTTATACACCTCAATCAAATCTCCCCTCAGCCTCCTCTGTTCCAAAGAAAACAACCCCAGCCTGTCCGATCTTTCCTCATAGCTAGAATTCCCCAGTCTGGGTTTTGGTCAGTAACGCAGGACGTTTGATCAAAGGATTCGGTCACTCACCACTCCAGCTCGTCGACATCTTTCTCCTTCATTAGCTGCTCGATCTCCTCTCGGCACTGCTTCTGATACTCAGGGTGTCTGGCGAGATTATACAACACCCACGATATCCCACTCGCTGTGGTGTCATGTCCTGGGGGAAAGAAGGAATTCAGGAATCACCGCGATTTCCAAATAGCTCGTGGCAACGTTCCACACAAAGTTAAACTCCGAGCTGCCTGGCTGCAGCACAGACCCTGCGGATGGACAGGAAACTGGCAGAAGGGTTGGAAACACTGCGGGCTGCTGGGACAGGCTATTTTTCTGTGATTTGTTGCCTCTCCCGGGAAATTACAGGCTGCGGAAGGAGGGAGGATGCGTTTTGTCACGGTGCTCCGGCCATCATGGTGTGGGAGCAGGCTCGATGGACCAGCCCGTCTTTTCCTGCCCATCAATTTTGTCCCTTTGCACATCATGTCGGAGTGGGGCGGGGACAGGGGGGCGGGGGAGGGGGGGCAGGGGGATGGGGGGGCGGGCGGTTGAGGGAGGCGGGGGGACGGGGACGGGGGGAGGGGGGTGGGTGACGGGGGGCGGGGGGTGTAAATCAGGGCTCAGCGCTGGGACCATGACTATTCTAATCTATAGAAACGGTCTGAATGCAGGAACCCAATGCAAAGTGGTCAGACTTGCAGATGCCCAGTCCAGCGATTCCAGGTGTTGAGCGGCCCCTCCAGAAAAGGCCCAGGAAATGTTTGATGTTTCGTTAGTGGGCCTGGAGCAGCAGGAGTAATTCTGGATCAACAAAACTTGTATTTATATAGCGCCTTTAACGTAATAAGGCCAGAGTGAGAGAGGGTAACTGTTTTAATAGGGACTAGGGTATCAAAGGTGGTAGTGAGGGGGTGGGTGAGCAGATCGGTAGCTGCAGAAATGTCATGGTGAATGGATTTCGTAAGTGCAGTTGCAAGTGATTTAGGTGAGAGTATTTTCTAGGAGTGAACACAGAAGGACGTAGGGTTGGTGGGGGGGTCGGGGAGGAGGGTGGAAGGGGGATGTGGGTGGAGAGCAATACATGGAAGTAGTCAGAGATGGCCTTATCTGTGATTGACACGATGCAAGTAGCGAGGCCACGAGAGATGGTAAGATCAAAGGGGTGGACGTGAATATGAGTTGGGGAGTTTACATGGAGGGAGAGATTAAGAGAGGATAGGAGGGTAGTGATCTCAGAGGAGAGAGAGCGTGATGAATTGAGATGGAGGTTGAAATCACCGAGGATGAAAAGTCGCTTGGTGCAGAGGCTGAGGGAGGAAAGCAGTGAAGATATCTCGGTGATAACATTTTTATGGTACTTGGGTGGGCGGTAGAGAATGAGAATTTTAAATGAGAGGTGAGGAGGTGGAACAAGGTGAGAAGCTCAAAGGAGGAGAAAGTGGCGGAGGAGTAGGGGGACAGACCAAGGTGTGATTTGGTGATGAAAGCCACATCGCCACCACGGCAGTCTGAGCGGGGCAAGTGGTGGAAGGTATGGCCAGGCAGGGAGGCTTCATTTAGGGGTAAGGGGGGAAAATATTGTGTAGCGCCCCTTTTAGGGCATTAACATCACCGGGGCGCATAAAGTTAGCGCCCCTCCGCCGGAAATTCAGCAGTAGTGCTACTGGAAGCGCTACTACTAAAGATCGTGGCGGCATTTAGCGCCGCGGTATTGCAGATCTCTTCCCCTGATTAAAGGGGAGGGGCCTGGCGCTGCGCGCACCGGGGCTCTGCTAAACCACCAGGGAGCGGGGTGCGGGGAAAGCAGCCTGGCACTCAAGAGGAGCGCCGCGCTGAGCGATCACAGCCGGCACCCCGAGAAATAAAGGGGAAGGGGGCAGGTGCTGGCAGTCGGCCATAATAAAAATGGCCGCCCGACACCTGCCCTTTAAGTAGCGCCGCCACCCGCTACCCCCTGATCCTGTCGGTCCCATCTTCCGGCGATAGTTCAGGGGGCGCACGGGAAGTTTGCAGCCAGGGTGCAAACGGGGCACTGCGCACAGCGATGACATCATCATCACCGGCGCAGTGGAGCAGGGCGCTACCATCTACCACCGCCGCTAACCTCCCGCTGAATTTCGCAGGAAGTGTCAGTGGCACCACGCTCGGGCACTAGGGCATTTGTGCCCCATTAGCACCCCCCACCCCCCGCCCCCCGGAAGAACCAGTTCAGCAGAGACACAGCCGCAGTTTAAAAGTTGATTTAAAAAAAAAATCTTTGAGCAGCAGAGTTAGAGACACAGCAGGTAAGTCATACAGTGTAATCCAGTGCAGAAATGTAGTGGTGCAATCCAGTGTAGTTCAAAGCAGAAACGTAGTCCAGATAAGTCCAGGAGATCAGAAACCAATTTGAGAAAAGAATTCAGCAGCTTAAAACTTTAAGCGACTGAATAGCAGAGCAGAGTCACAGCAGCTGAGCCAACCAGTGTAGTCAGTAGAGCAGCGTAGTCCTGTCCGTGTGGAATCCAGGGATGGGAGTCAAGTTTCAGCAGAGGTCCAGCCGTTGAAAGAGTTCAGTGAGAACAAAAGCTCGCTGGGTCGGGGGATGGGTGTTGGACTCTGTAGGGGGGCTCTGAACTTGTAGTTTGGGCTGAAATGCCTTCACTATCGGGCAGGGTATCTCAAGCAATGGAAAAAAGGAGAGGGGGGAAGAAAGGGCAAAGGATGGCAATGGATGACCATGGATACAGTTGATGGGAAGAGCAGCTCAGAGCGGAGCCGCCAGCCCAGGAGCCACCTTGGACCCTGCAGTGTGGGAGGTGACCGATTACCTGCCCTGCCACGACCAGCGAGCAGCCATGGAATAAAAGGGACAGTGGCAGCATGGATACGGAATTGGCTAAGTGATAGGAAACAGAGAGTAGTGGTGAACAGTTGTTTTTCGGATTGGAGGAAGGTATACAGTGGTGTTCCCCAGGGGTCGGTACTAGGACCACTGCTTTTCTTGAGAAATATTAATGACTTGGACGTGGGTGTACAGGGCACAATTTCCAAATTTGCAGATGACACAAAACTTGGAAGTATAGTGAACAGTGAGGAGGAGAGTGATAGACTTCAGGAAGACATAGGCAGGCTGGTGGAATGGGCGGACACGTGGCAGATGAAATTTAACGCAGAAAGTGCGAAGTGATACATTTTGGTAGGAAGAATGAGGAGAGGCAATATAAACTAAAAGGTACAATCCTAAAGGGAGTGCAGGAACGGAGAGACCTGGGGGTATATGTGCACAGAGCATTGAAGATGGCAGGGCAGGTAGAGAAAGCAGTTAAAAAGGCTTACGGGATCCTGAGCTTCATGAATAAAGGTATAGAGTCCAAAAGTGTGGAAATTATGATGAACCTTTATAAAACACTGGTTCAGCCCCAACTGGAGTACTGTGTCCAATTCTGTGCACCGCACTTTAGGAAGGATGTGAAGGCCTTAGAGAGGGTGCAGAAAAGATTTACGAGAATGATTCCAGGGATGAGGGACTTCAGTTACGTTGATAGATTGGAGAAGCTGGGGTCGTTCTTATTATGTCCGTGTATAATTGAGACATGGACTGCAGGAGTTGGTAATAACAGGTCTTTACTGAGTGGAGACAAACTGGAACTACTATGCAAAAGTTACTACACAGACTTATATACAGGGGTGGTCACTACTGGTACTGCAGTATACAGGGGCTGCAGAATATAGTTCCTTCTGCAAAGTACAGACACTACAATTCCTCCCCTTTTAGCTAAACAGTACATAACATTCGATTAATAATTAAATAACATATTTACAATTACAGTTGCTAGATACATCAGTTGAAGTTAAGCAATTATAAGTTCAGTCTTTGAGGAGGCTTCCTGATTCTGTCTGGATAACGCCTCTTTGGGGTATCAGGTTCTTCTGGCAAAGTTGATTCGGGATCAACGTCGTTGTTTGGTTCGTCTGCTTCCAATGTCACTGATTCTGAGGTAGATGCAATTGGTACTTCGGTTTCATCACCAGGTGTATCGGATCGTGGTGTGGAATTGACGTTTTCCAGTGACTCTAGAATCTGGTCAGCATGGCGTCTTACAATGCTCTCTCCAACGTCCACGGTATACATTAGAGGTCCTTGCCGTGTACAGATCGTTCCTGGCTGCCATTTCTCTGTGCGGTAGTCCCGGGCCAAAACTGGTTGACCTATCTTAAAACTCCTGGTCGGCCTTTCATTCATATTCTGAAACTGCCTGTTCTCCACATCTCTTCTGATGTTTGGCTTAACCAAATCCAAGCGGCATCGTAGTCTTCGATTGAAGAACATCATGGCTGGAGTTTGGTTGGTAACCGCATGTGTCGCATTCCGGTAGGCAAACAAGAAGTTATCCACCTTGTGTTGTAGGGGTATATCTTCATTACACATTGCCTTGATAGCCTTCTTGAATGTTTGAACGAACCTCAGCCAATCCATTGGTGGCTGGATGATATGGGGCGGATGTGTAATGCTTAACACCATTGTTCTTTAAGAACCTCCGGAACTCTTCAGACACAAACTGTGGTCCATTGTCGGAGCAAATCTGTTCAGGCAGCCCATTTCTGGCGAATATGGTTCGTAAGACTGTGATAGTTTTTTCTGTAGTGGTTGAGGACATTTTTATTACCTCTGGCCACTTTGAATGTGCATCCACCGCAATTAAAAACATCGAGTCCATAAATGGACCAGCAAAATCAATGTGCACCCTTTGCCATGGAGAGGAGGGCCACTCCCATGGATGTAGAGGGGCTTCTGGTGGGGCGTTTTGGACCTTCTGGCATCCTGTACAGCTCTTGGTCATCTCTTCGATTTCTCTATCGATTCCCGGCCACCACACAAACGCTCTGGCTAAGTTCTTCATTTTTACCCCTCCCAGATGACCCTCATGAAGCTCATTGAGCACTCTATCCTTCAATTTGGGTGGAATTACTACTCTGGATCCACACATCAAGTTTCCTCTGCACACTGACAGCTGTTCTCTTCTCGGCGAGAATGCTGGCAGCAGTGGTTCGCCATGTGCTGGCCATCCCTTCACCGTTAAATCATAGACCCAGGAGAGTGTCGGGTCATTTCGTGTTTCCTTTTCTATGTTTGCATTCGTCACAGGGAGACATTCGACTATGGTCGAGTGGAATATCTCCACTGGATCCACTGCAGGTGCTTCTTCCACCGTCGGCAACGGTAGGCGCGACAATCCATCAGCATTCCCATGCTGTTTAGTTCCTTTGTACTCGATGTCATATTCGTGTGCCCCTAGGAAAAGGGACCACCTCTGTAGCTGTTGTGCTGTCATTATCGGTACGCCCTTCTGAGGGTTGAAAATGGAGACAAGAGGTTGATGATCGGTTAGTAGAGTAAATTTCTGACCGTGCAGGTAGTGATTGAACTTCTTCACCCCCCACACCAGGCTGAGGGCCTCTCTGTCAATCTGGGCGTAGTTACGCTCGGCTGAAGTTAACGAGCGTGACGCAAAAGCTATCGGCCTCTCTGAACCATCAAGGAATTTATGTGACAGTACCGCTCTAATGCTGTAGGGAGACGCATCACACGCCAGTCTTATCGGTAGTGATGGGTTGTAGTGAGCCAATACTTCTCTTGAAGTGATTAGGTCCTTACTCTTCTGAAAGGCCCGCTTACATTCATCGCTCCATTTTCATGCTACTCCAGTTTGTAGTAGGGCGTTCAGTGGGTGCAGAATTGTGGACAAATTCGGCAAAAACTTATGGTAGTAATTCACCAATCCGAGGAATGACCTCAGTTGCGACACATTTTCAGGCGCTGGAGCCTTAACTACCGCTTCAATTTTGTCAGGGGACTTATGTAACCCCTCTTCATCAATCACGTGGCCACAATACGATATCGGTTTCATAAAAAACTCGCACTTGGGGCGATTGGCTCGTAGCCCATGTTCTCTTAGTCTAGTGAGCACCTGCTCTAGGTTGGCAAGGTGTTCACTGTCATCTTCACCTGTCACTAGGATGTCGTCCAAGTAACACAGAGTCCCCGGAATCCCTTGCAGGACTTGTTCCATCGCTCTTTGCCGTATCGCCGGAGCTGATGCTACTCCGAATACCAGTCGATTATACTGGTAAAGACCTTTGTGAGTGTTTATCATGAGATATTTCCTAGAGGATTCGTCAACCTCCATCTGCAAATATGCTTGTGCTAGGTCAATTTTTGTAAAACGCTTCCCTCCAGATAGTGAGGCGAAAATATCTTCTATCCTCGGAAGAGGATATTGTACTGTGTGCAGGACTGGGTTCACCGTCACCTTGAAGTCCCCACAGATGCAAACCTTCCTTGGCTCCTCAGACTTATTGTTTAACGTCTTCTTCATGACAGGAACGATGGGTGTCGCCCACTCGCTCCAGTCTACCTTAGATAACACGCCTGCATTCTCCAGATTCTCCAGCTCTGCCTCGACGGCTAGGCGAATTGCATATGGTACCGGTCTTGCTTTGAAAAACTTGGGAATTGCATTCTCCTCTATTTTTATCGAGGCGGTTACGCCTTTAAAAGTTTCCAGTTCTTGTTGAAATACCTCTTTGGCGTTAGCTAAGATTGTTGACAATCGTCCAGGAGTGACGTCGTCATCCTTTTTACCAGCCACCATCAGTGCCTGAATGGAGTGCCAGTCTAAACTTATCTTTCTGATACATTCACGTCCCAATAACAGTGGTCCACCATCTTGCAGTATGTACAGAGCAACTTCTGTATTTCCTTGCCGTTGTATTCGACAGTGTGGTAAACCACTTTTATCATTCACTATCGTTACACTATGGTTATCACTGTTATATTGTTACACTATGGTTATCACTGTTTACACTGTTGTATCACTACACGAGGTCGCCTCTTGTCACGCTGTTATACCTGGGCTGACCACTGCTGACTCCGCCCATGGCTCCACCTACTTGCCCAGGTATAAAGGTGGTCGACTGGCTGGTATTCCTCCTTGTTGGATCCGATCACCCACGAGGGTGGGCTCTGTTATTTAGCCAATAAAAACCTATAGTTACTGTCTTAACTCGTCGCTTTTCATTGGATGAATTGATAGGTATATCAATTTTATTGGCTAAATTTTGAAATGTCTTTAACGGAGCAGCCAAACGACCAGTCAGACGCCCAGCTACAACAGCCACAGCAGCCGGCCTGGCTGCGAGCCCTCCGACCGCCGTACCTGGATCTAAACCCACAGGCAGCAAACTCAGCCTTCGACTTCAAACACTGGCTGAGCTGTTTCGAATCCTACCTGGGAGAATCCGGCGTGCCTCAGAGATCCAAACTAAGAGTTCTGACCGCCCAAGTGAGCCCTAAAGTATTTGCACTCATCCAGGACCTTACTACATACGAGGCCGCCCTCAACCTGCTGAAAGAGCAGTACCGGAGCCCGGTAAATTCTATGTATGCCAGACATCTCCTAAGATCCCGCCCGCAACAGCCAGGAGAGTCTGTAGATGAATTTTTACGGGCGCTACAAACACTCGGCAGGGACTGTGACTTTAAAGCTGTAACGGCTGCAGAAAATACTGAAGAGAATATCCGCGATGCCTTCGTGAAAGGCCTTCGGTCCGACTACTCACGGCAAAGACTGCTCGAATCAAAGGACCTCGACCTGAACACAGCTGCAGCCCTCGCTCGCTCTCTGGAAGTGGCCCATCGGGACCTCGAGGCGTATTCCAGGTACTGTGCTGCGCGACCCTGGGACTCGGGCCCGACCCCGACCGCAATACCCCTCGCACCGCCGCCTCTGGGACCTACCTCAGCGTCGGCGTCCCGGACCCGATCGGGACCGCCACCCCCGGTACCGGCTGCGACATCGGAGCCCCGCGATCGGGCCGCCGGCTGCTTTTTCTGTGGCCAGGCGAAACACCCGAGGGCGCGCTGCCCTGCAAGAAACGCGACCTGCTCCGACTGCCACAAGAAAGGCCACTTCGCGAAGGCCTGCAGGGGGAAAGCCACAGACGCCAGCAGTGCCTCATGCGAGTCGTGGGGGCGGCCATCTTTCATCAAGGCCACAGATGCCAGTATCCCCTCGTGTGAGTCGTGGGGGCGGCCATCTTTGATCAAGGCCACCGACACCGGCAGTGCCTCATGTGAGTTGTGGGGGCGGCCATCTTCTCCGCCATTTTATGCAACATCGTGGGCACCGCCATTTTGTTCACCACACTCGACCGCCACCTTGTCTCCAGACCCGACCACAGCCTCACCCGCAGACTACAGCAGCTCGCTCAGCCATACACTAGCCTCCGTCACACTGGACCAAGCTCGCCCGCATCACCTGTCCAAGTCCATGATGGACATCAAAGTAAACGGCCACGCCACGACCTGCCTGTTCGACAGCGGAAGCACGGAGAGTTTCATCCATCCAGACACGGTGAGCCACTACTCCCTCACTGTCCAGCCAACGCGCAACCGGATCTCGATGGCGTCGAGGTCCCATTCAACAGACATCAGTGGATACTGTGTTGTGACCCTGTCGGTTAGGGGCACGGAGTATAAAAATTTTAAACTTCTCGTCCTGCCCCAGCTCTGCGCTGCCGTCCTACTAGGGCTGGATTTCCAATCCCACCTTCAAAGTGTCACTTTGGCATACGGTGGACCCCTCCCCCCACTCACAGTCGACAACCAACAGCCTTTAAACCGCCCACCGCGTACCACCTGCGGCCTATCCACCCTCAGGGTTCCGCCCCCCTCCCTGTTCGCCAACCTCACCCGCGACTGTAAACCCGTCGCTACCAAGAGCAGGCGGTACAGCGCCGGGGACAGAGCTTTTATTAGCTCTGAGGTGCAGCGTCTCCTGAAAGAGGGCATCATCGAGAGGAGCAACAGCCCCTGGCGTGCCCAGGTCGTAGTCGTTAAGACCGGCGATAAAAACCGCCTAGTCATCGACTACAGCCAAACCATAAACCGGTACACCCAGCTGGACGCATACCCCCTTCCCCGCATATCTGATATGGTCAATCAGATTGCACAGTACCGAGTATTCTCTACCATCGACCTTAAGTCGGCCTACCACCAACTCCCTATCCGCCCTGAGGACCGCCAGTATACCGCCTTCGAGGCGAATGGCCGCCTCTACCACTTCCTTAGGGTTCCCTTCGGCGTCACCAACGGGGTTTCGGTCTTCCAAAGGGAGATGGACCGGATGGTTGACCAGAATGGGCTGCAAGCCACGTTCCCCTATCTAGATAACGTCACCATCTGCGGCCGCGACCGGCAGGACCATGATGTTAATCTGGAGAGATTCCTCCGTACGGCCCAACGGCTGAACCTCACCTACAATAAGGAGAAATGTGTGTTTAACACCTCGCGCCTTGCCATCCTCGGCTGCGTAGTAGAGAACGGAGTCATCGGCCCCGACCTCGAAAGAATGCGCCCCCTCATGGAGCTTCCCCTCCCCCACTGTCCAAAGGCGCTGAAGAGGACCCTGGGGCTCTTCGCCTACTATGCCCAATGGGTGCCGAATTATGCGGACAAAGCCAGACCCCTCATGAAGTCCGTCTCCTTCCCCCTGACGGCAGAAGCGTGCGCAGCCTTCTCCCTCATTAAGGGAGACATTGCTAAGGCCACAATGCACGCGGTGGATGAGTCTATCCCTTTCCAAGTGGAGAGCGATGCATCCGACTTCGCCCTAGCCGCAACCCTTAATCAGGAGGGGAGACCGGTGGCCTTCTTCTCAAGGACCCTCCAGGGCCCTGAGATCCGACACTCCTCGGTCGAGAAGGAGGCCCAGGCGATCGTGGAGGCTGTACGACGCTGGAGGCATTACCTGGCAGGCAAACGATTTACCCTCCTCACCGACCAGCGTTCGGTCGCTTTTATGTTTAATAACAAGCTGAGGGGCAAAATCAAGAATGACAAGATCTTGAGGTGGAGAATCGAGCTCTCCACCTATGATTATGAGATCTTGTACCGGCCTGGTAAACTGAACGAACCCCCAGATGCTCTATCACGAAGTACATGCGCCAACGCGCAAATTGATAGACTGCAGACCCTCCACAACGACCTCTGCCACCCCGGAGTCACCAGACTTTACCACTTCATTAAGGCCCGCAACCTGCCCTACTCCATCGAGGAGGTCAGGACCATGACCAGGAACTGCCAAACCTGTGCCGAATGCAAACTGCATTTCTTTAGGCCAGACAGAGCAAGCCTGATCAAGGCCACCCGCCCCTTCGAGCGCTTGAGCATCGATTTTAAGGGGCCCCTCCCGTCCTCTGACCGTAATGTGTACTTCCTCAACATCATTGACGAGTACTCCCGTTTCCCCTTTACCTTCCCCTGCCCAGACATGACCAGTACCACGGTCATCAAATGCCTGAACGACCTCTTCGCCGTGTTCGGGTTCCCGAACTATATACATAGCGACCGGGGCTCCTCCTTCATGAGCGAGGAACTTCGCCAGTTCCTACTAGTGAGAGGTATTGCTGCAAGCAGGACCACCAGCTACAACCCCCGAGGGAACGGCCAGGTGGAAAGAGAGAACGCGACTGTCTGGAAGGCCGTTCTCTTAGCCTTAAAGTCCAAGGGCCTCCCAAACTCTCGCTGGCAGGAAGTCCTCCCGGCAGCGCTGCATTCCATCCGGTCACTGCTTTGCACTGCCATTAACGCCACCCCCCATGAGCGAATGTTTGTTTTCCCCAGGAAGTCGACTACGGGAACCACGCTACCAACTTGGCTGACCTCTCCGGGGCCCGTCTTGCTGCGAAAGCACGCGAGGGCCCATAAAACGGACCCCCTGGTCGAGAGGGTGGACCTCCTGCACGCCAACCCCCAGTACGCCTATGTGGCATACCCAGACGGGCGGGAGGACACAGTCTCCTTACGAGACCTCGCACCCTCGGGCATCCCTGAGACACCACCGTTACCCCCCACCACCCCCCCAAATCCAGCCCAGGTAGACGGCATGCCGGAACCCCATGAGCCTTCGCCGACCACGCAGACACCAGCATTAACATCGGATACTGCATCACCGCCGCCGCTGCTGCGACGATCGGAAAGGCTTACGAGGCCTCCGGACAGACTGACATACCCGAACTGGTAGTACACTTCACCCCGCCGGACTCAAATCTAAACAAGGGGTGAATGTGGTAAACCACTTTTATCGTTCACTATCATTACACTATGGTTATCACTGTTATATCGTTACACTATGGTTATCACTGTTTACACTGTTGTATCACTACACGAGGTCGCCTCTTGTCACGCTGTTATACCTGGGCTGACCACTGCTGACTCCGCCCATGGCTCCACCTACTTGCCCAGGTATAAAGGTGGTCGACTGGCTGGTATTCCTCCTTGTTGGATCCGATCACCCACGAGGGTGGGCTCTGTTATTTAGCCAATAAAAACCTATAGTTACTGTCTTAACTCGTCGCTTTTCATTGGATGAATTGATAGGTATATCAGACAGGCACCCTTATTTTTCCTCTGGGGTATACTTTTTGCCCCGTATACGTCTTCAAGACAATGGATGTCTCTTTCAAGGGTATGTGTGAGAATAGCCGCTCATAGTCTCGTCGATTCAGGACGGTCAGAGCTGATCCTGTATCCAATTCCATTTTAACTTGGGACCCTGCTATCGTGAGGGTGACCCAAATGGTTTGGTGATCCTCTTTTGCGATTACGTTGTGAAGTTTGAGACAGCTTAGTCTCTTGTTCCCGGATTCACTATCGCTCATCTGGTCTTCGGAACTACTGTCCGTCATCTTTTGTACTTTCCTGTACTGTTCCTTAGTAGCCTTTTTGTTGTCGTTAGTCTTCTTCCCAGACCTGCAAACTCGTGCAATGTGTCCCATCTTTCCGCATTGCCTGCATATTTTGTCCTTGGACCAGCAGTCCTTCTGGTCATGGGTTGTTCTGCTGCAGCGAAAGCATTTTTCAAATCCCCGTGTCATTTCATGGGTGCCGTATTCCTGTGGCTTTTGCTGTATTTCCGCAGCTCCCCTTGCTGCTGCTTCGTACGATACTGCCACGCTGAAAGCCTTATCTAGCGTCAGCTCTTTCTCTGAGAGTAACTTCTTCAGGGTTCCTTCACTCAGGAGTCCACAGACAAATTTGTCCCATAGGGTATCTGCCAGTCCTGCTCCGAACTGGCAGTGCTTTGATAGCTTGCGTAGTTCCGTAAGGTAATCAGCATTGCTCTCATCTTTATGCTGATTTCTCCTGTGGAATTTAAATCTTTCTGCTATCAGCAGCGGTGTAGGATTTAGGTGTTCCTGTAGGATATCAACAATTTCGTTAAAACTCTTCGCCTTCGGTTTGGCTGGAGTAATCAGGTTCCGCAATAGGCCGTACGTTCTTGCGCCCATTAAGTTTAGTAGTACCGATGCCTTTTTCTCATCGGCTACTTCGTTTGCCTCGCAATATACCTCGACTCTTTCCACATACGTGGTCCAGTCTTCTATTGCATTATCGAAGGCAGTGATATTGCCAGTCTTCGGCATCTTGGAAATCTAAGATGGCGCCTCCCGCGCTTTGCTTTCTTCCCCGATTTAACAAAATGGCGCCTCCCGCGCTTTCTGTCTTCTCCGCTGCTGCTAGCGCTGTTGCTGGCGTTTTATGCCTTGATGGCGACGCCCTATGGTCTTCGCGCACTTCCCCCCCACGCTGCTGCTAACGCCGCTCTCCGCGGTTCCCGTGACAAACTGCAGCTTTCTGCGCTTCTAATTTTTATTATTTCCCCGTCGTCGGAGCAACCCTGCGGGACACTTGCCTCCCTCTTCTCGGGTCTGTACGCTGCCCGGCTTCGTAGCATCGGCCGCGCCCTGTGTGCTCCACCCTCTCTCTCTCTCCTCTTCCTGACAACGCTGCTCGGCCCCGTTGAAAAGCCACCTGATCGAGCTCTAGACCGCCGCAGCCCAGGAAGGATCAGTGTACTACCTGCCACCAGCCCGATTAGCTGACACACCATCGACAGGATAACCAAGCCCCGCTCTCGACAGCCTCTCCTGCAAATCTTCAACTCCGATGAATCAGAGGCAGATGCCCACGGTCGACGCCCGTTTCTTCTGTTTGTTTATTTATTTTTTTTCCTTCTGGCCTCGACCTCTGATAACTTCGCTTCAGGGATGGATCCCCATGAGGTGGTGCAGACTGTAGGTAAGTTCGGATCTGCTCGTCGCCAGTATTATGTCCGTGTATAATTGAGACACGGACTGCAGGAGTTGGTTATAACAGGTCTTTACTGAGTGGAGACAACCTGGAACTACTATGCAAAAGTTACTACACAGGCTTATATACAGGGGTGGTCACTACTGGTACTGCAGTATACAGGGGCTGCAGAATATAGTTCCTTCTGCAAAGTACATACACTACAGTTCTCCTTGGAGCAGAGAAGGTTGAGAGGAGATCTGATAGAGGTGTTCAAAATCATGAGGGGTCTGGGCAGAGTAGATAGAGAGAAACTGTTCCCATTGGCGGAAGGGTCGAGAACCAGAGGACACAGATTTAAGGTGATTGGCAAAAGAACCAATAGCGATTTAAGAAGAAACTTTTTTACTCAGCGAGTGGTTATGATCTGGAATGCCCAGATATGTATGGATAGATCTGTATTTTTGTGTACAACCATGAATGTTTTTCGATGCTTTGGCAACATAAGATGTACCTTGTCATGCCAATAAAGCGATTTGAATTGAATTGAATTGAGAGAGGATCGAAGAGAGAAGATTGAAGGGGGAAGTGAGAGGATCGGAGGGTAGAGAGAGGATCGGAGGGAAGGTCAGGACCTCATGGGCGGTAATGAGCACGGAGAGCACAGTGGGGATTGTGGACAAACGTGATTCAGGTCTAAAGTGGGGGGGCGGAAATGAGAGCGGGAACGTGATCCAGATGGTAAGTCAGATCACGTTCTTCCAACCCCAGCCCCTGTACACTCACACCACGTCTCCCTCTCCTCCCCCTGGACCTGGTTGGTTTCTCGGAAAGCTCGGTGCGTGTGTGGCAAGTGACATCATTGGATGGGACGAAATCCGGAAGTCACGACACTCACTATTCACTTCACACCCAATAAACTTGTTAACAACCTGGGACCCACACTCACTGCCCCATGCGGGTCGGGGGGGTGGGGGGTAAGGTCAGGAACTGGGGAGGGGGGACGAACTTGGGCAGGGGAGGTTGTCAGAAACTTGGGTGGCGGAGAAGGTCAGGAATTTGGAGGGGGCCAAGGTCAAGGTTAGGAACTTGTTGGCGAGGAAAAGCTCAGAACTTCGGGGGGGGGGGATTGGAGGAAGGTTAGGAATTTGTTGGGGGGGACGGGAGAATGTCTTAACCCACGAGGGTGAGCCCTGTCTCTCCTGTGTGAGCTCTGTTCTGTCTGGAGCCTGGCAGTCAGAATGGCTCGAATTACACTTCACAAAGTAATTGATTACTTAGGCAGGCAGGATCTAATTCCACATTCCAGAGAAACTGCTGGGTGGGTTTTGTCCTCCAACGTGACCAATCAGAAATCTGGTGTTGGAAATAAACGCGACCTTTTTTCAGATAACAGCTGTTAGTAATGATTCTGCTTTGGCCATTTACACCTCCTCTATACCCATCGTTTGTTTCTTTTCACGTCCCATTACTGCCCCCTTTTGCCTTGCACCATCATTTCTTTTATCATTTAATCTCTCCTGCCTTCCACCCTATCACAGACCTCCCCTCCCCACTTTCCCTGCCTCTGTACTTGCTTAAAAACCTGTTAAATCTCTTAATTTTTTCCAGTTCTGATGAAAGGTCATCGACCTGAAACGTTAACTCTGTTTCTCTCTCCACAGATGCTGCCTGGCCCGCTGAGTATTTCCAGCATTTTCTGTTTTTTATCACTAAAACAGATGATCTGGTGATTATCACATTGCTGTTTGTGGGATCTTGCTGTGCACATTTTGGCTGCTGCGTTTCCTACATTACAGCAGTGACGCTACTTCATAAAAGTACTTCATTGACTGTAAAGTGCTTTGGGACATCCTGACATTGTGAAAGGTTCTATTAAATGCAAGTCTTTCCTTCTAATGATGAACCCAGATTCCCAGCACTGTCTTGGATGTAACTCGCAAACGAGTTATATTTATAACCAATAGGAATTATGACGGCAGACTTACCCTCAAACATGAAGGTGTCGGCTTCCGACTGAATCTCCTCATCCGACAGACCTTTGCCATCCTCATCCTAGCAACACAAAACAACAGGTTCAGTTCACATCAGCCCTTTCACACGGCAGCATCAGCCTCCGTGAGCAAATGTAGGATCACTGACCCATCGTCAGAACCCGCTCACTGACCCACCGTCAGAACCAGCTCACTGACCCATCGTCAGAACCCGTTCACTGACCCCTCACAACCCGCTCACTGACCCATCGTCAGAACCCGCTCACTGACCCATCGTCAGAACCCGCTCACTGACCCATCGTCAGAACCCGCTCACCGGCCCTCGCAACCCACTCACTGACCCATCGTCAGAACCCGCTCACTGACCCCTCACAACCCGCTCACTGACCCATCGTCAGAACCCGCTCACTGACCCATCGTCAGAACCCGCTCACTGACCCATCGTCAGAACCCGCTCACCGGCCCTCGCAACCCGCTCACTGACCCATCATCAGAACCCGCTCACTGACCCATCGTCACAGCCCGCTCACTGACCCATCGTCAGAACCCGCTCACTGACCCCTCGTCAGAACCCGCTCACTGACCCATCGTCAGAACCCGCTCACCGGCCCTCGCAACCCACTCACTGACCCATCGTCAGAACCCGCTCACCAACCCTCGCAACCCGCTCACTGACCCATCGTCAGGACCCCCTCACTGACCCATCGTCAGAACCCCCTCACTGACCCATCGTCAGAACCCCCTCACTGACCCATCGTCAGAACCCGCTCACCAACCCTCGCAACCCGCTTACTGACCCATCATCAGGACCCCCTCACTGACCCATCGTCAGAACCCCCTCACTGACCCATCGTCAGAACCCGCTCACTGACCCATCGTCACAACCCGCTCACTGACCCATCGTCAGAACCCGCTCACTGACCCATCGTCAGAACCAGCTCACTGACCCACCGTCAGAACCCGCTCACCGACACTCGCAACCAGCTCACTGACCCATCGTCAGAACCCGCTCACTGACCCATCGTCAGAACCTGCTCACTGACAACCGTCAGAACCCGCTCACTGACCACTCGCAACCAGCTCACTGACCCATCGTCAGAACCCGCTCACTGACCCATCGTCAGAACCCGCTCACTGACCCATCGTCAGAACCCGCTCACTGACCCACCGTCAGAACCCGCTCAGTTGACCCATCGTCACAACCCGCTCACTGACCACTCGCAACCAGCTCACTGACCCATCGTCAGAACCCGCTCACTGACCCATCGTCAGAACCCGCTCACTGACCCATCGTCAGAACCCGCTCACTGACCCACCGTCAGAACCCGCTCAGTTGACCCATCGTCACAACCCGCTCACTGACCCATCGTCAGAACCCGCTCACTGACCCATCGTCACAACCCGCTCACTGACCCATCGTCAGAACCCGCTCACTGACCCATCGTCAGAACCCGCTCACTGACCCACCGTCAGAACCCGCTCAGTTGACCCATCGTCAGAACCCGCTCGCCGACCCTCGCAACCCGCTCACTGACCCCTCGCAACCCGCTCACTGACCCCTCACTGACCCATCGTCAGAACCCGCTTGCCAACCCTCGCAACCCGCTCACTGACCCATCGTCAGAACCCGCTCGCTGACCCTCGCAACCGGCTCAAGTTAGGTGACACAGTAATTGTGTGGATGGGAGGAGAAAGTTACAAAGGGACATCGATAGATTCAGTGAGTGGGCAAAACTGTGGCAGATGGAGTTCAATGTGGGGAAGTGTGAGGTCATCCACTTTGGAGCTAAGAAAGATCGATCAGAGGATCCTCTAGATGGTGAGAAGCTGGGGACTGTGGGGGAGCGGAGAGATTTCAGGGTCTGAGTACAGAAATCACGAAAAGCTGGTGGACAGGTGCAGAAAATAATTTTAAAAGGCTGATGGAATGTTGGCCTTTATCTCAGGAGGGGTGGAACACAAAGGATGGAAATGATGGTCCAGCTGTACCGAGCTCTGGTTAAACCCCATCTGGACACTGCGTTCAGCGAAGATTCACCAGGCTGATACCTGGGATGGCAGGAATGACGTATGAGGAGAGATTGGGACGATTGGGCTTGTACTCGCTGGAGTTTAGAAGAATGAGAGGGGATCTCATTGAAACTTATAAAATTCTGACAGGACTGGACAGACTGGATGCAGGAAGGATGTTCCCGATGGTCAGGGAGTCCAGAACCAGGGGTCACAGTCTAAGGATAAGGGGTAGGCCATTTAGGACAGAGATGAGGAGGAATTTCTTCACCCAGAGAGTGGTGAACCAGTGGAATTCTCTGCCACAGAAGGCGATGGAGGCCAATTCATTAAATATATTCAAGAAGGAGTTGGATATATTTCTTAAGGCTAAAGGGATCAAGGGATATGGGAAGAAGGCAGGGACAGGGTACTGAATTTGGATGATCAGCCATGAATGGTGGAGCAGGCTCAAGGGGCCGAATGGCCTACTGCTGCTCCTATCTTCTATGTTTCTATGTTTCTGGGCCCCGCACCTCAGGAAGGATATATTGGCCTTGGCGGGGAGCAGCACAGGTTCACCAGTTTGATACCAGGGTTTAAAGGTTAAATTATGAAATATTACAGGTTGCACAGTCTAGGCTTGTATTCCCTCCATGTACAGAAGATTAAGGTGCGTCTAATTGATGTGTTTATGATGATTAAAGGATTCGATAGGGTAGATAGTGAGAAACGATTTCCTCTGGTGAGGGAGTCCAGAGCAAGAGGCCATAAACTTAACATTAGAGCCAGGCCATTCAGGAAGCACCTCTTCACACAAAGGGCAGTGGAAATCTGGAACTCTCTCCCCCAAAAGGCTGGGGGTCAATTGAAAATTTCAAGACGGGGATTGATAGGCAGGAGGTGCGATAACTCACCTGGGCAGGTAGGTGGAAAAACTTCAGGGTCAGACTGAGCAGAGAGCACGGGGTGGGGGGGGGGGGGGGGTGAGGGCAGGGGGCCAGGGAGCAGGTAGAGAATGGAGGTTGCTGGCACATTATCTGCTTGTTCAAGCCGAAAAGAGCCAACCAAGAGAGAGTTTTCTTGCACACGCTGGTGCGAGGAGCGCGCTGGGCTGGCCGCCAGGTATCGGGGGGGGGGGGGGGAATGGGGGCATATCCTTCATCAGGGATGCGTATTCCACCCCGACAGGCTGGGGTGGGCTGTGCTGGGGACAGTTTCAGGACTGACTGGAAAGCACGCTGCACAGGTTTAACCTGCAAGTTTGTGATTCCTTTCTGAATTCTTGATTTTATTTGTATTTATTACGCTACAAGTGTTGGGCCCAACAATCCTCGGGCCATTTGGCGCACTCCCTGAGCCAGGTGAAGAACTGTCAGACGAGGACTGGAAGCAGAAGGTTCAAGGTGAGTTTAGGGGTACAGCAGTGCTCCTCCCTGCCCCACAAGGAAAGGTTCGGCCTCCTCTGCCTTGGACCTCATTAAAAATTCAGTCTCGGGATGTGGGCAAGGCCGGCATTTATTGCCCATCCCTAGTTGCCCTAGAGAAGGTGGTGGTGAGCCGCCTTCTTGAACCGCTGCAGTCCGTGTGGTGAATGTACTCCCACAGTGCTGTTAGGGAGGGAGTTCCAGGATTTTGACCCAGCGACGATGAAGGATTGGCGAAATATTTCCAAGTCAGGATGGTGTGTAACTTGGAGGTGATGGTGTTCCTGTGCGCCTGCTGCCCTTGTCCTTCTAGGTGGAAGAGGTCACGGGTTTGGGAGGTGCTGCCGAAGGAGCTTGGCGAGTTGCTGCAGTGCATCTTTCCCTCCCTTGAAATCCTCTCGGTAACTCCCGAGTGCCAGAAGGTGGCCAAGGGCCACCGAGTTTTCACCAGCTGGCAGCTGCGTCCCGCCCATTCCAGGTGGAGGTTAAAATCACCACGGCCTCATTTTGCTGCAGGCCGGAAATTAATTTGCTAACGCAATTCCCCACCAGAAACCTGCTCCAACTTACAATCCATCCCTTTGATTCACTGCACTCTGAGTCAGAAGGTTGTGGGTTCGAGCCCCAATCCAGAAACTCGAGCGCATAATCCAGGCTGACACTCCAGTGCAGTAGCTGAGGGAGTGCTGCACTGTCGGAGGTGCCGTCTTTCGGATGAGACGTTAAACCGAGGCCCCATCTGCCCACACAGGTGGATGTAAAAGATCCTATGGCACTATTGGAAGAAAAGCAGGGGAGTTCTCCCCAGTGTCCTGGCCAATATTTATCCCTCAATCAACATCACTAAAAACTGGTCAGTATCACATTGCTGCTCGTGGGACCTTGCTGTGCGCAGATCCTACACTACAAAAAGTACTTCATTGGCTGTAAAGTGCTTTGGGACATCCTGAGGTTGTGAAAGGCGCTATAGAAATGCAAGTCTCTCTTCTTTACAGTATTCAACCCAGGATTCGAAAGCGGATGGAGACTCGCTTTCTAACGATCTACACAACAACCCTGACTGCACGTCACTGGGTGTGAAAACACTTTGGGACAATGTGAGGAGGTAACACCCGCTGTGTAAACGAAGGGCTGTGATTGTGGATCAAGTGCGGCTCCGTTCACAGTGGGTAAAGCCTGACCTTTGACAGCAGTAGAGTGTCCAGGAAGTCCATGACTTTGCCTTGCTTGGACTGGAGCCAAGTCTCCGTTCCCTCCTCTTTCAGGACCTCCCGGCGACTCTGCACCACACCCAGCGAGTACGAGTGAACCAGATTACACGCCCTGTCGAATCGCTTCCCATTGGACGACAGTTTGTAAATGAAGTTGAAGTGATGTGGCAAATATCGCTCCCTCTTCACCACCAGCATGCTCAGCTCGTATATGGCGGCAATATAGTCACTGGACTTCCTATGAAGGAACATATAGACAAGAGCTGAGATCGCAGTGTTAGAGCTGTAACATGGGGGTCGATTTTCATTAAGCTGTCGGGAAGGAGGCGGGACTACAACTTTTGGGTTTTAGTCCCGCCTACATCGAGATGCGGCCAATCCACGCGAGTTTCCCTTGATTGACCTTGTTGAGCCCGCCCAGCGGGCTCAGCAGGCCAATTAAGGGCCACCCGGCAACAGGTGACATCACAGACTGAAATTTCATCTGTCAAGAGGTCTTGACAGATGAAATATCAGTGTTTCACAGCTGTTTGAAGCTGTCAAACACTGACAGTCTGACTTCTAACCTGAGTCCTTCTACACAGACTCAGTTAGAACTCAAACCGGCACTGAAAGCTGAAGGCTGTCACTTTTGACAGATCGCAGCCGTTCTGCTTTCTGTGCCGGCTGAGTGATGGACTCCCGAAACCTAGAGGAAGAAAGGCTGTTAAGGTAAGTACAGGTAATTTAAACTTCTTTACACACTTTAGACACACCAAACACACTTACCTTTGCACTCATGCACCCATCACTCACCTGAACACCGACATCGCGACCCCCTCCAACTCCTTCAACCCGACGGCCCACCTGCTCTAACCTGGCGTGGTTTGGAGCAGTCGGGAATCCCACACGACACCCCTCAAAATAGGGATTAGGCTAAAAACTGCCTGTTAACTACCTGTTAACAGGCAGTTAATTGGTACTAATCCCTTCCCGCCTCGGGTCGGCGGGTCCCAGTGCGGGGCGGGTACCCGCCTCCTGTGAAACTTACGTGGAGGCGGGTTTTGGGCGGGATGGTGTCGGGACCCCCGAATTCGGGATTTTAGGCCCCCGCACGCCTAAAAGCCCGCCTCATGGCACACTGAAAATCAACCCCATGGTGCGTGGTGGAGCAGACAGATTTAAGCCGTAATCCAGACCTTGGAGAGCTCCCCATCTCCTCACACAGGTGGACGTAAAAGATCCCATGGCACTATTGGAGTCCGAGAAGAGGCTGGGAGGGAGTATAGAAAGTGTAGAGGTGAAATTAAGAAGGAAATTAGGAAAGCAAAAAGAGGGCATGAAAAAATAGTGGCAAGTAGAATCAAAGAAAACCCAAAGATCTTTTATAATTACATAAAGAGCAAGAGGATAACTAAGGAAAGAATCGGGCCAATCAGGGACCAAAATGGTGCTCTATGTGTGGAGGCGGAGGATGTGGGTAAGGTATTAATGAATACTTTGCAGCTGTGTTCACAAAAGAGGGGAACGATGGCAACGTTGAAGTTAAGGAGGAAGATAGTGAAATATTGGATGGGATAAATATAGTAAGAGAGGAAGTATAAAGGGGTTTAGCATCCTTGAAAGTAGATAAATCACCAGGGCCAGATGAAATATACCCAAGGCTATTAAAAGAAGCAAGGGAGGAACTTGCAGAGGCTCTGACCATCATTTTCCAATCCTCCCTGGCTACAGGAGTGGTGCCAGAGGATTGGAGAACTGCTAATGTTGTACCATTGTTTAAAAAGGGAGGAAGGGATAAGCCGCGCAATTACAGGCCAGTCAGTTTAACCTCGGTGGTGGGCAAATTACTGGAATCAATTCTGAGGGACAGTATAAACCTTCATTTAGAAAGACACAGACTAATCAAGGACAGTCAGCATGGTTTTGTTAAGGGAAGGTCGTGTCTGACTAACTTGATTGAATTCTTTGAGAAGGTAACAAGGAGGGTCGATGAGGGCAGTGCATTTGATGTAGTCTACATGGATTTTAGCGAGGCTTTTGACAAGGTCCCACATGGTAGGCTGATCAAAAAAGTAAAAGCTCATGGGATCTAAGGGAGAGTGGCAAATTGGATCCAAAATTGGCTCAGTGGCAGGAAGCAGAGGGTGACGGTTGAGGGGAGTCTATGCGACTGGAAGGTTTTTTCCAGTGGGGTTCCACAGGGCTCAGTACTCGGTCCCTTACTTTTTGTAGTGTATATTAATGATTTAGACTTAAATGTAGGGGGCATGATAAAGAAATTTGCAGATGATACTAAAATTGGCCGTGTGGTTGACAGTGAGGAGGAAAGCTGTAGACTGCAGGAAGATATCAATGGACTGGTCAGATGGGCAGAAAAGTGGCAAATGGAATTCAATCTGGAAAAGTGTGAGGTAATACATTGGGGGAGGGGCAACAAGGCAAGGGAATACACAATTAATGGGAGGATATTGAGTGGTGTGGAGGAACAGAGGGATCTTGGAGTGTATGTCCACAGATCCTTAAAGGTAGCAGGACAGGTTGACAAAGCAGTTAAAAAGGCATACGGAATGCTTCCCTTTATTAGCCGAGGCATAGAATATAAGAGCAGGGAAGTTATGCTTGAACTGTACAAAACATTAGTTAGGCCACAGCTGGAGTACTGCGTGCAGTTCTGGTCACCACATTACAGGAAGGATATAATTGGACTGGAGAGGGTGCAGAGGAGATTTACGAGGATGTTTCCAGGACTGGAGAACTTTAGCTCTGAGGAAAGATTGGATAGGCTGGGGTTGTTTTCCTTGGAACAGAGGAAGCTGAGGGAAGACTTGACTGAGGTGTATAAAATTATGAGGGGCCCAGATAGAGTGGATAGGAAGGACCTATTTCCCTTAGCAGGGAGGTCAATAACCAGGGGGCAGAGATTTAAAGTAATTGGTGGAAGGTTTAGAGGGGAGTTGAGGAGAACTTTTTTCACCGAAGGGTGGTGGGGGTCTGGAACTCACTGCCTGAAAGGGTGATAGAGGCAGAAACCCTCATCACATTTAAAAAGTACTTGGATGTGCAGCTGAAGTGCCGTAACCTACAGGGCTGCGGACCAAGAGCTGGAAAATGGGATTAGGCTGGCGAGCTCTTTTCTGAAACAGACACAATGGGCCGAATGGCCTCCTTCTGTGTCGTAATTTTTCTATGATTCTATTCAGCACCCTCTCCTGAGCTAGCTTCAGATACTTCCTAAACCCACCGCAGAAGTTCAGGATCTGGGAACCTGAAACAAAAAAGTATCCCGCTCACCTCAAGAACACCCCAAGCAGCACAAAGTGAGTGTTCTTGTGTGTCGGCCGTGGCTCAGTGGGCAGCACCCTTGCCTCGGAGTCAGGAGGTTGTGGGTTCAAGTCCCACTCCAGGGACTTGAGCACCTAATCCAGGCCGACACTCCAGTGCAGCACTGAGGGAGTGCCGCACTGTCAGAGGTGCCGTCTTTCAGATGAGATGTTAAGCCGAGACCCCGTCTGCTCTCTCAAGAGGACATAAAAGATTCCATGGCACTATTTCGAAGAAGAGCAGGGCGAGTTCTCCCCGGTGTCCTGGCCAATATTTATCCCTCAACCAACATCACTAAAAACAGATTATCTGGTCATTTATCTCATTGTTGTTTGTGGGAGCTTGCTGTGCGCAGATTGGCTGCCACGTTTCCGATATGACAACAGTGACTACACTCCAAAACAAAACGACCTCATTGGCTGTAAAGCTCTTTGCGACGTCCTGAGGTTGTGAAAGGCGCTATATAAATGCAAATTCTTTATTTTTCTTTTTTCTATTCATGGGGGGTTGCTGTAGTTAGATTGTGCCAGTCACCTCTTACACAACATTACAGGACTACTTCATATATTAAAAAATGCATCGGACTATCTTTGTCAATCTCTGTCAAGCACGCAACACTGAGTACTCCTGTTGACAGTAACAGGCGGAGTGAAGGGCAGGATGTGACACGGAGACCTGTCTCTCTATGATTGACCAATCCCTACAGGCTGCACAAACCCCCCCCCCCACAGAGAGCCACTGAATCGCTCCATCCCACTGTCCTGGCCACTCACAGCTGACAGTTGCTGTCATAGCTGAACGTGCATTTCAATAGACTGTCCAAAGTCATCAGGCTGACGTGTTCGAACATCTCCAGGGAGAACGCCCCCTCCGATATCAGCCTGCACCACTTTTCCTGTAACAAAGCACAAAGATTCTCCATTGTTGGGCGAAAGGTGAACAGCAGAACATTGACACATGGGTGGTTGGACTTTGACTTGCCGAGGTGCAGCTCACCGTGCGCACTGCGGATTGTGGGGAACGCAAGCTTCCATACCCAGTACGAATAAACTCAAGGGGCCTGGGGTGGGGATAAATCCTCACCGGTGGGGTGGCTCAGGACTGAGTCTGAACGGCCATCCAGACACACACATTTATACACGCACACACACACACACACACGCACGCACACGTGCACACGCGCGCACGCGCACACACGCATGCGCACACACGCACACACATATACACCCACACACACATATATACACCCACAGACACACACATACACCCACAGACACACACACATATACACCCACAGACACACACACACATATATATATATATATACACACACAGTCACACTTGCAGACACACACATGCACACAGTACAGTGACTGCCTTCACAGCACGTGGTGATCTCACGCTAAGTTCTGGATGTGTGGTGACCAATGTTCCCTGTAATTTTTTGGGGGCTGCTCAGCCCATTCAAAATACCACGCATGCACGCTTTTTCTCTATCACCGGCCGTGCCCACTCACACCCACTCACACCATCACTGGCCATGCCCACTCACACCATCACTGGCCGTGCCCACTCACACCCACTCACACCAGTCGTGCCCACTCACACCCACTCACACCATCACCGGCCGTGCCCACTCACACCCAGTCCGTTACTCACGTGCAGGATGCTGGTGGACTGATTGAAGATTTTCACGTAATGTTTCAAAATGTCGAAGTGAAAGGCCGGAGTTAAGAGACGCCGGTGACGAGCCCATCGCTCCCCTTTACTGATCAGCAGACCCTCACCTGAGAAGGAAGAGAAAAGGTCAGGGGTCGGGCAGTCAATGCCAGGAGTTATCAGCCAACAAAGTGCCATCACTACAACCCCCAGATGGTCAGCTCGTGACCTTGGTCCTCAGAGTCCCAAAGGGTTAGTTTAAGGAGTACAATGTCTGCCACACTCACGCTTCTTCGCTCTGGAGTTCAGTTATTGAGCGATAGAAGTGAAAAGCTGAGAAGTTATGTTGAACGTGTATCGAACCCTGGTTAGACCCCACTTGGAGCACTGTGCACATTTCTGGTCCCTATATTATAAAAAGGCATTTGGGGAAGGTGCACAAAAGATTTACTAGAATGACACCCAGAGAGTGGTGAACCTGTGGAATTCTCTACCACACAAGTTCACAGGGGTCACAGTCTAAGGATAAGGGGTAAGCCATTTAGGACTGAGATCAGGAGGAATTTCTTCACCCAGCGAGTGGTGAACCTGTGGAATTCTCCACCACAGAAGGCAGTTGAGGCCAATTCATTAAATATATTCAAGAAGGAGTTGGATATATTTCTTAAGGCTAAAGGGATCAAGGGATATGGGGAGAAAGCAGGGACAGGGTACTGAGTTTGGATGATCAGCCATGATCTCATTAAATGGTGGAGCAGGCTCAAGGGGCCGAATGGCCTACTCCTGCTCCTATCTTCTATGTTTCTATACCAGTTATAACTGAGAGATTGTAACTATCAGGAAAGGCTGAACAGGCTGGGGCTCTTTTCTCTGGAAAAGAGAAGGCTGAGGGGCGACCTGATCGAGGTCTCAAAATTATGAAAGGGTTTGATTGGGTAGACGTAGAGAAGATGTTTCCACTTGTGGGGGAGACCAGAACTAGGGGCCATAAATATAAGATAATCACTAATAAATCCAATAGGGAATTCAGGAGAAACTTCTTTACGCAGAGAGTGGTGAGAATGTGGAACTCGCTCCCACAGGGAGTGGTTGAGGTGAACAGTATAGATGGATTTAAGGGGAAGCTGGATAAACACATGAGGGAGAAAGGAATAGAAGGATATGTTGATGGGGTGAGATGAAGAGGGCTGGGAGGAGGCTGGTGTGGAGCAGAAACACTGGCACGGACCAGTTGGGCCGAATGGCCTGTTTCTGTGCTGTAGACTCGATGTAACCCAGCAAAGTACCTCGGCCGGTTTGTAGAGAATTGTGAGCAAGACTCAGGATGGTAACACTGTGATCTCATTAAAGAAGCGGAGGTGGGCTTTTGAGAAGGGATTTGCGATCAGACTTACCCAGAAACGTAGCCCCCCAAACAGCGTAGATTGTGGGCAGCACCCCTCCCACATCCTGAGCCTCCTTTCAGGGATGTTGCTGCCGAGTCGCTGCTCACCTTACCCATGGGCTTGAGCCAGGGCACTCCCTGGTGCCAGCTCTATGATGTCACCGCGCAGCGCGGTGTCACCCGATGGAGGAATACAAAGGGGTGAGAACATTGTATAGACACAAGAGAAAGGCACAAAATGGCCGCTGCTTACCCAACCAAGGCCGGAGGAACCCGTAGAACAACTCGTCCTTCGGGGCAATGGGAGCTGAAACAGGAGGTGAAGTCAAGCCTTAGAAACACTAAAACTGTCAAATAACTTGAGCTCGAAGGAAGAAAGCTACATCGCCACGAAGATTAGACAGAAATTATACAATTCGAAACGTAAAATGCTCATTATCTAGGGTGGGTTAGTTTCACTCTGAGCTGAGCTGTAACTGTCCGAGTCCCACTGTCATCACGACCAAGTTTCTAAATGTCACCAAGTTTTCCCACAGTCACCACTTGCCCATTCCTGGTGCCTCGTCAGTCATTGCCCTGCGTCTCCAGTCTTTAAAGAGCCGCAGTATGGTGCAGACACACCACGTGTCGCCGTGATGTCAGCACCGAGCTGTGATAAGAGGAACGGACCCTGGGCAGGGATCCCGGTCGGAGCTGGTGAACAAGACCACAGGATTCACTGTAGCATGGCCTGCGGCATCCAGGCAATACAGCAAGGAGCCATGTCACAGAGCAGGTCACAGAACAGAAAACACAGCACACAGGAACTGGGAGTCAAGGTTTGGAATAGGGTGCATCTCGTGACATGGGGGAGGTGAGGCACATCCTGAGGGTCACTGGAAATGGACAGGATTGAAATTTCAGCTCCTTGGAACTCAAAGCATTCGAGGACCCAAGTTCGCTAGCGCTTGGTAAGGGCGTGAAACGTTCGGCGCGCTGAACCCGCGCCAGGAGAGACAGGCCCAAGGATCGTCCTAAATTCATCCTCATGCCTCATTCCAATAGCTCCGGCCAGCTGCGAGCACCAATCGGGCAGCCTGAAGCAGCTGGGTCTGGGTCCTTCAAATATCGGCCTGGTCCACCCGCAGGCAAGTCCAGGGAGGGACGAACGGTGGGAGGAGTGAGTGTGGACCCCCAGTATGAATGTGGAGGTAGGGGCAGCACACATACTCAATAAACATCCACTCCGGATCCTGCATTTAAAGGGGCAATTGATCCTTTTTGCCCTTAGATTCAGATACAGTCAGGTGACTCAACCGTGGCTAACAAGGGAAATTAGGGATAACATAAGATCCAAAGAGAGGACATATAAATTGGCCAAAAAAGCAGCAAACCTGAGGATTGGGAGCAGTTTAGGATTCAGCAAAGGAAGACAAAGGGATTAATTAAGAGGGGGAAAATAGATTATGAAAGTAAGCTTGCAGGGAACATAAAAACTGACTGTAAAAGCTTTTATAGATATGTGAAGAGAAAAAGATTGGTGAAGTCAAGCGTAGGTCCCTTACAGTCAGAATCAGGGGAATTTATAATGGGGAACAAAGAAATGTCAGGCCAATTAAATACATATTTTGGTTCCGTCTTCACAAAGGAGGACACAAATAACCTCCCAGAGATGTCGGGGAACATAGGGACTAATGAGAGGGAGGAACTGAAAGAAATCAGTACTTGTAGGGAAATGGTGCTGGGGAAGTTGACGGGATTGAAGGCCGATAAACCCCCAGGGCCTGATAATCTACATCCTAGGGTACTTAAGGAAGTGGCCCTGGAGATAGTAGATGCATTGCTGGTCATCTTCCAGAACTCGATAGACTCAGGAACAGTACTCATGGATTGGAGGGTAGCTAATGTTACCCCACTATTCAAAAAAGGTGGTAGAGAAAAAGTGGGGAATTATAGACCGGTAAGCCTGACATCGGTAGTGGGGAAAATGCTAGAGTCCATTATAAAAGATGTAATAGCAGAGCACTTGGAAAGGAGTGACAGGATTGGACAAAGTCAACATGGATTTACAAAAGGTAAATCGTGCTTGACTAATCTACTGGAATTTTTTGAGGATGTAACTGGTAAAATAGATAAGGGAGAACCAGTGGATGTGGTGTATTTGGACTTTCAGAAGGCTTTCGATAAGGTCCCGCATAAGAGATTAGCGTGCAAAATTAAGGCACATGGGATTGGGGGCAAGGTATTGACTTGGATAGAGAACTGGTTGGCAGATAGAAAGCAAAGAGTTGGGATAAACGGGTCGGTTTCCGAGTGGCAGGCAGTGACTAGTGGGGTACCGCAGGGATCGGTCCTAGGACCCCAGCTGTTCTCAATATATATTAATGATCTGGATGAGGGAATTGGATGTAATATCTCCAAATTTACAGACGACACAAAGCTGGTTGGGAGGGTATGCTATGAGGAGGATGTCGTGAAACTCCAGTATGATTTGGACAGGTTGGGTGATTGGGCAGAAACATGTCAAATGCACTATAATGTAGATAAATGTGAGGTTATCCACTTTGGTGGCAAAAACAGGAAGGCAGATTATTATTTGAATGGCAATAGATTGGGAGAAGGGGAAGTGCAAAGAGACCTGGGTGTTCTTGTGCACCAGTCGCTGAAGGTAAGCATGCAGGTGCAGCAGGCGGTTAAGAAGGCAAATGGTATGTTGGCCTTCGTAGCAAGAGGGTTCGAGTACAGGAACAAGGATGTCTTGCTGCAGTTGTACAGGGCCTTGGTGAGACCACACCTTGAGTATTGTGTGCAGTTTTGGTCGCCTTATCTGAGGAAGGATGTTCTTGCCATGGAAGGAGTGCAGCGAAGATTCACCAGGCTGATACCTGGGATGGCAGGAATGACGTAGGAGGAGAGATTGTGTCGATTGGGCTTATACTCACTGAAGTTTAGAAGATTGAGAGGGGATCTCATCGAAACCTATAAAATTCTGTCAGGCCTGGACAGACTAGATGCAGGAAGGATGTTTCTGATGGCCGAGGAGTCCAGAACCAGGGGTCATAGTCTAAGGATAAGGGGTAAGCCATTTAGGACTAAGATGAGGAGGAATTTCTTCACCCGGAGAGTGGTGAACCTGTGGAATTCTCTGCCACAGAGGGCAGTGGAGGCCAGTTCATTAAATATATTCAAGAAGGAGTTGGATATATTTCTTAAGGCTAAAGGGATCAAGGGATATGGGGAGAAAGCAGGAACAGCGTACTGAATTTGGATGATCAGCCATGATCTCATTGAATGGCGGAGCAGGCTCGAGGGGCCGAATGGCCTACTCCTGCTCCTATCTTCTATGTTTCTATGTTTTTGTGTACACTCAGATACACGCTACCGAACCAAAGGGCAAACAGGCTGCACTTTGCATTTGTTAAACATTAAACCAATTGCATCAACAAGGGAAGTTTGTAATTGATCATTAAACCCTCTTGGAAAGTTAAAAATATTGAGCTGGAGCAAGAGTCCAAATTTGCCTTGGAGTAGACGCTTTCGCCGTGCGGTGTGCGGCTTTTATTGCACATCCTCGTGCTTCATCCAATTGCAGTCGAATTTTGCTCTGTGAACCATGACCTTTGACCCAAGATTTTGGCAGCGTGTTCGCCATCCGCCAGGTGCAGGTTTGTACCTGGAGCGTACAGGTGATCTCACTGTGGGGGCAGAGCTCAGATACTTCCCGAGAGATGGGAGAAAACCCATCGGAGGGGCCAGGCGAATGTTCCCATACACCTGAAAACGGCCACCTCAGGACTGGCAGTGCCAGAGTCCTGGGAGCAGATTGCCCATTCTCTCGGGCTGGGTGGAGGAAGGATCTAAAACAAAGTAAACATAAATAAGCACTGCCTTAAGAAGTTACTGAAATAGTGAGCCACATTGGAGCTCGTCTTCTGCCCAAGGCAGCGACTGACCGAGGACCTCCTCACCTCATCACCTTTCAGTCCGAGTTTGCTGCAAAGCTCCAACGAGTTGCCTTTATTGCAAAATGCTTGGTTCATTTTATAAAGTCTCAGTGAAATAAAAGAGTCAGTGAGGTTAGGCAGAGTTGAGGTTCATTAATAAATTACCAACTGGCTCTCAGTCTACCAGGAAGTGCTAAAGAGCAGAACTTGGTGCCATTGTCATAGCAGAGAAGGAGGCCATTCGGCCCTTCGTGTCGGTGCCGGCTCTTTGAAAGAGCTATTAGTCCCACTCCCCCGCTCTTTTCCCACAGCCCAGCCAATTTCTCCTTTTCAAGTATTTATCAAATTCTCTTTTGAAAGGAAGCAGGAGAGTTCCCTTTGATCACAGACAGAAATAACAGTACCAGGACTTGAGCTTAATGATACTGAAGATTTACATTAAACCAAATGCCTGAACCTCCTGATTGATTTTTCAGTGATGACACTCCTCTACCTGATGCCAGTAGGACACATTTGACGTAGGTTGGATGGAAGAGCCTCACTATTGGATAGATGGGTCCGAACCACGTGAGAGAGCAGTACACATGGCGTTTGACGATTTCATTAACCAGGGCCAGCCCCTCCTCTGTACTGCGAATCTAATGGAACAAGATCCAGATGAGAGCAAAAGACAAAGGAGAAATTAAACCAGAGAATCACAGGAATCGGTCATTAAATCCACAACCACAATTAAAACCGAGGTATGGCTGATTTTCGCAGAGTGCAATGGGCTGGCGTATCCTCAGTGTTCAATCAATCTTAGAAACGCAAAGACAATTTGATTTGAAGTGTAACAGCAAGATCGGGGCCGATCAGAGGCAGAGCCATGTCAGCAGGAAGAAATAGGAGGCTGAGATTTTAAAAAAACAATACACCAAGCCAAGAATTTCAGGATCAACTTTCCTTCTATGTCATTTTGGAATAACCACTGGAAAGATTAATTTAGTAATAATTACAAGACAGAAAGTCGGAAAAGATTAGTCAAAAAACCGGTGATCATTGAAAAAGGTATTCCAGATTAGGAGACGCTGACCCAGATTGGGGAAACGCTGACCCGGATTGGGGAGACGCTGACCCGGATTGGGGAGACGCTGACCCGGATTGGGGAAACGCTGACCCGGATTGGGGAAACGCTGACCCGGATTGGGGAAACGCTGACCCGGATTGGGGACCCGGATTGGGGGAACGCTAACCCGGATTGGGGGAACGCTGACCCGGATTGGGGGAACGCTGACCCGGATTGGGGGAACGCTGACCCGGATTGGGGACCCGGATTGGGGAAACACTGACCCGGATTAGGGAAACACTGACCCGGATTGGGGACCCGGATTGGGGAAACACTGACCCGGATTGGGGAAACACTGACCCGGATTGGGGACCCGGATTGGGGAAACACTGACCCGGATTGGGGAAGCACTGACCCGGATTGGGGAAACACTGACCCGGATTGGGGAAACACTGACCCGGATTGGGGAAACACTGACCCGGAGGGACATTTACCAAAAGCTGATGTTGAGCCTGGTAACATATTCAGAAATCGTCAAATCTTACACCATCACTTCCCGCTTGTGTAGTGATCGTTTCTTCAATATTACTTTCAAAAAGCGAAACTACTTATTTTATAGATCTCACCATGCTCCAAAGTTCTAACTGGCTGCTCCTCAGTGTTGCAAGTATTTGGGGCAGAGGCTCTGCCCGCACACGGCGGGGTGGGGGGACTCTACTCATAGATGAGTGAGTAGGGAAACACCACTTCCCCTGACTGGGGAGTCGGGGACAAGTGGTCATCAATTTAAAAGTGTCACTGAGAGTGAGGAGAGAGATCAGGAGAAACTGCTTTCCACAGAGGGTTGTTGGAGCACGGAATAATTTGTCACATCGGCTGGTTGAGGCAGGGACCATTGCGTCTGTTAAGGGAAAATGGATGCAAAGGAAGATACAGGGCTATGGGGAGAGAGCGGGGCAGTGGGGTTAGTGTGAGATTGATACAGGGCTATGGGGAGAGAGTGGGGCAGTGGGATTAGTGTGGGATTGATACAGGGCTATGGGGAGAGAGCGGGGCAGTGGGATTAGTGTGGGATTGATACAGGGCTATGGGGAGAGCGGGGCAGTGGGATTAGTTAGTGTGGGATTGATACAGGGCTATGGGAGAGAGCGGGGCAGTGGGATTAATGTGGGATTGATACAGGGCTATGGGGAGAGAGCGGGGCAGTGAGATTAGTTTGGGATTGATACAGGGCTATGGGAGAGAGCGGGGCAGTGGGATTAGTGTGGGATTGATACAGGTCTATGAGGAGAGAGCGGGGCAGTGGGATTAGTGTGGGATTGATACAGGGCTATGGGGAGAGAGTGGGGCAGTGAGATTAGTGTGGGATTGATACAGTGCTATGGGGAGAGATTGGGCAGTGAGATTAGTGTGGGATTGATACAGGGCTATGGGGAGAGAGTGGGGCAGTGAGATTAGTGTGGGATTGATACAGGGCTATGGGAGAGAGTGGGGCAGTGAGATTAGTGTGGGATTGATACAGTGCTATGGGGAGAGAGTGGGGCAGTGGGATTAATGTGGGATTGATACAGGGCTATGGGGAGAGAGTGGGGCAGTGGGATTAATGTGGGATTGATACAGGGCTATGGGGAGAGAGTGGGGCAGTGGGATTAATGTGGGATTGATACAGGGCTATGGGGAGAGAGCGGGGCAGTGGGATTAGTTTGGGATTGATACAGGGCTATGGGAGAGAGCGGGGCAGTGGGATTAGTGTGGGATTGATACAGGTCTATGAGGAGAGAGCGGGGCAGTGGGATTAGTGTGGGATTGATACAGGGCTATGGGGAGAGAGTGGGGCAGTGAGATTAGTGTGGGATTGATACAGTGCTATGGGGAGAGAGTGGGGCAGTGAGATTAGTGTGGGATTGATACAGGGCTATGGGGAGAGAGTGGGGCAGTGAGATTAGTGTGGGATTGATACAGGGCTATGGGAGAGAGTGGGGCAGTGAGATTAGTGTGGGATTGATACAGTGCTATGGGGAGAGAGTGGGGCAGTGGGATTAATGTGGGATTGATACAGGGCTATGGGGAGAGAGTGGGGCAGTGGGATTAATGTGGGATTGATACAGGGCTATGGGGAGAGAGTGGGGCAGTGGGATTAATGTGGGATTGATACAGGGCTATGGGGAGAGAGCGGGGCAGTGGGATTAGTTTGGGATTGATACAGGGCTATGGGAGAGAGCGGGGCAGTGGGATTAGTGTGGGATTGATACAGGTCTATGAGGAGAGAGCGGGGCAGTGGGATTAGTGTGGGATTGATACAGGGCTATGGGGAGAGAGTGGGGCAGTGAGATTAGTGTGGGATTGATACAGTGCTATGGGGAGAGAGTGGGGCAGTGAGATTAGTGTGGGATTGATACAGGGCTATGGGGAGAGAGTGGGGCAGTGAGATTAGTGTGGGATTGATACAGGGCTATGGGAGAGAGTGGGGCAGTGAGATTAGTGTGGGATTGATACAGTGCTATGGGGAGAGAGTGGGGCAGTGGGATTAATGTGGGATTGATACAGGGCTATGGGGAGAGAGTGGGGCAGTGGGATTAATGTGGGATTGATACAGGGCTATGGGGAGAGAGTGGGGCAGTGGGATTAATGTGGGATTGATACAGGGCTATGGGGAGAGAGTGGGGCAGTGGGATTAATGTGGGATTGATACAGGGCTATGGGGAGAGAGTGGGGCAGTGGGATTAATGTGGGATTGATACAGGGCTATGGGGAGAGAGCGGGGCAGTGGGATTAGTTTGGGATTGATACAGGGCTATGGGGAGAGAGTGGGGCAGTGGGGTTAGTTTGGGATTGATACAGGGCTATGGGAGAGAGCGGGGCAGTGGGGTTAGTTTGGGATTGATACAGGGCTATGGGGAGAGAGTGGGGCAGTGAGATTAGTGTGGGATTGATACAGGGCTATGGGAGAGAGTGGGGCAGTGAGATTAATGTGGGATTGATACAGGGCTATGGGGAGAGAGCGGGGCAGTGGGATTAATGTGGGATTGATACAGGTCTATGAGGAGAGAGCGGGGCAGTGGGATTAGTGTGGGATTGATACAGGGCTATGGGGAGAGAGTGGGGCAGTGAGATTAGTGTGGGATTGATACAGTGCTATGGGGAGAGAGTGGGGCAGTGAGATTAGTGTGGGATTGATACAGGGCTATGGGGAGAGAGTGGGGCAGTGAGATTAGTTTGGGATTGATACAGGGCTATGGGGAGAGAGTGGGGCAGTGAGATTAGTGTGGGATTGATACAGTGCTATGGGGAGAGAGTGGGGCAGTGGGATTAATGTGGGATTGATACAGGGCTATGGGGAGAGAGTGGGGCAGTGGGATTAATGTGGGATTGATACAGGGCTATGGGGAGAGAGTGGGGCAGTGGGATTAATATGGGATTGATACAGGGCTATGGGGAGAGAGCGGGGCAGTGGGATTAGTTTGGGATTGATACAGGGCTATGGGGAGAGAGTGGGGCAGTGGGGTTAGTTTGGGATTGATACAGGGCTATGGGAGAGAGCGGGGCAGTGGGGTTAGTTTGGGATTGATACAGGGCTATGGGGAGAGAGTGGGGCAGTGAGATTAGTGTGGGATTGATACAGGGCTATGGGAGAGAGTGGGGCAGTGAGATTAATGTGGGATTGATACAGTGCTATGGGGAGAGAGTGGGGCAGTGGGATTAATGTGGGATTGATACAGGGCTATGGGGAGAGAGTGGGGCAGTGGGATTAATGTGGGATTGATACAGGGCTATGGGGAGAGAGTGGGGCAGTGAGATTAGTGTGGGATTGATACAGGGCTATGGGAGAGAGCGGGGCAGTGAGATTAGTGTGGGATTGATACAGGGCTATGGGGAGAGAGGGGGACATTGGGGTTAGTTTGGGATTGATACAGGGCTATGGGAGAGAGGGGGACATTGGGGTTAGTTTGGGATTGATACAGGGCTATGGGAGAGAGCGGGGCAGTGAGATTAGTTTGGGATTGATACAGGGCTATGGGGAGAGCGGGGCAGTGGGATTAGTTTGGGATTGATACAGGGCTATGGGAGAGAGTGGGGCAGTGGGATTAGTTTGGGATTGATACAGGTCTATGAGGAGAGCGGGGCAGTGGGATTAATGTGGGATTGATACAGGGCTATGGGGAGAGAGCGGGGCAGTGGGATTAGTTTGGGATTGATACAGGGCTATGGGAGAGAGTGGGGCAGTGAGATTAGTTTGGGATTGATACAGGGCTATGGGAGAGAGCGGGGCAGTGGGGTTAGTGTGAGATTGATACAGGGCTATGGGAGAGAGCGGGGCAGTGAGATTAGTGTGGGATTGATACAGGGCTATGGGAGAGAGCGGGGCAGTGGGATTAGTTTGGGATTGATACAGGGCTATGGGAGAGAGTGGGGCAGTGGGATTAGTGTGGGATTGATACAGGGCTATGGGAGAGAGCGGGGCAGTGGGATTAGTTTGGGATTGATACAGGGCTATGGGGAGAGAGCGGGGCAGTGGGATTAATGTGGGATTGATACAGGGCTATGGGAGAGAGCGGGGCAGTGGGATTAGTGTGGGATTGATACAGGGCTATGGGGAGAGAGCGGGGCAGTGAGATTAGTTTGGGATTGATACAGGGCTATGGGGAGAGAGCGGGGCAGTGGGATTAATGTGGGATTGATACAGGGCTATGGGAGAGAGCGGGGCAGTGGGATTAATGTGGGATTGATACAGGGCTATGGGAGAGAGTGGGGCAGTGGGATTAATGTGGGATTGATACAGGGCTATGGGGAGAGAGCGGGGCAGTGAGATTAGTTTGGGATTGATACAGGGCTATGGGAGAGAGCGGGGCAGTGAGATTAGTTTGGGATTGATCCAGGGCTATGGGGAGAGAGCGGGGCAGTGGGATTAGTTTGGGATTGATCCAGGGCTATGGGGAGAGAGCGGGGCAGTGAGATTAGTTTGGGATTGATACAGGGCTATGGGAGAGAGCGGGGCAGTGGGATGAGTCTTTAGATTAGTGAAGCAAAGAGGCAGCACAGACACGATGGGCCAAATGGCTGCTTTTGTGTTGTAAATTAAATGGTTCTAAAACAAATGTGACGTTGCGAGTTTCGAAGGGTTGGCTATTAATACAATGTCAAAGACTCGCACATTGTTCCACACAGAGAATGTGTAAGATCCTGTGCTAAGGCCCTGCTTAGAGATGTGAACCGGTTCATGCTGAGGGCTCTCAGTGTCTACATCACATGGTCAGCAGTGATGTACACGGTACCCAGGCACAATGCAGAACACAGTTCGATTGGTGTGGCTCGAGCCAGTTGGTTTCTGTGCTGCAAGAAACCACGGAGACTAATAATAAGTTCGGCTCATTTCCAGCCACAGAGTCGATGGTGCACTGGGAGCGCGCCAGGATCTGGAGGCCCCAGGCTCACCCGAAATTAGACTCCGGGCCTCACCAGCGTGTTTCCAGCGAGCTGCAGACGCCGACTGGGCCTCCGGATTTGGTCAGGCCCCCTCGCTTTGTACGAAAGGGAAAGGAACGAGCGCTCCAGGGAGAAGAAATTACACAGAGAGCAATCCAGCCCTCTCCCCCGAGGCTACTTCCCGTCACTTGCCTTCTTGTGGTCAGCTTTTAGAGGCCTGTAGCAGAGGGCCCTGCTCTAGGCCCGAGGAGGAGCAGAGGGCCCTGCTCTAGGCCCGAGGAGGAGCAGGGGGCCCAGGCTCTGGGCCAGAGGAGGAGCAGAGGGCCCAGGCTCCGGGCCAGAGGAGGGGCAGAGGGCCCAGGCTCCGGGCCAGAGGAGGGGCAGAGGGCCCAGGCTCCGGGCCAGAGGAGGGGCAGAGGGCCCAGGCTCCGAGCCAGAGGAGGGGCCCAGGCTCCGGGCCAGAGGAGGGGCAGAGGGCCCAGGCTCCGGGCCAGAGGAGGGGCCCAGGCTCCGGGCCAGAGGAGGGGCAGAGGGCCCAGGCTCCGGGCCAGAGGGCCCAGGCTCCGTGCCAGAGGAGGAGCAGAGGGCCCAGGCTCCGGGCCAGAGGAGGAGCAGAGGGCCCAGGCTCCGGGCCAGAGGAGGAGCAGAGGGCCCAGGCTCCGGGCCAGAGGAGGAGCAGAGGGCCCAGGCTCCGGGCCAGAGGAGGAGCAGAGGGCCCAGGCTCCGGGCCAGAGGAGGAGCAGAGGGCCCAGGCTCCGGGCCAGAGGAGGAGCAGAGGGCCCAGGCTCCGGGCCAGAGGAGGAGCAGAGGGCCCAGGCTCCGGGCCAGAGGAGGAGCAGAGGGCCCAGGCTCCGGGCCAGAGGAGGAGCAGAGGGCCCAGGCTCCGGGCCAGAGGAGGAGCAGAGGGCCCAGGCTCCGGGCCAGAGGAAGAGCAGAGGGCCCAGGCTCCGGGCCAGAGGAAGAGCAGAGGGCCCAGGCTCCGGGCCAGAGGAGGAGCAGAGGGCCGACGCTCCGGGCCAGAGGAGGAGCAGAGGGCCCACGCTCTTGCCAGAGGAGGAGCAGAGGGCCCACGCTATGGGCCAGAGGAGGAGCAGGTGGCCCACGCTCTAGGCCCGAGGAGGAGCAGAGGGCCCTCGCTTTGCGCCCGAGGAGGAGCAGAGGGCCCATGTTCTGGGCCCAAGGAGGAGCAGAGGGCCCACGCTCTAGGGCCCGAGGAGGACTGGGTGCCCACGCTCTAGGGCCCGAGGAGGAGCAGAGGGCCCAGGCTGTAGGCCCGAGGAGGAGCAGAGGGCCCAGGCTGTAGGCCCGAGGAGGAGCAGAGGGCCCAGGTTCTAGGCCCGGGGAGGAGCAGAGGGCCCACGCTCTAGGCCCGAGGAGGAGCAGAGGGCCCACGCTCTAGGCCCAAGGAGGAGCAGAGGGCCCAGGCTCCGGGCCAGAGGAGGAGCAGAGGGCCCAGGCTCCGGGCCAGAGGAGGAGCAGAGGGCCCAGGCTCCGGGCCAGAGGAGGAGCAGAGGGCCCAGGCTCCGGGCCAGAGGAGGAGCAGAGGGCCCAGGCTCCGGGCCAGAGGAGGAGCAGAGGGCCCAGGCTCCGGGCCAGAGGAGGAGCAGAGGGCCCACGCTCCGGGCCAGAGGAGGAGCAGAGGGCCCACGCTCCGGGCCAGAGGAGGAGCAGAGGGCCCACGCTCCGGGCCAGAGGAGGAGCAGAGGGCCCACGCTCTTGCCAGAGGAGGAGCAGAGGGCCCACGCTATGGGCCAGAGTTGGAGCAGGTGGCCCACGCTCTGGGCCCGAGGAGGAGCAGAGGGCCCAGGCTCTGGGCCAGAGGAGGTGCAGGGGGCCCACGCTCTGGGCCCGATGAGGAGCAGGGGGCCCACGCTCTGGGCCCGATGAGGAGCAGGGGGCCCAGGCTCCGGGCCAGAGGAGGAGCAGAGGGCCCAGGCTCCGGGCCAGAGGAGGAGCAGAGGGCCCAGGCTCCGGGCCAGAGGAGGAGCAGAGGGCCCAGGCTCCGGGCCAGAGGAGGAGCAGAGGGCCCAGGCTCCGGGCCAGAGGAGGAGCAGAGGGCCCAGGCTCCGGGCCAGAGGAGGAGCAGAGAGCCCAGGCTCCGGGCCAGAGGAGGAGCAGAGGGCCCAGGCTCCGGGCCAGAGGAGGAGCAGAGGGCCCAGGCTCCGGGCCAGAGGAGGAGCAGAGGGCCCAGGCTCCGGGCCAGAGGAGGAGCAGAGGGCCCAGGCTCCGGGCCAGAGGAGGAGCAGAGGGCCCAGGCTCCGGGCCAGAGGAGGAGCAGAGGGCCCAGGCTCCGGGCCAGAGGAGGAGCAGAGGGCCCAGGCTCCGGGCCAGAGGAGGAGCAGAGGGCCCAGGCTCCGGGCCAGAGGAGGAGCAGAGGGCCCAGGCTCCGGGCCAGAGGAGGAGCAGAGGGCCCAGGCTCCGGGCCAGAGGAAGAGCAGAGGGCCCAGGCTCCGGGCCAGAGGAAGAGCAGAGGGCCCAGGCTCCGGGCCAGAGGAGGAGCAGAGGGCCGACGCTCCGGGCCAGAGGAGGAGCAGAGGGCCCACGCTCTTGCCAGAGGAGGAGCAGAGGGCCCACGCTATGGGCCAGAGGAGGAGCAGGTGGCCCACGCTCTAGGCCCGAGGAGGAGCAGAGGGCCCTCGCTTTGCGCCCGAGGAGGAGCAGAGGGCCCATGTTCTGGGCCCAAGGAGGAGCAGAGGGCCCACGCTCTAGGGCCCGAGGAGGACTGGGTGCCCACGCTCTAGGGCCCGAGGAGGAGCAGAGGGCCCAGGCTGTAGGCCCGAGGAGGAGCAGAGGGCCCAGGCTGTAGGCCCGAGGAGGAGCAGAGGGCCCAGGTTCTAGGCCCGGGGAGGAGCAGAGGGCCCACGCTCTAGGCCCGAGGAGGAGCAGAGGGCCCACGCTCTAGGCCCAAGGAGGAGCAGAGGGCCCACGCTCTAGGCCCGAGGAGGAGCAGAGGGCCCACGCTCTAGGCCCGAGGAGGATCAGAGGGCCCACGCTCCAGGCCCGAGGGTAAGCAGAAGGCCCACGCTCTGGGCCCGAGGAGGAGCAGAGGGCCCAGGCTCCGGGCCAGAGGAGGAGCAGGGGGCCCAGGCTCCGGGCCAGAGGAGGAGCAGAGGGCCCAGGCTCCGGGCCAGAGGAGGAGCAGAGGGCCCAGGCTCCGGGCCAGAGGAGGAGCAGAGGGCCCAGGCTCCGGGCCAGAGGAGGAGCAGAGGGCCCAGGCTCCGGGCCAGAGGAGGAGCAGAGGGCCCAGGCTCCGGGCCAGAGGAGGAGCAGAGGGCCCAGGCTCCGGGCCAGAGGAGGAGCAGAGGGCCCAGGCTCCGGGCCAGAGGAGGAGCAGAGGGCCCAGGCTCCGGGCCAGAGGAGTAGCAGAGGGCCCAGGCTCCGGGCCAGAGGAGGAGCAGAGGGCCCAGGCTCCGGGCCAGAGGGCCCAGGCTCCGGGCCAGAGGAGGGGCAGAGGGCCCAGGCTCCGGGCCAGAGGAGGGGCAGAGGGCCCAGGCTCCGGGCCAGAGGAGGGGCAGAGGGCCCAGGCTCCGGGCCAGAGGAGGAGCAGAGGGCCCAGGCTCCGGGCCAGAGGGCCCAGGCTCCGGGCCAGAGGAGGAGCAGAGGGCCCAGGCTCCGGGCCAGAGGAGGAGCAGAGGGCCCAGGCTCCGGGCCAGAGGAGGAGCAGAGGGCCCAGGCTCCGGGCCAGAGGAGGAGCAGAGGGCCCAGGCTCCGGGCCAGAGGAGGAGCAGAGGGCCCAGGCTCCGGGCCAGAGGAGGAGCAGAGGGCCCAGGCTCCGGGCCAGAGGAGGAGCAGAGGGCCCAGGCTCCGGGCCAGAGGAGGAGCAGAGGGCCCAGGCTCCGGGCCAGAGGAGGAGCAGAGGGCCCAGGCTCCGGGCCAGAGGAGGAGCAGAGGGCCCAGGCTCCGGGCCAGAGGAGGAGCAGAGGGCCCAGGCTCCGGGCCAGAGGAGGAGCAGAGGGCCCAGGCTCCGGGCCAGAGGAGGAGCAGAGGGCCCACGCTCCGGGCCAGAGGAGGAGCAGAGGGCCCACGCTCCGGGCCAGAGGAGGAGCAGAGGGCCCACGCTCCGGGCCAGAGGAGGAGCAGAGGGCCCACGCTCTTGCCAGAGGAGGAGCAGAGGGCCCACGCTATGGGCCAGAGTTGGAGCAGGTGGCCCACGCTCTGGGCCCGAGGAGGAGCAGAGGGCCCAGGCTCTGGGCCAGAGGAGGTGCAGGGGGCCCACGCTCTGGGCCCGATGAGGAGCAGGGGGCCCACGCTCTGGGCCCGAGGAGGAGCAGGGGGCCCACGCTCTGGGCCCGAGGAGGAGCAGGGGGCCCACGCTCTGGGCCCGAGGAGGAGCAGGGGGCCCACGCTCTGGGCCCGAGGAGGAGCAGGGGGCCCACGCTCTGGGCCCGAGGAGGAGCAGGGGGCCCACGCTCTAGGCCAGAGGAGGAGCAGGGGGCCCACGCTCTGGGCCCGAGGAGGAGCAGGGGGCCCACGCTCTGGGCCCGAGGAGGAGCAGAGGACCCAGGCTCTGGGCCAGAGGAGGAGCAGAGGGCCCACGCTCTGGGCCCGAGGAGGAGCAGAGGGCCCAGGCTCTGGGCCCGAGGAGGAGCAGAGGGCCCACGCTCTGGGCCCGAGGAGGAGCAGAGGGCCCACGCTCTAGGCCCGAGGAGGAGCAGAGGGCCCACGCTCTGGGCCTGAGGAGGAGCAGAGGGCCCACGCTCTGGGCCCGAGGAGGACAGAGGGCCCTGCTCTAGGCCCGAGGAGGAGCATTTCCACTAACAAAAAGTCACAAAAGATATTTCCAAAATATGTTTGGATCTTTGACTCCCTCTTGAAAACAATCAACTTCTCCAATCCTGGCTTGGGATTTGACATGAATGTCAAATGATAACTGAAACCATCTGTGGTTTCAGGCCTATCCCCGAGGTGCTCAGTTTAAACTCTCAGCAGCTTCTTCTCTCTATTCTGAAGGGACGGCACCACAGCAGGGAGGGCGGAACGTTCTACATAAATGGAAGAAAATTCAAAAGGACTTTTTAAAGACAATTCCTGCTTTGAAAAACGGATTTAAAACAATTGCCCACTTCTAATTTAAGGGACAGATCGTACAGGCCGGTGAGTAGGGGCCGTGGGGAGTGTCCTGTGAGGTACATGCAGTGGATCAGGGGACACTTATTCCATAATCTAGCACCGCAGTCAGGCTCCATTTTAAAATCACCACGGATTACGCAGGGCTTTTTTGGATTAAGGGATTGGTAGCAACTTATATCGAGAAATCAACCTCTAAACAAATATCTTAAATTGGCCAAAACACACAGAGCTCGAGCCTGCAGGATAGAGTTAGTGTGGCTCAGGGCTAAGTATTAGAGACTGGACATACAAACGGTCATGTTAATGAGGCGGTGACGGAGTCAACACCTAGCGCGGCCACAGTGACTGAGACTGTCCTCATCCATTTCACACAGAACCCTTAGTGCAGAGAGAGAGGCGGGGGGGAGAGACAGAGAGAGAGAGAGAGAGAGAGGGAGGAGGAGGGAGAGACAGAGAGGGAGACTGAGAGAGAGAAAGGGGAGAGTGAGAGAGAGAGAGGGAGAGGGGGAGGGGGGAGGGAGAGACAGAGAGGGAGACCGAGAGAGAGAAAGGGGAGAGTGAGAGAGAGAGAGAGAAGAGGAGAGGGGAGAGGGGAGAGGAGAGAGGGGGAGATCGAGAGAGAAAGGGAAAAGTGAGAGAGAGAGAGAGAGAGAGAGACTGAG